>NW_004450260.1:0-331111 GCF_000001635.26 Mus musculus | reverse complement strand
CCACAGAATATGTACACACACCTAGTGTGTACATGCACCTATGCACACATACATACATGTTCATATATATGTACTGCCTGCACACGCACACTCAGTACATGCACACACATGCATACACATACACACATAGCATTTTAATATATTTCCCATAGCAACATTCTTCTACATAAGCACGAAATAGCCATCAAAATTAAGAAATTAACATCCAGAGCTGGAAAGATGGCTTAGCACCAACTGACCTTCCAAAGAGTTCAGATTTGGTTCCCAGCACCCACATGGCAGCTCCCAATCTCCTTTAACTGTGATCCCAGGGGATCTAATACCTCTTCTGACCTCTAATGACACCAGGCACGCATGTGGTACACAAACATACATGCAGGCAAAACACCCATACACATACAATGTAGATAAGTATTTTTAAAAAAACAAACAAGAAATTAACATCCACCTTAATTTGAGTGGACCATGCCCTCTCAAGTGTCATCTGTTGTCCCAATCAAGTCCTTTAGTTAAAGGGGCAGTAACAGAATGTATTACTATTACCCGCCCTGTCTCATTGGTCTTCCCTCAGCAGAGTGCTTCTGCCTCTTGCTGACTTTCGTGGCCTTGACACTTTGTAAGATTAAGGGCCAGTTATTTTTCAGAGTCCCTGGTTTGAATCAGGTGAGTCCCTTCCACTCCACCATCCGAAGAAGGACACTATGTCCTTCTTGCATCCTAATGGGCAGTATACACTTTTTTAATGAGATATTTTCTTCATTTATATTTCAAATGCTATCCCCTTTCCTAGTTTCCTCTCCCAAAATCCTCTATACCCTCCCCCTACCCTGCTCCCCAACCTACCCACTCCCACTTCCTGGCCCTGGCATTCCCCTGTACTGGGGCATATAATCTTGTCTCAATGCCAGAGGTATATTTTTATTCTTATTTTAGCTATGTAGCCCAGGCTAGCTTCATTCTCATGATCCTCCTGCCTCAACTTCCTAAGTGCTGGCATAATTTATGTCCCACTACACTCAGCTTTCTTTCTAACTATTTTAACTTTGATTTTGTGGCTAGGCTGGGTTTTTTTATGTTATATATTAACAAATTTACTCCCTTTTCCATTGAAACTAGAAGATATATTTTGGAAAGATACTTTGGCATTAGGTCTATACCCATTCTTCATGTTTTCCTTATGATATTTGGTTGCTTATTTTTGGTTTTTTTTCTTTTTTTTTTTTGAGACCAACTCTTGTGTAGCTCAGGTTGATCTAGGTAGCTCACCATGTGACCCAAACTTGCCTCAAATTGACAGCTATCATCTTGGTTTTGGGGAATTACAGGCCCGTGCCACCACAACCTGACTTCCTTAAGCTTTTACCCTATTGTGGTGGTTTGAATGAAAATGGCCTCCATAGGCTCACAGGGAGTGGCACTATTGAGAGGTGTGGCCTTGTTGGAATAGGTGTGTCACTGAGGGTGGGCTTTGGGTTTTCAGAAGTCCAAGCCACTCTCTTCTCCTGCTGCCTGCCAATCTGGGCAAAGAACCCTCAGCTACCTCTCTAGCACCATGTCTGTCTGCATGCTGCCATGTTTCCCTTCATGATGATAATGGACTAGCTCCGTTTAAATGTTTCCTTTATAAGAATTGTCATGGTCATAGTGTCTCCTCATAGCAATAAGACCCTAACTAAGACACCTACTAAGTTTACCACTGACTGTTTTTTCTTGTCTGAATTACTACTGTGCTAGAAGAGATGTTTGAAAAGTATCTTGCCGTCACACTTATCCATTGGCATTTTACTGTAAGGGAAATGTATTTCTTTGCATCACTATGGACTGGGGGATCATTGTTTAAAGTTGGTAGTGTGCTTACTTTCCATTCACAAAACCCTGGCTTCAGTCCCTAGCAGCCACACTGCTGTACACGCTGGTGCATACCTGTCACCCCAACACTACAGACGTGGAGGCAGGAGGATCAGCAGTTCAAGGTAGTTCATTGGCCACACAGTGAATTCAAGGCCTGCCTGAGATAAATGAGACCGTGTCTAGATAAATAAATACAATTGGTGGTCACCAATATTTCTTGTTATATTCAAATTGCCCCAGTTTAGACAGTATGGACCCCTTTTGGGTCCTTTTGACAAGTTTCCATGGATTCTTGGATGCTTCCTTTTCTTCTGCCACAGGATGCTCTTGTCTCAACTTCTGCTGTGCCTCTCCCAGAATCATCCATCTCTTCCATGAGTTCTGGCTCCTTTTGAGTGGAAACTTTGTCTCAGAAATTAAACCATGGCACTAGGGATGCTCAGTGGTGCTGGTTTTCTGAGGCTCTCCTCATGGACAGAGCTAAAGAACGCGAACACACACATGCACACACACACTTAGATGTATGTGTGTGCATATGTATACACACCCACAATGATATCTATGCTTAAGCCCTTACACATCTAGACATACATTGAGAAACACTAGTTCACACTGACCCCTCTAGTTCAGTTTCAAAACCCACCAATGCCATTGTCACCTCCTGTGTTCCATTGGTAACTAACCCCCTCTCTGATATCCAGGCTCCTTTAACTGTGGCATTTTCTCTCGCTGAATGGCCCATGTGTGTAAGTGATCTCTCAGCACTTTGAGAGCACAAGGGACCTACCTTGGAGTTTTAGATACCACATAAGGGTAACAGCTGGTATACCCTCCACCCCATACATTAAGCCCCACCCCCTTTTAGGCTCCACAGCTCCACACTCCTATCTGAGGTTGGCACTTCCCTCTGCCACATACATGCCAGTTCGCTCTGCTAGGGTTCTACAGCCTTCTACTCATTAAAGAAGATCCCCTTCTCTGCCTTCCTGAGATCGTGACACATAGATACTCACTTCACTCAGCTTGGGCTCTGACACCTCATCCTGGGCTGCTGTCCCTGCTCTTCAGAGGGACGCCATTTTTACCCACTCAGTTACTGACACCAGCAGTACCTCCACTCCACCCCTCCCCACCTCCCCGTGTCATAGAAGTATCCGCCCAGCTCACAAGAAATGCCAGGTTCTTACTTCTGCAGACTTTTCATTGCAAGGGTTTTGTTAACTATGGCCCCATTGTCCTTACACACACACACACACACACACACACACACTGTCATGAATCATGGGTAGGGCTTTGTTCTTTCATCAGCTAGCATGTGGTAATTGGCTCCCCACAACTGCATCAGTGGCTGTAGAATATTCTTCTCTTCTCCTCCTCCATAGCATGCAGCACATAGGTCACGTATGGATCATCCCAGGAAGGTACATGTTGATGTCTTCCCTCTCCTTATCTGTAAGTTTAGATTTTTTACTTATTTACCGCTCCCCACTCCCCCTCCTCTCTCTCTCTCTCTCTCTCTCTCTCTCTCTCTCTCTCTCTCTGTGTGTGTGTGTGTGTGTTTGTATTTCAGCTTGTCTCTGTGTGCATCCCATGCTGCCATGTCTGAAAAAGCCAGAAGAGGGCACCATATCTCCCTGGAACCAGAATCAAAGGCAGTTCAAACCAATCAGTGTGGGTGCTGAGAACAGAACCCAGGTCCTCTGCAAGAGCAGCAAGTACTCTTAACCACTGAGCCATCTTTCCAGCCCCACTTCGTAAGATTTTTTTTTTACATCTTCCAAGAATAAGCAATAAGTGATCCTTCTTTCTCTTCATTTAAAAAGTACATTTTGGGGCTGGAGAGATGGCTCAGTGGTTAAGAGCACTGACTGCTCTTCCAGAGGTCCTGAGTTCAATTCCCAGCAACCACATGGTAGCTCAGAACCATCTGTAACGGGATCTGATGCTCTCTCCTGGTGTGTCTAACAGCTACAGTGTACTCATATAAATAAAATAAATAAATAAATACATCTTTAAAAAGTGCATTCTGAACCCATGGGCAGAAACACATTTTTACATGCTACGGTTATTTATGTTGGTGATCAAATTGTCCCATCTTTGATGTCTTCAGGATGCTACTATGTACCCTTCTTTGGTGGCTTCTCTATAATGAGCTGTTCGGGGCACCCTGTACATTCTGTGCCTCATAAATAGAATCTATTAGTTCTCAAGGAACCCCAAAGCCCACTTCAGGGCAGTAGGATCTAGAGGCCACAATCTGGTCTCCAGCAGTGTTCCATTACTGTCTTGACGTCTGCTCTCGGGGCTTGGCAGAACACAGACCTAGGTGGTAGAACCAGGCCTCCAGGCCTCACACCGACTTTCCCCACACAGATTCAGGACCCCATGGTGTGGCCCTTAGCCCTCATCATCTGTCGATCTCACGGACAACCCCCATTTGCAATGAATACAGCATAATTGCTCCCTTTCCTTGCCTCACCCGATACATCCAACAGTATCCACTTGACGATGCCAACATTATCATCACTAATATGCATTTTGACAAATCATTTAAGAAGACTCTGCAGTTCCTTTTGTTGGGGTATATCCCGTGTGGGGTGCTAATTAAATGAATTTGTCTGGAAATGGCTCAGAACAGTTTCCCTCTGTATTTACAGTGCTGCCACGCTAATCATGCATAGGAGAGCTTGTTTTCATCTTTCACGATTTCCAAACTTTGAAAATGTCTTATGTTTTTTTTTTAAAAACATATTTGTACAGCTCCAAAGTTACACCAGCAAAACAAGCTGTCTTATAAAGAAATCCTGGGGGTGTGGCTCGGTTTGGGAGGTGCTTGCCTAACATGTGTAAATCCCAGGGTTTGATCCTCAGCATCACATAAAACCAGAGGTGCTGGTGCCCACCTGTAACTCAGCCCTCGGGGGCTGGGGGCCGAAGGATCATAGGTTCAAGGACTTCCTCACCTATATTGGGAGAGGGAGGCACCAACCTGGGCAAGCGACTGCTTTAGAGAGAGATGGAGGAGTAGGGAGAGGAGGAAAAGGAGAGCGAGAAAATGGGAGAGAATCCCAGTGTCATTTCCCTGGTGTCTGAGCCGGTCTTAAACATGTTCAGTTGAGGCAGAATCATGAGGGTCTGCCTTACTGACACTACGGCAGTTCTCAGTTATGTGTATACCAAAGGGTCCTAGCATTAGAACACAGATTCCAGACTGTAACTGAGACCCGAAAATAGCAGCAGTATAGATGTCTCACCGGTTTCAGCGGAAGCTCTCCGGGCTGGGGTGATGGGTGCCTTGTCCCGCAAACAGGGTCTCTTCTCATCCCGTTGCTCTGTCACCCTCAACACCCAATATCCCGTGATCCGGATAGCTGACACCACATCCTAGTGCCACCTGGGAAGCCACCAAGGTAAAAGAAGGATGCTGCTGCTGAGAGGAACTCAGGAACTGCACACCCAACTTCTAGGAGTAGCCCACTGACCAACTTCTATGAGGAAGAGTGGGAGACAGTCATTTATTCAGAAGCAGGTGCCCAGCTAAAGCTGAGTAAAGAGTAAAGAGGACAGGGCTGGGGTGAGAGGTCAGGGGCCATGCTGAGCAGGCATAGTAACCTCTCCAGCACTCGGGTGGATTAGCCAGGGGGACCCCTGACCCCTATAGCAAACTGGATAGCCAGACTAACTAATGGGACAGCTCTGGGTTCAAATGAAAGATCTTACCTTAACAGGTAAGGTACCGAATGATGGGAGACGTCTGACTTCACCCTCTTAGCCTGCACACACCCATACACGTGCACATGCAGGAAGGTCCACCTACGTGTGAACATGCATCAGACTTGCACACTTAACACACACAGAAGAAAAAGAAAGGCAGGACGTGGTGCTCCGATGCCCTCCAGATTATAAATTAAAACATCTGAGGACCAAGCATTCCTCCCAGGAGATTTTTCATTTTGATGATGCTTTTCGATGCTTGGGATGAGCTCAGGAGTCTAACCAGGAGTGTAGACAGAATTCAGGAAAGGAAGCTGCCCTGAGCTTCTATGGGGAAACTGGGGACTCCATGGACAGTTCTCTTAAGAAATCGACCTTTGTCCCAACACCGAGGAAAGCGTCTGCCCTTGAGCCACTCTTGGGATGATTTTTCTACAAGTTGTTTCTCTCATGTTTCCTTTTGTACAGCGCAGGTTTGTAGTTTACAAGATCAGGGAACTACATATAATTTTTTTCCCTCCAAATTCTCAGTCAGTAGGGCCAAGTTTGGGATGGAGGGCCTCACACAGAGAGAGCCATATGACTGGGCTCCCTGACACCTTCAATGCTTGTCAGCATGGCAGGACCCGAGGATGAAGAGACAGACAGGATTCTTGCTTTAAGGGACAACAGAATAAGGAGATGGCCTGTCAGCACATCCGCGAGTGTCACCTGAGGACAGTGTGGAGGGAGGAGCCTGCAGGGAAGCTCCCCAAAGGAAGTGACATTTGAGTCAGGAGAAGCCAGACTGTTTTCCAGAACACGTACAGAAAGGTCGTCTTAGGACATGTCGCTTAAACTCTCTGAGCACAGGTTTCGCTACCCTGGAAACACAGAAGTTAGGCTGTGTGTCCTTTACAGGCAGGCCGGTGGGATTCAGAAGTGGCTCTTGTGCTGGGTGGGATCAGCATAAGGAAGGGCAATGGCGTTCTGAGTGTCCCATGTGTGGTTCCTAGAGAAGCCTCATGGGAGCTGGGGCTAACGAAGAGGTAGTTCTTTGTGTTGTTAGGTCACTGGGGTGAGTATCCTTGGCCTCCTTCCACAGTCCTGTGAGGTCATTAGGAGAGGATCCAGCCTAGCCCTGCCTGTACCCCAGCCTGTTTCTCGAAACAGATTCTCTAGCTGGCCTCAAATTTACCATGCAGTCAAAACTGACCTTGAACTTCTGATCCTCCTGCCTCTACCTCGTGAGTTCAAGGATTATGGGCTAATATCACAAGGCTCATTTTATGGGGTGCTGGGTTTTGAACCCAGGGCTTTGTGCATAAGTGCTAAGCAAGCACTCTACCAACTAAGCTACATCCTCAGCCCCCTGCCTGCCTGCCCTCTCTTACTCAGCACCTGTTCAAGCTGTAGGTAGACATTTCCTCCCACCGGCAAGCTCCTGACATCACTATGTGTCAGGATGTGCACTAAGGACTCGGGATGTACAAAGAGAAGCGATGCTAGATGGATAGCCCCACCCCACTTCCAGCTCCGCCATTGAAATGAGGATTCCACATCATTCTTCAAACCAAGCAAGTCCAGGCTTCCAAATGGAAATCCCTAAGAGAGCCACACCAAGGCCTTGGTGAAAGCCGAGTGTTCCTGGAACCAGGTAGGGTCACATCCATGCTTCCACTGAAAGCAGCCCTCGACTTTTTACTGTAAATCTGGAAAGTGGAACATTCCAGTCCAAAATATAAGTGGCCACACAAGGAGGCTCATTCCCTGCGAGACTTTGAGCAAGTCGCTTCCCCTCCTTTGAGAACTGATGCTTCTAGCTCCAGGATACCCAGAGTATCCCTGGTGACCCCAAGCCAGCCCAGATGCAAAGACAGAGAGGAATACCTGCATCTCTAAGGCTGTCATCCCCCCTGTAATGGAGTAATCATGCCATCTGTCCCACGGCTGGGTCCTGCGGACAGCAGTTATCATGGTGTGTGGATCCACGGCTTGGTGCGGTGATAAGATGTGTTTATTTGAATACGAAGGTCAAGGAGTTGAGTCGTTGGTATTCTGGTCAGACAGAGTCGTTTGCACAGTGTCACTAATAATTAAAGGGGGTTTTGACTAATCTAGTTGCTCTCCCTAAATATACTCTGCTCAAGAAACTCATCAAAGCAGAGAAGTAATCTTTGAGGTTATTAATCTCCTCTGCTTCACAGCTGGGGCAAATTTATTTGCTTGAATTAGCATGTAATAAACTTATAATAAAGCTGCCACAGCCAGGGCCTGGTAGGGGCAGCTCTGTAGAATGGTTAGTGGCATCTAGGAAATGGGGTACCTGTCCCTACATCACCAACTGCAGGGTTTCTGAAGATGGCTGCACAGAGAAGCCACCTGGCATGGGAGACTCCCAAGGTACAACTGAGCAGACCTTTGCTGACTGACAGGTCCACTCTCCCTCGATGTCCCTCCCATAGGCAGAGGTGAGGATGCAGGCTCAGAGTGCATAGATGTGTGGGTAGTCATGGAGACAGCCACTGGTGTTTTCCAGGTGAGAATGTTGATGTCCCAGACTCATCCTGCAATCAGCACTTTCTCAGAGGGAAATGGGGAGGCGAGTGGAAGAAAAGCTCTGGCCTCTCCAGGGTTTCCTTTGTCCAGACATAAGGCTCCAGGGCAGCTCCCAGCGAGTGGGAGCCTCGTTGGAAGCTTCCCCGGTAGACTGAGTCACTGACAGCACACAGTCTCATTGTAGAACAATATACAACATTAACTTCCGGTAACAGACTGACAAGTTTGATTACTGTCATGGCATATTGCTTAATGTAAGGACTTTGAGAAGGACCTGAAATGTTCCCGATGACTGGCTTGAATTCACCAAGCCTGACAGAATTTCCATACTGGAAAGGCCACTAGGGGAGGAGGGACCAGGGTGCCTTTGACAAAGGGCTCCAGGGGATTCCAGTAAGACCTTCCTTAAACTCAGTAAGGAGGTGCGTGCAGCCTGCCTCAGGGCTGGGGTGCTGAGGATGCAGGGGTGGGGTGATGCGGGCTCAGGAGGCTGCAAAGGTCCGCACTCATCCCTTGACCTTGTCCATCTCTCTGCTTTCCTCCGCATCTTGGATGAAGCAGAATGAAAGGCTGGCTTATCAAATTTGCAGTTGACACAAAGCCAGAGGGATTGTTAATAGAAAGAATGGCAGAATCAAGATTCAAAGGCATCTTGACAGGTCGGAATAATGGGCTGAAAACATGTAAAAAAATAGATAAATGTAAATCCCTGTGTGCGTGCACACGTGTGTGTGTGTGTGTGTGTGTGTGTGTGTGTGTGTGTGTGTGTGCGCGCGCGCGCGCTCGCTCGTGTGTGTGTGTGTGTGTGTGTATGTGTGTGTGTGTACACGTATGTGTGTGTGTGCATGTGTGCGCACGTGTGTATATATACACGTGTGTGTGTGTGTGTGTGTGTGTGTGTGTGTGTGTGTGTGTGTAAAACATCAGATGTGATGAAGAAAGCTTTAAAAACAGAGGTGACTGACAGGCAAGACGCCAGTTAGTGTTCAGAGCAAGAAAAGGGGAAATAAAACATTGAATGTTTGGGAAACTGTATTCAATAAAGTAAATGACATGTGTAGGGGGAAGGCACGACCCCTTTCACCCACTTTACAGATGAGGTAACTGAGGCTCAGCGATGCTACTAGTAGCCTCAGTGGTTCATGTAAAAACTCTGATGGAGTTATATTTCAAATTCAGGGATAATGCTGTACCCCTCTCTGCCCCCGCCCCGAGTTAATCTTGATTCACTGAAGCTAATCATAGCAGGTTTTTGTTTGTCCAGAGTAATAGTTTGGAAAGTGACAGACATGTCATTCAAGGAGACACAGGGTAACTATGTTGGAAGTTCCCTGCAAAGTTTTCCTCTTGGTTTAAAAGAAGCCTTGGTACCAGGGCATGGTGAAATTAGCCTATATGGTCTCAGCACTGGGGAGGTCTAAGCAGGAGGTCATTGTATGGTAGAGGTCAGAATGAGTTACAGTGTGAGGCCCTGTCTCAAAAAAGGAGGAGGAAGAGGAAAAGAAGAGGAGGCGGAGGAAAAGGAAGATGAGGAGGGGCAGCAGCAGCAGCCACTGTCCTAGACATAGCTGTCCCTGCCTGTCTTTCATCTCTAAGTGTTGTCAGCACATGGGGTCTGGAAGTGGGTGTATTGACTGACTTAGATAACCAAATACAGAGGCTGTGGGCTGCAGAGGTGGCCCTCTTCCTGGCTGTCCAGAAGACACTGGGCTAACCTAGTTGAGCATACCTTAGAAACCCATGTGACTTCAGTTTTTTCTCTATAAGCATCTTAGCCAAGCAAGCTTTGTTGGTCCTGGCAAGATTGCTTTTTGAGCACACATGCAAGTGCAAACACACACAGAGGGAGAGTGAGACAGACAGACAAATGTTTCTTTCAGCCTTACATTTGTAGACATGCCACTGTTTCTAGAACAGTCTTAACCCAGATGGAAGTTAAGCAATCCCAGCTCTAGATTTTAGACCCAGCTGTGGTTTAGCGCTGTCCACGTGCCCGTGTGGCCATGGTGCTTCTGGTTTTCTGAGATTCCTCTTACTTGGTACACCAAGCTCACAGTCTTGCAGCCTCTGACTTGCTGGGACACCACTACCCACCGGGGGAGCTTCTCTTTCTCCCCAGCTTGTGTGTGTACCAACTCCTTTTATCTTAATATTAAACTCCACTGTCGATCCAGGCTGACTATGTGACCAGGCCCCTAGCTGAGGACCAAGGGGGTGTGTGTGTGTGTTGTCCCAAATCTGAGGCTTTCTCCAAAATTGTTCTAAATAGGCATTGTAAAGGGAGATTCCTGACATCTGGGATTACAACATGGGAAAGAGCTTCAGAGCTGGAAGGGACCGCACACCCCACCACATGGGACAAACCAGAGTGCCAGAAAGAGGAGGGAGCAAGGCCCGCTTAGGAGCAGACAGAGGGAGCCAGTAGGGGTGGCACACAACTTTAACCCCAGCACTTGGGAGGCAGAGGCAGATGTATCTCTGAGTTCAAGGCCAGCCTGGTCTATAGAGTGAGTTTCTGGACAGCTAGGGCCACACAGAGAAACCCAGTCTCAGGGGTGGTGGTGGGGGGAACAGACAGGGAAAGATGGATGAGAGGGTTGGGGGTGAGGAGCAGACAGGGAGAGAGCTTTGAGGGTAAGGAGACAACAGCCTCATCTACTCTAGATTTCCCACTTTGCTACTGCATCCCTTCAAACTGGAGAAAGCCAACCATTCTTCCTGTTTTCCAGGAAGAGCTTTTTGTTGGTTTCTGCTGTTAGATCTCATAGATTTCAGGGCAGGGCCTTGGCCTTTCCCACTGCCTCTGAGCTCTCTCTGATAGTGTACTCCCCCGAAGGCAGAGGAGCCTTCCGCTGCCAACCCAGTGAGAGAGTGAGCCCCTCTAGAATCTATGTGCTGGCAAGTAGCCATCGTGCAAGATAGAGGACGAGTGCCCGGCCTTACCCTCTGCTTTATCTTACTGAAAGGTCAGTGCTGTCACACCCAGGCTGAGAGATGACAGCAGATGCAGGGGGACACCAAGCCAAAAGATGAGGAGCAATAAGATGAGATGCAGGCTCTGTGTAACTATTAAACCCATTTATTTTCTCATTCAGCAGCCCCGCCTTGAGATCTGCTTCGGTCAAGGTGGAGGATGGAAAGCGACAACTCAACAAAAGATTTATGTTACTATTTTCACAAGCCACGCAGTATCTCTTGCAGCCACCATCCTGGGCCTGCTAGAATAAAAGCAGTCAGAAGAAGGTGTAAACAAGTGGATTTGGCTGAGACCTTCTGGGTTTCCCTAGCATTCTGAGCCACCTTAGTGCCAGGGCTCCTCGCGTGGCATGGAGTCTCTTTGTTCATGAGCCTTTTGCACCCATTAAGAACCATAGGCTTCTTTTTGATGTGCATTTTCCCTGCTCTTATTTATTTTCATTCTGTGTGTGAGTGTGTGTGTGTGTGTGTGTGTGTGTGTGTGTGTGTGCATGCATGTGTACATGTGTATGTGTGTGTGCGTGTATCTGTTTGTCTGTCTTTGAGTAAAGAGACCAGTTTCCTAGAAGAAAGGTAGGAGGTCCTCAGACCTGAGGCTTTGGGGGTCTAAATGCTTGGAAGATAGAGAGATTGTATTCACAACTTAAAACTCCTGTCCAAAATTCTTTGTTGAGCTGAACAAAACTATAGTCTCTCCGTCTCTGTGCCTCGGTGGTGAGGGCTCCTTTGTCTGATTAAGGGCTGTCAGGAGTGATTGATGGGCTCCCTCCGGACAGCCAAACCCGCTCTCCTCCTGACAGCGCCAGCGATAGCCGAGCGGAAACTGACCCCAGCTGACACACTCATCTTAAAATATCTCTGTTTCCCTACTGCCCAGATAAAATAGCTGTCACACTAAAAGTAAGGGCCCCATTGGGGGTTGGGGGGGGGCTAGCCTCTCCCAGGACTGGTGATGAAGGAGACTGTGATGTCAGGGTTCACAAAGACCAGACCACAAAGTTCCTGACAAACTGGCACTGGGTAGATTGTGTGCTGAGGAACAGCTCTGTGGCCAGATCTCGAGGCTGAGCCAGGACAAGCAAGACACTGTCACCAACAGCATCGAGGATCATTTACTGAGTGTGGACTGCATCTTGTTTTGGCTCTGTCAGAGCAAAGGACAATGACGCCAATACAGCCCTTCCCGGTGGCATCTTGCAATGGGCTGGCAGTGTTGACACTGGCCATTTCTGTGGCCTTTGTAGGGACAGGGGTTCCCAGCAACTATAGATCGGGTTTGAAATGTGTCCCCAAAAGTGATCTTTCCAAATCCTCACCCCAGTGTCTCATAACATGACTTTCTTTGGAGATAGGTTGTTGCTAGTGTATTTCTGATGAGGTCATCCTGCAGGGGTGGATCTGTATCCATGTGACTAGTGTCCTTAGGATAGACATTGAGATGGACATAGGAGGGCAGAATGGTGCGTGACAATGACAGCAGTCTGAAATGCCATTTCTGCAAGTGAGGAACACGGAGGAGTACCACTCCATGCTATGGGTGGCCAGTAAGCCCCCAGATACTGGCAGACATGAGAGAGAGTTCTCCTCACAGCCCACAATGCAATAATGATGGTGAGTGAACCCTGGGAGTTACTCTCCCCCACCCCACAAGTGCTCACAGACAAGTGAGGGCTACTGTTTGAAGACACTCCTCTTTTCATGGCTTTTGTTTGGTGTTTTGAGGCAGAGTCTTCCTCTATAACCCAGGTTGGCCTCAAACTTAGGACAAGCTTCCTGCCTGAGCCTTCTGGGGTGGAGTAGGGGGAGGTTTGTAGGCATGTGCTCCTACATCCACCTCAGAGGCTACTCTCTAGAGAGTAACTGGGGGCCAACCTGACAGGCCCAAGAATCCCATCGGAAAGCTGGTTTAGAAAAAACATAAGAGATGAAACGACTGTTTCCACACATGGAGAACCCTGGCTTCCTGAGGATGCTGGAGATGGCAAAGGAGCATGCGAGGCTCCTCTTATACAACAAAGAAACAGGTATGTAGGAAGCAGTTAGGATATGATGTCCCTTCCCACCTCTCTCCTCCTGAGACCTCTCTGTCCCAAGTGTAAAATAGAAATACTGCTTCCTTGCCAAGGAATGGCTAGAGGGATCAAGGCCACCCAGATGGCCTGGAAAAGATCACATACATGATGAGATTGTGGCTCACTGGCCTAGGACAATGATATAGGCTAGAGGCTGGGAGAAGGAAATTTGGATCCTTGGCCTGGAAGTGGGTCCTGCTTTGCTCCCTCCATCCAACATGCTCGGGAGGGGTCTGCACTGCCTGGGACTTCCGTGTGGCTTGGAGCTGTCCTCTCAGTCTGTTGGTGCCTGGCTCTCCTCTCTGTGCTGGGGGCAAGTCTGCCTGCTTTTCTCTGTTTTTAAGGCATAATACAAGTCCTCAGTAAATATTGCCAATCAAATGAAAGAATAAGACCCCAGAGAGGGGGAAACACCCTCTCAGCTTAGAAAAACAACCACAGACTGGGTACATGGGCCAGAAAAGCCTGGCCAGTGGGGTAGCATGAACTGACAGCAGCTTCTAGTAGAGAGAAACTTCTCTCCCACACCAAGTAGCAGCTCCATCACGCACACCCAGGCTTGCCCTAGTGTAGCAGGAACCTAGTACAGATGGGACCAGGGAGATGCCACCTGGGAGGGCAGTCCTATCCCTACAACAGACTGCAGAGCTTCCTGGGTCCATTGTCTCCAGACAGTCATACTCATGGACCCTCCGTGCAAAGGAGTCCCAGAGCTCAAAACCTGCCAGATGGGCTGGAGATGGGCCAGTAAAGGTCCTGAGAAGAGGGGTCACCCATTCTAGCAGACAGAGCAACAAGGAGAAGGTGGCCCTGCGGACGGTCCTCATCTGTGTGGACAGAATTGTTCCTCTCCAACGAGATCAACACTGAGGCTTTAATTATAGCTTGTCACTCATGTGCCCTTCCCCCCGAGAGGTGGCCACGCTGGACAGTGAGAGGAATAAGGCTCTCAATTCAGATGGCTCACCCTGATATGGTCAGGACATTTCTAACTTACAACACTAATATTCTGATGTAACAGGGCTAGGCCCTCCCTGGCTCTCTGGAAGCTTTGTTGTTAACCTTCCACCCAATATGGGCTTGGGTAGCCTCTTCCTTTTCCCATGCAGATAACAACTGACTGGAGTCACCGGAGCTTGCTTTACGGTGGACTCTTCTGTCCCCTTAAAGATGCCTGAGAGGGGAATATCCTAATACTAAGAGCAGTTTATCATTTCCTTCTACCGGGAGCTGAGACCTAGTGTACTGTTGTATCCTCTTCATCCCCTGAAGTAGCCCTAAACTGGCTTTAATTATCATATGCTTTTAATAAGGAAAATCCAAGGCTAGGGAGCTTTAAGGTCACCCAGGCACAAGCGAGACCGGAACCCAGGCGGCCCGACATCAGAGCCTGATCACTGAATCTCTTTGCTCTCTCCTTACACTTGCCCTAGTTACGGTAGAGGATGTAAAGATTCGTCTGTCTGCCTCTGCCAAGCAGCACAGATTGCTCTTGAAGCAGTCAGCAAAGGGCACAGGCTCTCATCGTGGAGACAGGTTGGCCCTGAGCTCTGCCAGGAGCCTGGAGTCCTCACCGGGCATCTTCACTCTCAGGAGGGGCTCAGCACATGAGAGCAGCCTTCCCCAGCTCCTTGGAAGGGGACAGGGACAGGTGTGACACAGAGAAAGAAGCTCAGCAGGACCCAAAGCTGCCAGAGTCACCCCTGTCACCCCTGGAGGCCTCTGTGAGCCAAGCTGGAAGAAGCTATTTGAGGTCACCTGCATAGCTCAGGGTTACTCCTGATTAGAGACTGAGGACTCTCTAGGGATAGAGACTTGGTGCTGGTGGAGGAGGTTGGAAGACCCCTGCTGCTGCTTGCTGGATGGGCAAGGAAACCCAGCCTGGGTCCTCGATCCTGGTTTGCTATTTACAGGGTCCCTCTTCCGTCCCTCTGAGTCCCACTTTCTTTATCTATACAATTCAGGTGACATGCTCTGTCCCGGTCCTGGGGAGATTCAGAGTGTGGTGTACAGACACTTGTCCCTGTGCACCTTCAGTGGCCCAGCTGGAGAAGTGGGGAGAGAAGAATCCCAAAGCCCCAGGACTGGGTCTCAGCCCCTTTACCCCTGGGCCCAAGCTGTAAACTGCACAATGGCCCTCAGTGCTTCAGGTCATTGGTGCTTCAGGCCAGAAGCGACTGGCGCTGGCTATTTCCACCCCTCTGGATAGATTAGATTCTGATGAATCCCAGCAGGCTCAGCTGTGGTCATCTAGCTTTCCCCAAAGGTGAGCCTCGATGCAGACAGAAAGTTCTGGGCATTTCAAATGCTTCCTTTTCTTCTCCCAGCGTGAGCAGCAGAGCCCCAGCCCATGTCTGCTGCTGGACACTGAAAGAACAATGTCTGCAATGGCTGTGAGGGGCCAGTCCTCCTGAGCTTGTTATATTCCCAAGCTTAACCCACCTGAGCCCGAAGTGACCTGCTGGTCTTGACGGTCACAGCTCAGGTTTGCCTGCCTAGTGCTAGGCTTCCGTTCACTCTTGGGTCTTTTCTTGGGTACTTATACTTTTTGGAATTTCCCATTGTCTGGACAATTCCAGCAGTTTGCCTGGTGACCTCATTGGAGGTCAAGTCTAAAATGTGGCTAGCTTTGTTTGGCTTTGATTCTCTTTAGGACGGAGTGGTGACAGCTCCCAGCATGCCTCACTGGGCTCCCACAGGAGCCTGGCACAGTCCACATACATCTCCCATGATGCCTTAGGGTTTGTGTTCATCATATATACTCTTGTCACAGAAGGAAATAGGTCATGGCCTCTACACATGAGCAAGAAAACCTGATCAGACAACTGGGGTCTCTCAGTGCTAGGGAAGGTTTACCCCGACCCAGACCCCCTGCTCGCTCCCAACAGCTCTGCTCCCCTCCTTACAAGTGTCCCCTGGTCAATCAGGCACACAGAGCTGCTACTGTCCCCCAAGGAGGCTGCAGAGAGGCTCCATCTGGACTGGGTGAAGGCTGAGCCGATTCTCAGACTACAGGGTCAGGTTACTGGGAAATCTGTTCAAATAGCACATTATAGTTTTATGAATCCTGCTCCTTCTGTTGTCCTCATTGAAGCGGTGAACGCCTGGGGGCAGCCGGCCCTCTTTCGCAGACACATTTGTCATGGGAATTGATTTAAAAAGAAATCAGGATGATGGCTTGATTGCTTTTGTTTGAGGCAGGAGGACAACTGCCACCTGCCTCTGCTGTCCTGGGCTTGGCTGGACTCTGGGAAGCTCTGGCTCTTTGTCCCAAAGCAGGAGTGCTCCGGAGAGCAACCCGGGGAAGCTAGGAAGTGAAGTCCTGGTGTGAGCTGGTGAGGCATGAAAGTGGAGTTTCTGGAGCTGTGGCCCTGGAGTAGGAATGTGTAGCCCAAGGATACAGATTAAGAGGGGACAGAGCTATGTCCCTAGGGACCCCACACCTCGAGGTCAGAAACCAAGATAGGACATAGCTTAGTTCACAACCCAACAGAACCTCGAGGCACTAGAGCAAACCCTAGGAAGAAGAGAATGTAGTAAAACTTGGTGGTCTTAGAGGCTCCCTGTGCCCTATAAGTGTGGGAATAGCCACTCCTTGTCCCCTGCCCTAGGACTGCCATTATATTTGGTCACCTGTGAACAAGATTTCACTGCCCTCAAATATTGGAGACCTCCACAGTATTTCAGACCAGAGACCTACTCCACTGTTCAGAGAAGGGACTTGCATGGATGCACGGTGACAGTTGGAAGAGCCAACACCATCCCCCTCTGAACCAGTCGATGCGGCAAGAAGGAGTATCAGCCATCATCCTCAGCCATTGGTGAGGAAAAGGGAAGGTTGCCAGGGCAACCTTGACCTTCATCAAGGAGATTAAGGCCTCTGTCAAACTAGTTTCTCAGCTACCTTGCCCTGGGCTTGTTTTAAGTGTCTTCTGGGGCTGGCTTGCTGAGGTCCTATAGTGTCCCCACAATCCTGGACAGATACAGGTCCCGGTGTCCCTATGGCCCAGCAAAGCCACCTCTGAAGCACACACCTTTCTCACCACCTCAGAGTGTTCAATCCTCAGATGCGAAGATAAAACACACTGCAGGAGAAGCACGGGTTTACCTCTGGTTCCTCCCCACCCTGCCAAACTTACCTCACCATCGCCATCCGCCACTGGCCATCTGACATCTGCACTGCACCACTGCAGGGGGCGCTAGGCTATCAAGTATAGCTCAGAAACTTCTAAAGGGCATGAGGTATGACGGCTGCAGGTAGCTGCAGTCAGGCGACTGAAATAGGGTGTTGGAAAGACCCAGAGGCAGGTGAGCACAGGTGCCCTGGCAGCCCAGGGGTCTTGGTAGAACAGAGGTTGCACAGGAAGCTACCTCAGAGAGGAGAGGTGGTAAGGAGTGGGAGGGGCCAGAAGGCCTGGGGGTGTGGCCTTAGGAGGAACCAGGAAGTGAATGGTTCAGTGTGAAATAATCTACAAGCCAGAGCTCAGGAGGCAGTCAGTGCTGGGAGGATGGGAGGAAGGGCAGCGGCCTGAGGAAGTTGGAGAGCAAGGCTAGGCCAAGGCTGTGAAGTTTGATGGACTTCCAGGTCTACATGCTGCACAGAGAGCAGGCCTGCGATCCGGGATGGGTCCAACGTTTAGGGACCTCTCCTGTTTACTGACTATTGTTCCCTTTGCAAGCCATGTGCTACAAAGGGTCTCTCAAACCAGGCATGTTTTTAAGTCTCTTCCCAAACCCTGGTGGCCAGAGCAGGAACTACAAGTAGACCCCCCACAGACTGACCATCTCCAGGTCTGAGTAGAATTGGGTTGCATGAATGGTGGGTGGGCCTGGGCCCTCGTGGCTCACTGGGAAGAAGGCTAGTGCGATATGGGCCTTTCTCTCGCTCTGAGCAGACTACCACAAGAGGATGGCAGGCCACTCCCAGTACTCATCAAGTAACCTATCCACACTCTCATCTGCTTCTTTCCGACCCTGCCTGAAGGAGAGCTGGGTAGGACTGTCCTGAGCCCTCTGGAAAAGTTTAGATGGGCCCCCAGATCGCAAGTTTTCCAAACCCTGTCCTAGCTTCCCTGCTCTTTGTAGACAATGGCTCTTGGCAGGGGATGGATAGTAACCTCAGGACTCTCTTCCGGTAAGAGGGGCATCTGGAATAACACACAAATCCTTTTGGATTCCAGTGCACGTAACCATGTGCTAATATGAGTTGTGTGCTCTCCCCGGAACCATTTCCATAGCTGTTAAGGCGGCCATTGTCCAAGCAACTCTGTGCTTTACAGAATTGAGCTCTCCTGAAGAGGCAGAAGAATGCAGAGCTTCAGGAGAAAATGGCACATTGACAAGTCTTTCCTTCCTGTAAGCAAGGCAGAGCCCACACAGAGCAGGACAGCAACTATACCAGAACAACAAAAGCCACAGAAACACAGACTGGAAACCAAGGTTGGCACTTCAGGACTCACTTATGGAACAGGAGTACAGTCTGTGGGAAGTCTGGCTGGGGATACAGGTGAATTCTTTATGGGTGTGACCTGGGCCCTCTCCATTACCAGGAACAGAGAAGAAGGTTACTCATATGTATATGCACATGTACACACATGTATGTATACACAAATGTGTCCATGCACATGCATATGCAGACAACACTCTCTTCCCCACTTTTTTTTTTTTTTTTTTTTTGGTTTTTTGAAACAGGGTTTCTCTGTGTAGCCTTGGCTGCCCTGGAACTCACTCTGTAGACCACACTGGCCTCGAACTCAGAAATCCGCCTGCCTCTGCCTCCCAAGTGCTAGTATTAAAGGCATACACCACCATGCCTGGCTTCATCCCCACTCTTTGTACAATCCCTCTGTTATTGTAAAATGAAGGTGGCCAGGAAGTATAGTGGGCGCTGCCTTCTGAGCTGGACTTTGAAACAGTTTGACCTTTTCTTACTGAGGGTGATGGTTGTTCTAGGCAATGGTCAACATCTCTGAGCTAATACTACAGACAAGCCACTGCAATGCTAAATGGCTCCAGTCCACATGGCTTTCTATGTCTTGTGGGTCCCCAGTTGCCAAGGAGACTCTGCTGACATGAGTCGGCCTCATCCCTCTACCCAGCCCTCCCAAACTGATAAACAGCCTATCCCTAGGAGTCGAAAGGAAGTCACCTCATAGCTCTACTGGTTAATTGAGACTGAAGAAGCACATGGGCATGAGGGAACCCAGACCCAAGAGCCTTTCAGACATTCCAGACCTAGAAGCAAGTACCACTCCCTCATTCGGGATCCAAAAAGTGATGGTCACCTAACCCTGACAGCGTGGTACCACACCAGCCTATTGTCAAATACCTCGGGTGTGTGTCAAGGACTAACAAGCAGAGGGCTGCCCAGCTGTTCCAGGAGCGTCGACTTCATGCAGTTGCTGCAGTCTGTCTACCCATCCACCCGTTCACCTGCCTAGGACTGACCTGGTGTTTTCTGCTCCAGACCCAGTTCAGCCTTTCAGCTCAAGTTGCTACTTCTTCTCTGACATCAGTCGCCCCAGGAACTGTACCCCAAATCCATCTGGTTCATTATCTCATCAATACAGACTTCCTCAGCCCACTTCTGAATTCGGCTGTCGCCTCTTTAAATTTGTAGTAACCCTGCCAGATGCAAGCATGCATAACTGTATAGATATACTTAGTGTGTGGTTGTGGTATGAGAGCTAATGTTAATTAATTAAGATTGGAGCAAAAGAGCCTGCATTCACCTTGGCCACATTACCAAGGTAGGCAGGATTATGCATCAAGTTTTATTGTTATTCAATAAATTCTGATATTGTAGAAAGATACAAATGTGTTTGTTTGTGTTCCCAAGATGGCACCTTCATGACAGTTGCCCAGAACACTCTCTAATTCCTGGACTCAAGTAATCCTCCTGCCTCAGCTTCTGAGTAGCCAGGATCTTGGATACATGCCACCATGCCCAACCACAACTAATCATGATAAATTGAACAGCCGAGTGGCACTTGATGCATCCACACAACTATAAAATTATTACTTATATACAGCCCCCAAATACTTAAATACGCTAAAATAAGGTCACATTTACAAGTTGCCCCTCATTTTTCTGCCAGTCCCTGGCAACCAGCCGCCATCTGTTTTCTGACCACCAACTCTAGACATTCCATATAAATGGAATGGGTCGCCTTTTTATGTGTAGCTTCTTGTCACTGTTTTCAAAGATGTGTGTGCTTGTGCATGCTACATCACCTAAGACATAGTACATATCTATCCTCATTCCTTTTTATGGCTGAATATTATTCCTTCATATGTGTGCCACAGTTGATCTCCCCACTGTCAGTGGATGAACATCTGGATGAACATCTGGGGCCTTCCATTTTGGATTAGTGTAATTAGAGAAAGTCTACCATGTCTGTGCCGTTACCTGTTTGAGCACCTATGCTCAATTCCTTTGGGTCAGTTCCCCAAAGGGAAGTACAGTTGCCAGGCCATATAAGAATCTTATGCTTGGCTTGTTTCAAGAGCCCGATTTCCTGTATTTTTAAAAGAATGGCTAAAGTAAAATTACTTTGTAGGGCAGCTTAGAGGAAACGTATATAAAGTGTTCTTCAGAGCACAACCTCAACAAATGGTTTATATAACTATCCCTTTGTTCTTTAATTCAATAACCATTTATTGAGCCCAGAATCAAAAATTATGTGAGATGCTATATAGATATATGGATATATAAGATATAAAGTACCTATAAAGCATATGTCTGTATTTTTATAGACATATAAATAGGCCCCCAGGGTCTCTTCCAGCCTGTACTTACGAAGCTTCCCCTGTGCTCCTTGCCTGGTGTGTCCTTCAGGAGCCGAAGACAAAAGGCTCTCCCTTCCTCCCTCCCCTCGCCGATTCCCCAGGAGGCTGCTGGCCTCATTGCTCCACCTGAATCAGTTCAGACCACCTATTTCAGATCTGTCGGCTCTTATAAATGTAGCCACACACCCGCAAAGTGAGATAAAACGGCAATGTGATTAGTGTGTGTGTGAGTGCGCGTGCTTATGTGTCCCTGTCTCATCCCTTCTGCAAAGATTAATACATCACAGCAAACACTTACAAAAGGAAGAAAGAAAGAAAAAAAAAAGCACCCGGGTCCAATACTCCAGACATTCAATAACCAGATGTCATCCACATGGTAAACAATAAAATAAAAATATATACTTAGCAGAGGCAATATAAATAAGATGTATATTTTGAAGTTGGATAAGGGAACGGTAGCATAAAGAATAACACCCGATGGCAACTCCAGGAGAGAGACCTTTTGAAAGGGTGGCATTCCTGCGGGCTGCCGTTTCTCTAACATCGCAGTGTCTCCAAGAGTAACACGCGCTGGTTTAAATCTGACAGGAGTTCCTAGCGTAATGAGGGCATGGGAACCCTCGCTGCTGCTCCAGTTGGAGGTAGCTAGCATCTGTCTCCCTCCACCCCTCCCACATGTCCCTGCAGACAGCACCCCCCCTCTCTCTCAGGCTCGGTGGACTGATTCTGACCCCCCGCCTTACCTGTCTTCCTTTTGAGAAGGAAGGTTTCTTCCTTCTCAGAACTTCTTCACAGTCCTCATGCTTTCTGGTCTCCACAGCCTGCCTCTGGGCCTGGGAGAATTAGTATTGTTACTGTCATTGTATAGATTAGGAAGTAGGAAAATTGTTATTACACCTAGGAGCATAGAGTCACTTGCCCACCCTTTCACCCTAGAAGAATGGGGGCATCGCTGGGGTTTGCTGGCTCCCAGCCTAGCTGAAAAATACAACTTCAGGTTCAGAAAGAGACTGCCTCAAAGAAATAAGGCAGAGGGTGATAGAGGAGGGTACAGCTGCCCTCCTCTGGCTTCCATGCACACACACACACACACACACACACACACACACACACACACACACACACACACTCAATAACCCTCTACAGCCAGCATAAACCTAGATTCTCAGTTAATGTTAGTTAAGTAAATAGAAGCCACTTTTTTTAACATCAGTCAAAATATAATCAGAAAAGTAAACATAGGAACCTATCATAAATATCAGAGTTTATTTAAAAAAAATAAACAAAGAAATGTTTCTTTTGCTTAGTGTTTTGTTTTGAAAGCCAACAGGGTCTCACACTATAACCCATGGTATAGTTCCGTGATCTTCCAGTGCCAGCATCCTGCAAGGTAGGATCACAGAAGCACCATCACATCCAGTTTGTATATTTCTGTCCTTTTTTTAATGATTTTTTTTAAGATTTATTTATTTTATGTGCATATGTTTTTGTTTGCATGTATGTATGTCCAAGACTTGTGTGCCTGATGCCTTCAGAGGGCAGATGACAGAACCCTCATAAGAGTCCCTGGAACTGGAGTTACAGGTGGTTGTGAGCCACCCAGTGGGTGCTGGGAACGGAACCTGGGACCTCTACAAGAGCAGCAGGTGCTCCTAACCACCGAGCTGCCGTCTCTACAGTTCAGCAGTTTTATGTGTCTCTTTTGGGGACCAGCACCTAGCAGAATCATCATTCAAGAGATCAGAAAGACTCCTTCCAGCAGCTGATGGGAACAGATGCTGAGCTCCACAGCCAAACATTAGGCAGAGCTCAGGAGTCCTGCCGAGGAGGCAGAGGGATTGGAGGAGCCAGAGGGGTCAGGAACCCACCAGGAGAACACAGCCCACAGAATCAACTGACAGGGTCTCATGGTAACTTGGGGGATCAAGGAACCTGCAGGGTCTGGCCTAGGTCCTCCACGTATGTATCATGGTTGCAGAACTTAGTGTTCTTGTGGAAATCTTAAGGGGGTGGGGTGCTGTCTTTGACTCTTTTGTCTCTTTGTGAGACCCCTTTCCCTCTCCTGGGTAGCCTTGTCCAGTCTTGATGTGACAAGTACATGTGTGCCTGGTCATTATTGTAGCTTGTTATTCTGTGTTTGCTTCGTAGCCCTGTGAGGCCCTTTCTTCTCTGAGGGGAGGTAGAGGGAGAGGAGAATCTGGAGGAGTAGAAAGGTGGGGAGACTGGGTGAGGGAAGTGGGGGGGGGATATGGTAGGGAAACTGTAGTTGGATGTAATGTAGGAGAGAATAATTTTTAAAATATATATTTATATATATTAAATATATTTTATATGTCATATATAATATATATTATGTAATAAGTCTTAGTTACTAGTTCTACATAGAAAATGGAAGTCCCAAGTACATGTTTTATCTGTGTCTAAGTGAGAGCCCTAGGCATGGAGGCACTTCATTCACATGGGGGAGTGGCCAGTACCAGGGCTCCGAGCAAGGTGCTTGGCTTCCCTGTGTGTTCATTTCCCCAGGATGGCGAGGGAGGAACTAGATGACCTCTAAGCTGATTTTTAGCTCTAAAATGTCATATTTTTATCTCTAGAACAAACTGGTCAGTGTCACTCAGGAAAAGCCCTTTAGCAAGTGGTCCCTGATGGAGCCTCAGCCTCTAATGCATTCTCATAACAAAAAAAAAAAAAAAAAAAAAAAAAGAAGAAGAAAAGAGCCAAACAGCAGCCCAGTCTCTGTCATGGGTCAGTATGTAGCCATGTGCTTTACTGCTTTTCCCTCTGCTCAATAGATGATTTGGGTTTAATGGGGATGAAAAAGAAATGTCACACTAAGTGCCACTCTCATCAGTAGATGGTGGTTGCCTGGAGATGAACCTGCATTTAGCTCAGAAGGAGCGCGTGCTGGGATCGATTGGTGATGTCTGAATCAGCCATCCCTGGAGTGGCCACTCACAGAGCGGCCCTTCTAAGTTGACAGCCCTTCTCCGTGAGTCCAGGACAGAAACTGGGGAATTTCAGAGTCACCGATGACAGAGAGCAGAACCTGGTTTGTTCAACTGTTTTTATACCATCCATGGCTGGGGCTTGAATAATCTGTCCCCTGACACTACTGTATTTCAGAAATTGCTACCTAAGGCAAATTCTGCGCTTTTAAACTCATTTCCTGAGTCAGTCTTTTTAAGCCCCACATTAAATATTGATCTGCCCTGGAGAGATCTAACTTATTTAGTGGAGATGTGGTTGACTCCTCAGAACTGTCAAGCTCAGAAACGGGGCCATACCCCTCCTGAGCGATAACCATCAGTATTGGTGACAGACAAGGACGCCATGACCAGTGTCCCTCCCTCACTCCGTGTCTCAAGGACATGCCCTGCCTGCCTGTCTCAAATATACAAGTGCCCCGTGGGGATTATCTGAGCTCCTCTCTGGACCTTTCCCAGGAGGTGGGAGTTGTTCACCAAGGCAGCCATTCTCTCTGCAGGCCACTGTTCTGCTGCTGGCCATGAGGCTGAACCCTTCTGTTTGCTCCCAAGGTGCTGCCTTTGGGGCTGTCGCTATCAGGCTTGGACCATCACACTCTATAACTCTTCCTTGATCCCCATTCTGGCCCAGTAACATGGAGCTGGTTCTTACCTTCAACCCTAGTGAGCCTTGCAGGCTGGCAGGCTCTTTAAGAAACCCTTCTGCTGTGTTTAATGGTGTGACTCCAACGGGAAGAAAGGCAAGGACAGAACTAGAGACACTCTGTTGGCCTGCTATACACTTAGGAAAAGGTTCCCGTGCTCCTTTCCAACCAGCCCAGGACACAGGGTGGGCTGGAAAATCCAGGGTCCCATACAACCTTTCTCTTACCATGGTAGTCCTTCTAGCTCCGCATACAGAATCATGAACTTCTATTCCCTGCACTCTGGGCCACCCAGTCATTTCTGGGGCACAACCAATAAGAGTCCTCAAGACAGGAAACACAGATTATCTTCCTGGGTTGGCAAACCAAATTGTACTTAAAACTTCTAGTTAACTTTTTTGCCATTCCTACACTTCATGTTGCTTTACCCCATGCACCTAGAAAGGAGCCTCCCTATCCTGGTAAGGGAAACAGGGAAGTTGAGGCTCTGGGGCTATAGTCACCAATGATGAAGGGCTAATTAATGCAAATGAGAGAAATTTAAAATTCAGTTCCTAAACCAGTCCTGTACCGAATGCCCAGCAGCCACAATGGCTAGTGACGAACATGTCGACCGCACAGAGTCACAGAGCCTTGGCATCACTGTGGCAGTTTCTTTAGGGCAATGCATCGAGGGTCCCAGGCTGTACAGCTGTAGCAGAGGTTTGTTTGAGCTCAGACAGCTTGTCTATCCTGACCCTCTCTGCTGTGGAGAGGAATCAGAAGGAAGGAGTCAGATGGACCAGAGACCAGCATCAGACCACGCTCCTACAGTAATACCTTCCAAAGACACATACAAGACAGGACATCTGAAAAGCATCCAACCTTCTGATGGCCTACTGGTCCAGCAACTACCGCTGTCCACACTGCGGGCCACCCAGCCATAATGCTGCCGTATCACGTGGACAGAGACTCTTCCAGGCTGGAAGGGAGACCTGAGGATTGCCTCCTCTTGGCATTTCTGTCTCCTGTGTTTCTGGAGAAGGGGACTTAAGCACCCACTTGGACCACTTAGCACACCTCCAAGCTCCTGAGACTTCTTGGAAGTGGTAGGATCAATCAAGGCTTACAATTCGTTTACTGTTTTCCGTCTGTGTTGCTTGCTATGGACGCCACTCACTATGTATGCCAAGTTATTCCGAGAGTGAGCTAGGTAGCCTCGGCTGGCACCGAACCCTCAACTTTCCTCTCAATTCAGCTTCCTGAACTTTTGGGATTCCAACCGTGCTCCGTCATGCCCAGTTAACAGGATGCTGGGGATTGAACCCAAGGCTCCGTATGTTTCATGACTGCATTTCTTTTCCTTGCTGTTTAGCCATTCCTCATTCACAGACTCCCTGATTGCTGAAGGAGACCTCAGGGCCACAGGGAGTGAGTGCACCCTTAACTGCTGAGGGTTCACTTGGTGACATGATGTTTGCCCCGACTGTAGCCTCTGGCTGCTGGGAATGCTTGGGAAAGCTAGCGGAGGACCACAGCTTGTAGGACACCTTTGAGAACTCTGCTGTTGGCAGAAAGAAAGCCATCTGTTACTTTGTCTCCTGTCAGCCCTAGAACCTCAGAGAAAGTGAGCAGCAGGACTGCATTGTTCACAGCCAGGAGGACAGCTGGCTCGAAAGAGGAAGCGAGCTGTCTCCTCTTAAGAAAAGAAAAGAAAGAAAGAAAGAAAGAAAGAAAGAAAGAAAGAAAGAAAGAAAGAAAGAAAGAAAGAAAGAAAGAAAGGAGAGGAGAGGAGAGGAGAGGAGAGGAGAGGAGAGGAGAGGAGAGGAGAGGAGAGGAGAGGAGAGGAGAGGAGAGGAAAGGAAAGAAAAGAAAAAAAGAAAAACAAGGACTGGAGAGATGGGTCAGTGGCTAAGAGCACTGCTCTTCCAGAGGACCCAGGTTTAATTCCCAGCACCCACCTGGCAGCTCACAGCTGACTGTATCTTCAGTTTCAGGGGATCTGAAACCCTTATACAGACAAATATGCAGGCAAGACACCATTGCGTATGAAATAAGAATAAACAAGGTTTTAAAACTCAAAGTAAATAAAAATAAATAAAAACAAAACCACAATGTCTATGTAACCCAGGCTAGCCCAGGCTGATCTTGAATTCCCTATGTAGCTGAGGATAGCCTTGAACTTCTCAGAGCTGGCATTATAGTGGTGCGCCACTATTCCTAGTTTATATGGCGCCAGAGAGAAAGCTTAGGGCTTCATACTTGCTAACCAAACATTCCACTGCATTGCATCCCCTGTCTCTTCTTGTCTCCTTCATCCCCCAGGGGGCTTCTCTGTCTTCCAGGACCACCAGTCTGTGAAGACATCTATGAAATGTGACTTGATGAGGAGCCCTCGGTATCCCTAGGAGCTCCAAAGTTACATAGAAAAGGCCTCTTTCCAAATACCCCAAGTTGTGGGGAGGGAAGATGAAGAGAAGCAAGGCTTTCTTTCCTACTATAGGACAAGCAGCAAGGCCTCTGGCTCCAAACAGAACAGAGAGGGTCATTAGCCAACATAGGCCGCTAACATCCCGTTTCCTGCTCCTCCCTCCTGGGACTCATCCAACCCCCAGCCTCACCTGGATCCTCCAACTGTCCCTGTCTGGGTGCTGTGCTGAGGATGGGGGATTTGCAGATTTAAAATAGGACAGTCCAGTTAAATAAGGACAACGTGGTCACCCTGGAAGGTGATGACATCTCGAATGAGTGTCTGCCCGCTTTAGAACTGCGGAGTTGCAGTATTTCCCTAGCATCCTGTGAGGTCTCAAGACTCTGACTCCCTGGGTGACACCAAGCATGAGGTGGAGAAGGCTGGAGGTTAAGGCAGCAGGTCTGAGAACCAGTAGCACAGCGGTGAACCTCTGCACCCGTCCCAGTTCCCACCCCAATTCCCAAGTTCCAAAGTCACAGGACAGCATTCGCGATACAAGATTCTCTAAGATCCTTCCATTGTCATGGGAGAGCAGCAAGCTCTACAGTGTCACTGGGGACTCAGAGACACGTAACTTCTCTGTGCCTCAGTTTCTTCATCTGCCAGGGGACTAGCGGTGCAGCTGACTCTACTGTGATTCCCTCCGTCACACTCTCAGGTCCCAGGATCCACTAGAACAACTCAGAAAACTGAGCCAAGCTGCCGTCCTCGTAGTTTCCGTGTAGCACCATGGAAAGAACACAGTTTAAATCCAGCAAAGACCCAGAGGGCAGTGTCAAGGCCTCTAGGCTTCCAACTGGCCTCTTGGCACATCTGGTATGCGTGATGCTTAATTTTCTCAGCAACACTGTGTGGTAACGTGGGTCAAGTAGTGCCGACCAGGTCAAATCCTCTGGGTATTAGTGTCCAGGGTTTTTATTGGTGGCTTATCTCTCAGGCACAGAGCAGTGGTGTAGCTGAACTTTGTTCTGCAGTCTGCAGCTCCCCCAGAGGTCAAACCCATACAGCATGATTCAGGGCCCTGAGCATAAATCACATTGTTAGCATAAACCATCTGGTGAGGACAGAGGCCCCAGGGAAGAAGCAGAGATAGTCTATAGGGCAGGATATTGCGAAGACTCTGAAACTGGTTCCCCAGAGTCCTTTAAATGGGAAGATTTTTCCAAAATGTCCACATCTCAGATAAGCTGAGGCAACCCTTTAGAGCCCAGACGCATACCACCCGTCATTCTGTTTCTTATACCCGGGGGGGGGGGGGGATGGAGAGATGGGGAGTGGAGGAGGGGAAGGTCTGCTTCATGCTATCTGTTTTCACAACTGCTACCCTACAGAATTAGACGGTCCAACTGAACCCTTTTCCTCTTTGCTTATTCCTCTGCATCTTTCATGATGGAAAGATGCATATTCAGGTAACACTCCTGGCCTCTCTGTCTCTTTACTAATCCTACCCAGAGAAAGCAAACAACTCCCCCCACCCCCACTGAAGTGTTTGGAGAAAGAGCAGTAACCACCCAGCACACACCACTTCCATTCACCCAGGCTCATCCTCTGCACACAGGTCATTCCACATGTCCATAGGCACAGCCCTTTCACACACACACACACACACACACACACACACACACACCACCACCACCACCAGCGGCCACACTATGCCTGTAGATGGCATCCGGTTTAGGGACGAGGTCTCAGCTAGATGTGGCTGACAGATCCTAAGCCACACTCTCAAGCATGTTATCAACTATAAAGGTGACATTTTGTCTCCATTAACCTGTCCTTTGTGTTCATCCTCAATTGGTGCTTAATCTGCGCTGGAAGAGGAGAGGTGGTGCTCATTAGGCCCCAGGAGCCCTGCAAAGGCAGAGTCTGTCCAGTGCCTGCCTGCAAAACCATGATTGGGCCTTCTCTAAAACTATCTCTGCTAAGGTCCCCAGGTCCTTCTTTCCTGTACCTGCCTCAGGATCATCCGGCCTCCCCCACGCTCTAGCCGTGCTTCCAACGGAGACCTCTCAGAATGTCAGACCAAAACTAAACATAGGTGGCTGCAGATGTGGTCTTGCTGGCACCAATCACCTAACCTCCTCTCAACCCACTCCTACCCCCCCCCCGCACACACACACACACACACACACACACACACACACACACACACACACACACACCATGTCTCCTCAGCAAGTACACCACAGGCTGTACTGTGGGAGACTAGAGTCCTCTCCTTTCGAGTGAATGCCTTTAGATCCTGTTTCCTCTACATAGATAGGGTAGACCTCTAATAACCTTCCTAGTTCTGTGTGTGTGTGTGTGTGTGTGTGTGTGTGTGTGTGTGTGTCTGTCTGTCTGTCTGTCTGTCTGTCTGTCTTCTGTCTCTTTCCAGGGTTTAGTGGTCTGGGACTCTCCTCTAAGAAACACTCCCTTCTTCCAGAGCTAACCTCAGCAATTTCAGCAACGTTTCACCTACACTAAGGGGCATTTATCAGAAACCCATAAAGCTTTCCAGAACTCTCCAGGACAGCTAAGAGCACAGGCTCTAAAAGAGCTAGCTAGTGCTAGGTTCAGATCCCCAGTCAGCCAGCTTTGATCTTGGGCAAGTTACTCAGCCTAAGTCCTCATGATGCTGAGGTGAAGTATGTGGCAGCATATACCAGGCCTGATGACTCTCAGCTATCGTGGGATTATCAATACTACTGTTGCTGATTGAACTCAGTTGCTACATCAGCTAAAGTAGAGGAGAAGCTGCCTATAGTTAGAGCAGAGATACAGCCCTTCTAGGAAGACGGTTGATAGCTGGATATTGTGCTTAGCCAAGGGTCGCAAGGTCCTTTGGCAGAGGCCGACTCAAGGGGACCCAAATATTTGAATAGAGGAGGAGAATGAACAAGACTGCACCCGAAGGTCAGAGGGCACTCACCAGGTTGCAAACCCTGGACTAGAGACACCCAACTGCTCAGTGTCGCCTCTGGCCACCAGACCCCAAAGACTTGATGTGTGGCAGCCTTTGGGAGGGGCCGGAGAAATAATATATGAATCGGTGAACCCAGGGCTGATTGTAAACACAAGTCACAGTGACTGTTAATGGCCTCGAGACACGCAAGTGATTGTTCCAGTACCCCAGAAGGAGCCAGTCCAAAAACAGTCTGATTGGTTCAGGGGATTGTGAGCCTGCAAGACTGTAAATGATTACACACTCGGGGCCTGGGCTTGGAGCACTAGCCATTTGTTAACACAGAGAGAGCACATAAGAGAGTGTTTGGGGTTTGCTGGTTAGTTGACTATTTGAAAAGTGCTGTCCTGCCCTCAGGAGATACCTGTGGGGGCAGGCAGTAATGGGGGGGGGGGAGAGCATTGTTTGATACATGGCCAGACACCCTAGCAACTACTGTTCAGAGAGTCAAATAAAGGTGTCAGTTTCACTGTTTTATTGTGCGAACTTATAGATGTCACCTTGAGTGCAGTGGCGAGCCGAGAGTTCCACCATCAGAAACCTAACAAGGTTCACCCCACGGAGCAGCCTGTCTTCGGGGTAAATGGAGAGGAAGCAGAGTTGAACCAAAGCAGTAAGGAAAAGAGAGGACCAATAGTCCAACTATGCAAGCAGACTGAAACGGCGAGGTCAGGAATTACACAAAGCCGGCCGTCTGAGTCCAGTTCAGGATGCGGGCAAGCCCTCTCTCTCACTAAGCCCCCAACCTGTCTCGGTATAGAACACACACTGACAGGTCTCAGGAAACCAATTGTGAAGTGATAAATCACGAAAGCCTGGAGTCATTAAAAGAAAGGTTAAATCTGTTCAACACAACCAGTTTAAGAATACTCAAGAAAAATGCCCCTACATCCAAGCAACCGTACCATTACAAACGGGAAACAGTTCGAGGGGATGGTTACAGGTCTGACATAGTGTCTGGGGCCTCCTTCCTTGACGAGGCTGGATAAACGGAACTTCACCCGAAAACCATATTGAGGTCTTTTTTGCCTCTCTGCATGGTGTTATTTTGGTAGCAGGAAAGCAATAAAAATGGGGCAAGGGGAATAAATGGGGACTTAGCGTTTGTCCTTCCATTAAAAAACAATCTTGCCCGCCAGCTCGGGCGCACACTCGGGCGCGGGCCGCTCAGTCCGCCTGGCTCTTCCTGATGGCTCGCAGCGGGTTGTGGCTCCTGACCAACATGTTCTCCAACCGCTGGCAGTGTTCACGAAGCTGCTTCTCCCGGGGCAGGAGGAAGGTGAGGACCTTGTTGCGGACGATGCCTCGGTCCTCCTCCTCCCTCAGCCGCTGCTTCACTCGCGCCGCCTGCTCCTCCTGCTGTGCCAGGACGCCACTCATCTGGCAGAAGGCGTCCTCCAAGTAACGGATGGCCTTCAGTGCCTCCTCCTTGAAGTCCTCCAACTCCCTTTGTACCCCGGCCACCTTCTGCTGTAGGATCTCCAAGTCGGCCGGCAGAGGGAGGTAGGAGGGCCATGACTGAGACAGGGAAAGGTCCCCAGACTGGAGCCCGCTTTCCACCATCTTCTTGCCCTGTAAGGTATTCACCTTCATAAGAATGGACCCTGCCTGAAAGAGGGCTTCCATTATCTCCTTCTGCAGAGAGGAAGCCAAGAAACTGAGTCAGAGATTTGGGAGCTAGAAACACTATCACTTGAAGTCGTTGGACCCATCTCATTGTGACATCACGACCCTTCAGCCAATCAGAAAGAAAACCCCCAGTTCACTATTTTGCATATTGTTGGTAACCTACAGATTTACTGCGCTTCCCAAGTCTCCTGAAATGAGGCTTTTCATTAATCGGTCACCCAGTCAGAACTGGCGTTCAAGCGTTCCTTTAACCCCGAGGGCAAATCTGAGGGAGTGGAGAAAACTGGCTAAGTCAAGGCAAGCCAGGTCAGGTTCACAGGCTGCCAAGACCGAGCAGTCTCCTACCCCATAAGGAGCACAGCTGATTTCACGGCCTGGTGTCTGGGCTTCCTCGGGCTCACCAATAGGACAAAGGCATTCTTAGAAATGATGGTGCAAGATGCTAGAGGAGTAATCCCATCCCATATCCATATTCCCGCAATGGCCAGATGATGCCAGAATGCATAGGTGATCGACTTACTGTGATAAATGTGTGTGCTCTTAAAGGGTGGTTCACAGAAATGCCCGAGGGATAAAAGTGAGCCGTTCATATTCATTCAGTTAAAACTTCCCGGGTGCTTGCCGGATTCTGGAGCTAGGGAATGAGTGTAAGTAATGTTTCCCAACGTTCCTGGATGGTGGCAGATAGGAGTCTGTGGATACGGGTAAATCGTGTGGTTTTGCCTGGTTACTCTAACAGAGGCAAATGTTCCTAGCCACATGTGGCTCAGTCCAAAACTCTGCCTTTGTATATTGCAGTCTCTTGCCCAGACCTCCCACTGGGACTCCAAACATAAACGCCCCCCCCAACAACCGACCTTGAAGCCAATCCATCTAGAGCTAGATAAATTACCTCTTCAAACTGGTTCCTGCTCTCCTATCCTACCAATGACCCTTCCTGGGACAGCAGCCACAGCAGCATCTAGTGCCAAGTTTTAAATGTCTGTCTCCTTCCCACCTCATGTTGAAACTGACATCCTATCAGCGTTGAGAAGTGAGGGGCTTTTGAAGGCAGAGCATATCAGATGGATGGTGTCATCTCTAGAATGGGGTTCATTACCGTAATCATCTCTGCTTGACCCCTTTTCTGTTTCTCTTGCCACCTTTGCCTTTCTTCCACATGGGAAGGCATAGCATGAGAGTCCTCACCAGACACCAGCTCCCTGATTTTAGACTTGCCAGCTTCTGGGATTACAGAATTACAGGGAAACAAATGTTTTTGTTGTTTTGTAGATCTCTCAGCCTCTGATATTTTATTTTGTCACTGTGGAACAGCACAGAGTAAGCTCCCGGGGGTTAAACTAGACTCTGCCACTTCCAAGTGACCTCGAAGGCTGTTGTTAGGTCTCTTATCTCTGAGCAGCCTATCACCCACCTTCCCGCACTGGAGTCCAGGCTTCACCACTTAGAAGCAAGGTCTCACTGGTAGATCACCTTTCCCCCTAGAGACCCTGTTTTCTTCTCTGCATTTCTGAGAGCTGTAGTACACAGGTCCCTGGGAGAGAAAATCTCTCTGATGGGCAGCTGCTGCCGATTTCCATCGTGTAAACACTCCCAGCAAGGTTAGCTTCAAGCTCCCAACTTGCTCTCTCCCAGAAGTGAAGAACCATCCTGAGCCTGGATAAGTCAACTCTAGCACAACAGGGCCCATGATAAGGGCTGCTGCCTTCTCTGAGACATTGACTAGCTAGTGGCCTCAAGTAGTCATCAGAAGGGGGCATATTGCAGGGACAGTTGTAGCTAAATGGAGGTGAAATTCTGAATTGCAAGAAACTCCATTTACTGAGAAGGAATGTTGAATGGAAAAAGTGGTTACTTTTCTAGGAGCCAGGAAAGCTGGAGTCGGGAACTGCTGTGTGGCCCTACATCAGTTGTCTTCCCTTGCTGAGCCGCCCCCCCCAACTGTGACATGAGAGATGGGCCCACGAGGCCTTCCATACCCCTTCCCCCCAATTCTCTTCCTTCTGTCTCTTATAACTGTTACCTGGGTCTACCATCTGCTTAGGCACGGTAAACTCTGGCAAACAGAGATTTTTGAGTCCCTTAACCTGTTTACCCTCAAGTGTCCTGCCTGCTGCCCCACAAACAGTGGTACTCAGAAGAAATGGAATTTCGGTTCATAGGTGGCTCTCAAATGCCAGGCACCCCTAGCTTTTCTGCTGACACATTGACACCTACTGGCCTTCAGAGAAACCGCAGCCTGGGAATTCCACCTAAGAGTGGGTGGGGATGGGGAGCAGAAGGGAGCAGCTTGGGGTCTGTGGGGTATTTAACTAGGGCCTTGTGCCTGTTGGGTTCTCCATCAATAAATATTTCCCAGATTGGTAGAAGAGAGAACGAAATGGTGTGTCTCTTCTGGTCTCCTCCTCTGCTGTCTCTCCCCCGCTTCCGGCCTCTCCCTTCCTGTCTCTCATTTTCTGCCACTTTGTTTCACACAGGGGATGGCAAAAGTCACAGCCATTGCTGTGACACAAAAGTAGGAAGGCCAGCACTGAGAGCATTTTCTCAGTTCCTCTGGTGTTGCTGAATGACGCTCCAGTGTGCTTCCCAGGACCACTGGGAAGATGACGTCATAGTCCCCTTTTTCTAGGAGCCACAGGAAACTGAAAGCTGATGCTGTCACCAAGGCCTAGTGGCCTCCTGAGCCTTCAGGGCCACAAGTCACATTGGATCTGTAAGTTCTGGGTGTTCCCCTGAGCCAGGAAGTCCCACGTCAGGCCTTGCATTCCACCTGCCCTCCCATATCTCTTAGGGATTAGAACTGCTGACCTATGTCTTCCCTTCAAGACGTCAAGAGAAAGGAATTTAGACCTAGTAAAGCATCCACGACCTGGAATTCTATCGTGAGCAGGGTCCTCTGCCCCAGTCTCTTTCAACTTGTCACAGCTTCTCTGCGACTCAACAAGACAGGGAGACATGAGGGACTTTACAGAGACCCAGGCAATCTTACGCCCCTCTGAGAGTCCAGTTCAGTCAGAATGGGTTGAGGCTCTTAGGTGGTCTGCCTTAGAGCAGGGGCTTTCAACCTGTGAATGGCTACTTCTTTGGGGATTGAATGACCCTTTCACAGAGGTCTCCTAAGACCATTGGAAGAAATACATACATTGCAATTCATAAGTGTCACCTCTGTCAATTGTATAAACCCCATTCCCTTGGGAATTAGAGATAACACCCACGCCCATCTTTCCTTGTCACTTCTTTGTGAAGCTACAAAACCCTAAGAAACTGAGAACTCTTTGTGTCCTGTTAAAATGGCATTCCCAGCCCTTCCTTCCTTCCTTCCTTTCTTTCTTTTTTTTTTTTTTTTTTTTTTTTGAGACGGTTTCTCTGTATAGCTCTGGCTGTCCTGGAACTCACTCTGTAGACCAGGCTGGCCTCAAACTCAGAAATCCGCCTGCCTCTGCCTCCTGAGTGCTGGAATTAAAGGCGTGTGCCACCACGCCCGGCTGCCATTTCTAACCTATAGCTGGCTCTAACCCAACCACAGTTGGTTTCCAACCCAAAGTTGGCTTTCACAGCCATACTTCTCTTCCTGGACCACACTCAAGCCAGTTCCCCTGATACACAGGCCTCCCGATATTGGAACCACCAGGGGATTCATACCCAAGCAAAGACAGGCAACCAGCTGTGTCTTCCACAATGAGTGGGTGGTTTTTTTTTTAAGATTTATTTATTTATTTATTTATTTATTTATTTATTTATTTATTTATTATATGTAAGCACACTGTAGCTGTCTTCAGGCATCCCAGAAGAGGGCATCAGATCTCATTACGGATGGTTGTGAGCCACCATGTGGTTGCTGGGATTTGAACTCAGGACCTCTGGAAGAGCAGTCAGTGCTCTTAACCACTGAGCCATCTCTCTAGCCCTGGGTATGTTTTTTTAAAGATTTATTTATTTAATGTATATGAGTACACCATCACTGTCTTCAGACACACCAGAAGAAGACATCAGATTCCATTGCAGATGGTTGTGAGCCACCATGTGGTTGCTGGGAATTGAACTCAGGACCTCTGGAAGAACAGTCAGTGCTTTTAACTGCTGAGTCATCTCTCCAGCCCAAGTGGGTGCATTTTTAAGAGAAGACCTTGCTTAATCATCAGATGAACTATTATGTCAACTTTCAGGCGATGTCTAACGCTCCTTGTCCCCAAGGAAACGAGTGTTGGGAGGAACGGAATCCAGGACAATACGTCAGACTCCCAAAGAGCTTGTGAGTACCTATCTCTAAGTAGAGGGCACAGCTGTGGATTCTAGTCACTTTTTTTCCAGAATCCCCTGGTCCTGTGCCTCCCATGATGGTGATATTAGCTTAAGTGAGGTCACTATATAAACTCCTAGCCAGCCTTCCACCCACCTATCCATTCACCCTCCCATCCATCTATCCACCCATCTGTCTTCCTCTTTACCCATCCACACATACATATACTTGGCACAGCCCATCGCCTGCTTACCCTGTGTTCTCTGAGCTCGGCGATAAGTGCTCAAGAGAAAGAACAAGACATGGAAGGTCCTGTTCAGCGTTCAAACAATAAAGTGGGCAATTGACACATAAGGCCACCGGGCTGGCACCGGCTCCCTGAAGAAAAAAGCGAAGAAAGTTTAGGAAGCCCTTGGACTCAGCAATCTGATGGATTTGTGAGGTGAAGTTTTGGGGTGAGGTGGGAAGGCTGGGTGGGAGCTGGAGACAATGTTCTAGGGGCAGGAACAGACCGGAAGAACCAAAGAAAACCTGGATCTAGCTGTGTGGCTGGAGGCAAGCAGCGGCAGCAGGAGGCAGCACTGAGGGAGAGGGTACAGGACAGCATCAGGGATGCTCTGTGAGCATCAGGGAGGCCTTGTGAGCAAATGCCACCAGGGGCTACTGCGACTCTGGGCGGTTTCCAGCTCTGCAGCTGGTATCCCAGGCTAGGCAATGAGAACAAGACTGGAGTAGGGGTGGGCATGAGGATGAAGACTAAAACTTGGTGCTGTTCACCATGATTAATTAACCCAGTGCCAGAACCCCCAAGGCACGGTGCTAAAAATACCTGCTTCCCTCTGAGACGCGGCAGCTGCCACCCAGCAACTTTCAGCCATGCCATTTGTCATAATTTGACACTGCTAAGGAGTGTCCACGGGGCTGTGTTTCTGTGAGAATCGGACTTGCCCAGAGCTCACCAGCCAGCTGGTACTCAGGACGCACCCATGGCACATGTCTCGAGTGTCTTATTTCCTGTCTCCGAGCCCTGCCCAAGCTGCATCTGGATGTGACTGGCACCTGTCTGCCGCTCGCTTCCTCAGAAGGGAGGAGAGACCTGCCTCCAGAGGTGTGAGCCAAGGCGGCATTCGCCAGTGCATCCTGGGATGCTGTGTTTCACACCGCTGCAACCCTGCACCTCGGATTACAGCCATCTATCAGAGGCCCTGCCAGCCCAGGGCGGCACTTTAATTAAAATATGTAAAACACGCTGGTGGGAGTTGGCTCTGAACACACGGGAGCCTGTCTTTGACAGAAGTAGGTGCAGGCCAACCCAGCTTGGAGCTGGCCCTTCTCCAGCCAGGGAGGATAGGCCTGCCAGGAGGGACCTCCTGAAGGCTGCAGACAGTGAGGTCTGTCTGAGAAGCAGCGTTCTCTGGAGCAACAGAACTTAACCTGGGCGAGAAGGTCTGTTCAGAAGAGAGTTGTAGCAAGTCTAACACTTCTACCTCATGTGCTAGCATGCTGGATATGTGTGACACCAGCTACCAGTGTTGAGAACTATAATATTCTACCCTCACTTTCAGTCCTAATTTTCTTAAATCGGTTGTAAAAGTGGTAACTGATATTTATTTAAACTTTTTTTTCCCTTTGAGACAGGGTTTCTTTGTGTATAGACTTGGCTATCCTGGAACTCATTCTGTGGACCAGGCTAGCCTTGAACTCAGAGATCTGCCTGCCTCTGCCTCTGCCTCCTGAGAGCTGAGATTAAAAATGTGCACCACCAACATCTGATGATATAAACTTTTTAAATGCAGCACCAAGGATTTTTAAATTTTTTATTAATTTACTTTACTATATTTTGTGTATGGGTACTTGTGTGTATGTCTATGCATCTACCTTGTGGGTACCCACTGAAGCCAGAAGAGGGTGTTGGATCTGGTACTGGAGTTACAGACGGTTGTTAGTTGTCACATTGGTGCTGGGAATTGAACCCTGGTCCTCTGTAAGAGCAGCAAGTGCTCTTAACCACTGAGCCATCTCTCCAGCCTTAACAATGAGGATTCAACCCGGAGTCTTGTCTAACACATACCACTCACCGGATTACTAGCCCCTTTTCTTCTCCTGTCCCCCACCATCTCTCCCTCTCCCTCTCCCTCTCCCTCTCCCTCTCCCTCTCCCTCTCCCTCTCCCTCTCCCTCTCCCTCTCCCTCTCCCTCTCTCTCTCTCTCTCTCTCTCTCTCTCTCTCTCTCTCTCTCTGTCTCTGTGGTATTTTTGTGGATATAAGGGTATATGTAAAATATGTACACAAGTTCCTGTAGAGGCCAGAGGGGAACTCTGCTGCCATTCCTTGGAAGTTGCCCACCTTGTATTTGAACTGCAGGGTTTCTCACTGGCCTGGGGCTACCAAGTAGGCTATGTTAGCTGACCAGTGAGCTCCAGGAACCTGCCTGCCTCGGTCTCCCAGCTTTTTAACATAGACCTGGGGATTGAACTAAGTTCTCAGGCTTGCAAGGCAAGCACTTAGCTGACTGAGCTGTCTCCCTAGACACACTCCTCTCCTCCCCTTCTCTAGCGTTTTATTTTGAGACAGGATGTCACTGAAAAACTCGGGCTGGTCTTGAACTCTGTAGTCCAGGCAATCCTTGAACTTGCGGTCTTCCTATCTGGGCCTCTATAGTTGATGAAATTCTTCAAGACATTTCATTTTCCAGAACTTTACACCTTTCCAAATGGGATACTGCTTCAGACTTTGCTGTCTGCTGAGCAAGAGTGCTAGAGTCTGCATCACTTAAGGCAAAGATGAGCAAACTTTTTTATGCAAAAATCAGGAAAAAAAATTTTAGATCAAAGATTTCACACAAACTTCTTAATCTGAAAATGCCACATTTGCACATTGTTTAAATCTGTTTTTCCATCGTTGAAGGTGTTCACGTTAGTACTGAAAAGTCAAACGGTCCTGTAGCATCCTGAACCGCCCCCTGACCCGAGTTCAACCTGGGCTGCATTTTATGTACCATCACATGGCCTCTAGAGCACTGAGAGATCTAGGGCTGGGGAAGCAAGCTGCATTCTGAGCCCCAGCTCTAGATCTGTCAAAAAAAAAAAAAAAAGAAAAAAAAAAGAAAAAGAAAAAAAGAAAAAGAAAAAGAAAAAGAAAAAGAAAAAGAAAAAGAAAAAGAAAAAGAAAAAGAAAAAGAAAAAGAAAGAAAAAGAAAAAGAAAAAGAAAAAGAAAAAGCCCTAGAAAGTATTCAGGGTCTGGAAGAGCAGCAGCCTGCAGGGGAATGACTAGAAGCATATTTCTGCAGAGTTAGAGGTACCACACAAGCCAGTCACGGCTGCCCATTCCCAGCTATCCCAAGGGGAGCAAAGGGGGAAGGGAGCCTACCAGCTCCTAACTAATTCACGGCAAAGAAAGCCAGTAGGCAGGTCCTAAAAAGAAAAGCCAAGGGCAAAGAAAGCCAAGGGCAGCTTTCTGGTGGGACAGAACTACCATTTGCAGGTTGCGGTGTCAGGCTGAATCACACAGAGTATAAAAACCAAATCCCCTCATTCCTGGGTTACTCAACCGTCTGCCTGGCAAGGCAGGAGATGACTGGTGACAGGAATCAGGGTCTGCTGGCCACTCCAGACGAAGCAGCTTTGATAACCTGGAAAACTCCAGACACCAGAACTCCTAATGATGAGTAATGAGCCTGAACCAAGGAAAGTTACCCGGCACCACTGCACACGGGCCGCTCCCACGGAAGCCCAGAACCTGGACCTGGGCCAGGGAGATGGGAACAGTCTTCTAGAGTCTTGGGAGAGGAGCTTAGCCCCACTCCCACTCCTGACCAGCTCCACCCACGGTCCTGCAGCGAAAGGTACCTAGGCTTCAGATGTTTGGCTCTTTTAAGGGTTACTCTGGGTCCCCTGGGGACCAGAATTTATCTTTGTATCATTCAGGAATACAGAAAGCAGAGGCAGGGCAATAAGAAGTTCAAGACCACTTGGTTACAAAGTGATTAAAGGCCAGTTCAAATGTCTGTTTCTCTCTCTCTCTCTCTCTCTCTCTCTCTCTCTCTCTCTCTCTCTCTCTCTCTCTCTCTCTCTCTCCCCTCTTTCTCTCTCACACACAAATACAACTGCCTCATTCATTCATTCATTCATTCATTCATTCATTCATTCATTCATTCATTCATTCATATGTCTATTGAATGTTCAAATACAGCTGAACCTAAATGGGGCTTCTTATCCTGAGAGAATTGTCAATCTACTGACAGTAGACCCTAAAGTTCAATATCATAGCTGTGATGAGAAACTTTGAAAGAAATGGCTGCAGGGAGTCAAACCATCCACCGGAGAGGACTACGGGTTAGTCTGTCTTTTCTGGCAACAGAAACAAGACGTAAAGGATGAAATCCAAAGATCCTGGGCCACACTAGACTTGGGGTTCAATCAGACTCTGGGAGCATCCGCAGTCTCAAGTTGTACCTGCACCTCTTCCTCCCTGTTTCCCTCCTGCCCCGATATTAGGGGAGGCATGTATGTGTCTGCCTAGGGTGTTCTTTTGCTTTATGGAAACAAGCCTAGAGATCCTTAAACTCTGGGTCACACTGGTCTCACCTCCAAGAAAATAGGTCAGAAGGTTTGGTAGTGGAGTGGAGTGGAGTTTAGATGGTCAGTTACATGGTTTTCTTCAGAACCAAAGAGATTCCAGAATGACTTCAGAAACTGGGACAGTTCTGGGAAAATCAGGACAAGTTGGTCCCCTAGCTAGAGCGTGCACTGTAGCCTTCACTCAGGGACATCCCCCTGCCCCTAGGGTCACAGAATGCCAGTTTTAATCCAAGGCCACACAAAGGGAGAAGCGAGTGAGCGATGCCATCATCTCTCCCTCTTCCTTTCTGTGGACACACTGTGACCAGCTGTCCCATGCCTCACTACTATGGTGGCTACACTTAAATAAACCCAAACTAGCCCCTTCTTTCCTTGAGTGTCTTTTATCCAGTGTCTTAGCAGAGCCATAGGACTGTCATTAAGGACTGAGGAGACAGCTCAGTTGGTAAGCTTGTCTTCGAAGCAGAGGAACTGAGTGTGAGCCACAGAATATATGTCAAAAAAAAATCCAGGTGTGGTACTGATGAAAGTTCTAGGACAGCCAGGGCCACATAGACTTTGTCTCAAAAAAAAAAAATCAAACAAACATTAAAATAAGATAGAGAGGAATACAAAAAGACATCTGACATTCTCCTCTTGCCTCCACATGCAAACATGGGCATGTGCACCTAAACACACACACATTCATATACACTTACACACACACATCACTCAAACGTACACACACACATACATACACATCCACCGTACTCACATACATTTACACTCACATACACACACACTCACACACTCCATACACTCATATATCCACATATACTCACACAACATACACACACACTCACATTCACTCACATACTTACACATTCACATAACCACACTCACTCACACACCATATGAACATTCACATACATACACTTACACACACACATACACTCACACACACACATACACACATACTCACGCACACACATATACACACATACATGCCCGTATACACATACACTCACACACACATACACACTCACAACTCTCACATATCCACACTCACTCACATACATATACTTACACACACATACACACTCTCACACATAAACATACTCATACACCCCCACACACATACACACTCTCACACATATGCACATTCACACACACACATACACACATTCACACACACATACACACACATATACACACTCATACACCCCCACACACATATACATACACACGCACACACATACTCATTCACACACACACATACACACACACACACACACACACACACACACACACACTCACACATACCCACAGGATGACAATCATCCCCCATTGCAGGTCACCTTTGGGATACTCTCTCCCGGAATGATCAGCATTTCATATGTGCCCTGTAATTTTTTTTTTTCTTCTCAGCGGGAACACTGAAACGATCAGACAGGGAGCATCGCAGAATGAATGATAATAATTTCTTAAGGATAAATGACATCCTGCCAGGCATGGTAGCACAGGCTCATAATTCTGGCCCTGGGAAGACACGGGATGATCAGGAGGGGTTCAAGCTCACCCTTGGCTACACAAAGACTTCAAGGCAGGCCTGGGCTATGTGATGCTCTGTCTTACATAAACTCCTATAGCCGTAGGCATCCCGAGAGTGGATGCGGTGTTTCCAAGTGTACACCACCCTCTTAAAGCTTGAGAGCCACTAGGTCAGGAGTGTCCAGCACGGCTCTTCAGCACGGATGGATTGACTGTGTGAGCCTCAATGCGGCTGCTCCATGTTGCCCATGTTCCATTTAGACTTAGACTAAGACTAAAACACTATAAAATATTTAAACCCCGGTGCCACTTCTGCTGCAGGGGCCAAGCCAGCAGGATTGTCAACTGTGCCTGCTGACCAGTAGTCCCTGGGGATAGTTCAGAATGCCTGCTCTGTCAACTGAGGTTTGACATGTGGAAGGCATCTGGGAGTTTAGAAGTATATTGTCAGAAGTGAGGCCTGTGCCAGACTTCCATCTCTCCTCTCTCTCATCAGGGGTTTGAGTGTCTAATTCCACTGCTATGGGCCCTGGTTTGAGCTCATCTCTCAGAAGGCCAATGCCAGCCAGCCGTCCAATCCTTGGAGCATTAGCTGCATTTTGGGTCTTACTGAAACCCACAGACAGACACACCTCTAGTCAACCTGTCTGGACACTAAGTGGGTCTTGTTCATGATTATCATTGTCCTTGCCTCTCATTATTGTCACATCCGAGACTGAAACCCCAAATGATTTTTTTTTCTCCATAGGAAAACTCTATAGTTTTGCTACTAAGGATGTGATAATGTCAGAAGTCAGTAAAGGCCGAGGACGTGGCTCGATGGGTAAAGGTGCTGTCTCATCTGATGAACTGAATTCAACCATTTGAACTCATATAAAAAGACAGCTATAGGGGTTGAAGGAATGGCCCACTGGTTAAGAGCACTTACTGTTTTAGCAGAGGACCTGTGTTCTCAGCATCCACATGGAGGCTCGCTATGATCCATAATTTCAGTTCCAGGAGATCTACTGCCCTCTTCTGGCCTCTTCAAGCACTGCACCCATGTTGGGGGACACACCCTGGCAAAAACACTCAAACACACTTCAAAAGATTAAAACTATTTTAAAAATATCTCATTTTTGCTTTATTTTAAAAGGTTTGTCCATTTTGTTTTATATGTGTGTGTTGTCTGCTTGTATATCTGAGTACCGTGTGCATACTTGGTACCTGCAGAGGTCAAAAGAGAACATTGGATTCCCTGGATGATTGTGAACCACCAGGTAGGTGCTGGGAACCAGATTTAGGACCTTTGCAAAACAGCAAGTGCTCCTAACCACTGGGCCGTCTTTCCAGACCCCAAATAAACAATTTTCTTTACATCTTTTAAATGTCAGGTATGATAGGCATCTTTATTCTCGGCACTCTTACACAAGGTGGGAGGTAGAGACCGGAGAATCGCCTAGAAACTTGTGAGATAGATAGCCTCTGTATACAGCACGTGAGTGCAGGTGTACACACACATATGCACACATGCACATGCATGCGCGCACACACACCGCTAAATAAATGTAATTGGGGGTGGAGTGGTGGGTGGCTAGAGAGATAACTCAGTGGTTAAGAGCACTGGAATTTGGTTCCCAGCACCCATGTCTGGTGGCTCATATCTCCCTGTAACTCCAGCACCGGGGCATCTAACAGTCTCCTCTGGCCTCTGTGGGCACCAGAAGACACATACACAAAAATAAAATTAAGTGTTAAAGAGTACATAATATTCTTGCAAAGGACCTACGTTTGGTTCCTGGAACCCACACCAGGTGGCCATAGCTGCCTGTGACTCCAGCTCAGCAGAGTCTGGCGCCCTCTTCTGGCCTCCAAGAGCACCTGCACTCATGTATACACATCCACAGAATTCAAATGTTTTTCAAAACTTAAATACACCTTTTTAAAGAGAAATTAAAAAAAAAAGCCAGTAACCAGAAAGAAACATTCAAAGGACCCCCTAGTCTTCCTAAAGGGAGAAAATTTGGAAATTTTTCCAGAAAGCTAAGCTAAAAAGGCCCAATCACTGCCAAGTATGAGGTGGTTGTGATAATTAATTGGCACTGTCAACTTGTTTGGATGCACAGTCGCCATGGAAACACACTTCTGAGCATGTCTGTGATGGTGTATCCAGAAAAGTTATCCGGCTTCAGCCTGAGTGTGGGGCAGTGCGAATCTGCATGCTGGGGTCCCAGACTAACGACAGAGAGAACTTAAAGCAGGCATTCATCTCTTTCTGCTTCTTGACTTAGGATGCTTCCGTCAGTCTCCTGTCCCAGGCCTTCATTATGGTGAGGGACCGAATCCCTCTCAGCTGTGAGCTGAAACAAAACCTTCATCCCTTAAGTCACTATGGGGTATATTGTTTGCAACAACCACAAAGTAACTAACACAACCTTGTTGATATCCCTGAAGTCAGGCAGCTACCTCCTCCTTCTCTCTGAATGTCATATGAAAGCCAGCTAGGTGTCCATTCATAAACTCCTCCCAGTTCAGTGGTTCTCGGTCTTCCTAAGGCTGTGACCCTTTAATACAGTTCCTGGTATTGCGGTGACTCCCAGACATAAAATTATTTTCATTGCTACTTTATAACTGTAATTTTGCTACTGTTACAAATCATAATGCAAATGTTTTTAGAGAGAGGTTTGCCAAAAAGGTCACAACCCTCGGGTTTGTTCTAGTTCCTCTGCTGGGGGCATCTAAGCTAGACCCAAAGACCAGATGCTCCCACCCAGCCTATACTCTTATAAACCCAGAATATGCAGTGGCTTATCCCAGAAGGGTTCACAAGCCATGCTTGTCCCTACAGTATGCCTTGTTGGGTTCCTTGCACTATGGGATGGAGACGTCAAAATGATCACACTAGCTGGGACCATCAATTCAGCAGCAGTAGCTGAGGGCCATGTCACTTATGTGATCCAGGGCTCTAAGGCGATGAAAAGGCTGGTCTCTAGGAGACGTGTAAACAGGGTCCTGTGGGCTAGGCACTTGGCAAAGCCCATGCAACACAAAGGTGCCAGGCCCCTCCCTGGACACAGCCTCTTAGGAACAAAGCCTTAGAAATCAATCAAGCCTTCAGGACGAGCCATTCTGTGTGAACAGATCTCCGTCCTCCCTCTTCCCACTGGGGGAGGGCAGAGTTCACATCAAACGTCATTAATCATCTTCCTGAGGGTGGGGGCTTATTGGACAGTCCTATTAATCAGAGGCCTATCACACCCACAGCCTGGCTGGGTCGCCATTGTCCTGTTCCTCACCTACGCTAGCGAGATTAGATTATCAGTGACAACTGAGACACCCTGTGAGTCACAGGAAGGCTGCAGAATAGGGTGGCTGCTATTTATTATTATTATTATTTATCCTCCTGGTTTGAGGATAAGCCGTTTCTTGTCTTGTCACGTTGCATCCTTTTCTTCAGAGAATCGGCTTTAAGAATCCAATTTGTCAAACTGGACAATCATGGGCAAATCCACAAAACAAATTTAAAAAAAAAAAAACCTTAGCGACTTTATTTAAAAAAAAAAAAAAAAGATAAAATAAAGCAGAAGGATTAAATGGGGCCTGAAAGGATTAGAAAATAACTTGTATTTGGCAACAATTAATCTCTGAAAAGCAGGGGCTCTGTGAAAAGGAACCGACAGAGGCACCCAGAAGGAAGGCTGGGGGTCCACGTACCCGTTCATCACCGGTATTGCTGGCTTCCTAGAGCAGTGGCTTTCAACCTGTGGGTCACATCCCCTTTGGCAAACAGTAGCAGAACTGCAGCTACGAAGTAGCAACAAAAATAATTGGGGGGTGGGGGGTCACAATAACATGAGGAACTGTGTTAAAAGGTCACAGCATCAGGAAGGCTGAGAGCCACTGGTGTTGAGAGAGACCCAGTATAGACCTGGGGTCAAATAAGTATGGAACACTTCCAGGCTTTCTCTCAACTCTCCCAATGAGCAGTAGCCTTACACCAGAGTCGTCCCCAGACCCCATCTCCCCACTGCACCCTCAGTCACTCAGCCCAAGGTGAGTCCTGAAGCCCAGGAAACAGTCAGATGACTCCCTTAGGCCCAGGACCTAGTGGCCACGGAACCAGAGGCTACCTATGCAGATGTCTTCCAGGCCAAGAAGAGTGAGAATCCAGAGCCAAGCCCAACACAGAAGCAGGGCTCCAGAAAAAAGCAAGAGAGACTTCAGTGAGCACCCTTCTCATCAGCTGCTTCCTGGTGAACTGGAGGGCGGGAATTCCAGCCTGTCAATCACCCAGGGCACATGAGGTTTGGGACAGTTGAGGTTTTATGTGAATACTTTTCAAGTGTTGGCAACCTAGTCAAATACACACACACACACACACACACACACACACACACACACACACACACACACACACACACTTTACTCTTCATGTTAATCCAGCCCATTTGAATCAGGCCTGGAGTTTGTGACATTGATCTAATCTGTCTCAGCTCAGAGAAGCTAGTGACCATAGAGGTCATATAGCTAGAGAAAGGCAGGGCCAGCCAGTCTGAGAACCGGGCTCAGACTTCCAGCACGGACCTGTCTGTTCCAGCCCTGAACATACGAGCCCAGATGTGATCGATCAGCAGGCCCATTCATTCAGGGGCAACAAAAGTAGTAAGAATTAACAGGGAAGTCTAGATTTCACACCTTCATGTGGGGCCTGAAAGTTCTCACCTTTAAATGGGGCTGTGAAATAAGAGAGGGGACCAATTAGAGAGGACCTGGTGGCTGGTGGTTGTATTTTTGATATTTTATTCATTTAGTTTTCTCATTTGACAAACAAGTTCTGAGTGATTCTCAGGGTGTAGAGACCTCTATAAAGCCTAGGGGACGGGAACAGGAGGCTACTCTGTGGCCTTTCAGATAGAGCTATGGACTGAGAGCAGGATGTAAGTATGTAACCAGGGTGACCACAGCAAAGCCCTGGGCCTTCCAAAGTCCAGCTCAGCCATTTTCTAGCTTTTGACTTTAGACAGACGACTCGGCTTCACTTTAAAATGGAGAAAATATCTACCTAGAGAGATGGTTGTGAAGACCAAAAGTGGCATTGAACAGAGGGTCCCAAGTCACAAGACACTTATATTTCATCTTCAAAGGTTTCTGGTAAGAAGACACAACTTTAGATACAGACACTTGAGTCTGAAAGACCCTTAGCTGGGAACGAGGGATTGCTCAATGCTTAAAAGACTTGCTATCCAAGTGTGAGGACCAGAGCTCAGATCTCCAGAAGCTACTTAAGATGCCAGGGGAGCGTGGCAACTGGCCTGGGGAGGCGGAGACTGGGATGCCCAAAGCAATCTGGCTAGAGAGATCAGCCATATTGGTGGGCTCTGGTTTTGACTGGGAGACACAGCCTCAAAAAATAAGGCAGAAGAGCCATCCATTGAGGAAGATGCCCAACATCCATCTCTGTCCTCTACATACGTGCTTACATATGTGCTTGCCTACCTAAGTGCCTGAGCATGTGCACATGTCTGCGTGCACACACAGACAAAGGCACAGACACACACACACACACACACACACACACACACACACACACATACACACACACACACACACACACACCATAAAAGAACCTCAGAAACTTGTGATTCAGACCGAACATACGGCTTCATGCTTGTAATCACAACACTCAGAAAGCAAAGGAAGAGCCAGAGTTCGAGGTTGGCCTCGACACAGCAAGACCCTGTCTCAAAATAAAGTGAGAGAGGGCTGAGGACACGGCTCAGCGGCACACGGCTCAGCCACACACGGCTCAGCGGCACAGTATTTGTTTAGTACATGTGAGGTCCTGGGTTCAACGCTGAGTACTGTAAGACTGGAGGGAGAGACGGATGGGGTGGGGGAGGAGGAACCATTCTAGTCTAATTATTTAATTTTTTTAGATTTATTTATTTAGTTTACACATGTGAGTACACTGACGCTGTCTTCAGACACACCAGAAGGTTTAAGATCCTATTACAGATGATTGTGAGGCACCATGTGGTTGCTGGGAGTTGAACTCAGGACTTCCGGAAGGGTAGTCAGTGCTCATAACTGCTGAGCCATCTCTCCAAACACACACCACAATCTCTGGGTCTCATGTTAATTTCCCTTAAAGTTAACATAAGACCCAGAGATTGGGGAAGGGGTATTTTTCTATAGCAGGCAGGAACATGTGAAAATCCGTGCTTACTCACGGGCCCTGGTCCCTCTAATCACTTCTCGAAGCCCGTGCAGACCACCTTGGTTTCCTGCTGTGACTTTATGGGAAACAAGGAAAGTTTCTTGTTTTATTTCAGAGCAGAGCCGCACAGGCCTCCGGGCCCCCAAATAAGTCAGCAACATCAGCATTGGCTACACAGTGTAACCCATCCACCACGTGCTCCTTGAAGAAAGATTTGTGAGACGGCTCTCCCCGTATTTGTCCACTGCAAGTCTGAGACAGCTTCATTTTTAAAAAGGATTGCTCCCCAAGGCAGCTTCCGATCATTAGTGGGAGGTGGGGCCCCAAAGCAATTCTGGCATGTGTGTGGTGGGGTGGGGGGAATCCTGCCGGTAGCTTCTCCGTCAGGCTGGTTGATCATTTGTGAAAGTGAGGCAATATTAACTGTTAGCAAAACTTGACAGGCATCGTGCCCGCCTTTATTAGGTGATTAATTAAAGGCCGCTGGAGACACTAGTGTAGAGTGACAGGCCTGGATTTGGGGCTTTGATAGATTCCGGGACAGATCCTGACTCCTCTCTTGGCTCCAAGGCCTTGGGCTACTTTCTTAAACTCTCCGAGTCTCCATTTATTCTTGTGTAAAATGAGGGCAATAAAACCTACTTCACAGGACTTTTGAGAATTAAATGGGAAATGTGTGTGATCAGAACGGGGAAGCTTGCTCTGCCCCACCTCTCGGAGCCTCTAGGAAGCTGGGGCCAGCGTTCATCCGCGGACAGACGTTCTAAATGGAGTCTCTCGTCAAGTGCCAGCATGAATCGGCCCAAGGCCAAGTACAGGCTCACGTCAGCTGAGAGGAGAGAACAACGGTTACGTTCATGCTTTATGCTTCTGTTCAGGCCTCTGATCTAAAGGCCAATTGTTGGGTTCTTTAACTGAGTCTGCCTCCCTCCTTGGAGCCCATCTGGAACCCAGTCAATGTTGGAAGCCTGGCTGAGTTCTGAGCTTGAGGAAGCTATTTTGGATTTTTAAAAAAATCTTTTTCCATGCTGAAGCCATCTAAGGGGACATGGCTGTAAAGGACACATGCCTTTACATGTGGGGGTCTCAGCCCCATCCTCCTACTGGGGTACTGGCCCCTGAGAATGTGCATTCCCTCTCAGGAAGCAACAGTGGATTATAGATCACTACCAAGCAAGAATTAAGGCAGGAGCGGGGGCCTGGACCCCAGAGCCTGATGAGAGATGGTAACCAATTTGCCAGTGTTGATTGCGTCTGTCCTGTGAACCAAGAGTAATACTTGAAGCTTTCCACCCAACCTCTCTCTCAGTCTTCCTATGAGCTCTTTGAGATGGATACAGTCAGCTGAGACCACTCCGATCCCAGGCCACCCGGCTCCCACAGGGCAGGGTCCATACTTGAAACCTACACTGGGACTTGCCATCTGCCAAGGCTTCCTCGAATGCAGTGACTTCCTACACTCCTGACAGGGACACTCACTTGTCCCTTCTGCATCCTGCCCCAACTGGGCATAGGGGGAGAGGGCGGAGCTCCCTTTGTGCCTGGCAAGTTCACACCCACAAACAGAGTTTTATGTGCCTTATATTTGGGGCCGTTTCTCCACACACCTGGATTCTATCGATCTCTTGAGCTTGAGTTTCAACCCTATAGCAGCAACACACACGCATGCTCACGCTTGCACGGATCCTTAACTGCAAACACCAGACTGGGACCCCTCCCAGACTGAAGTGGGCTTGGGGGGGGGAGGAAAGGACAGGGGGTTGGGGGGGGAGGCAGCCTCTGATGCTTTTCAGATCCCTCCACCCTCCAGGCGGTTGGAGACTAGCTTTCCAACAGGGCTGTTGCAGCTGATCTTCACCTGTGCTGTGTCCTTGGCTAAATGACCTTGCAAAGGCTCTCCCTGGGCTGCTTAGTTTTTGGAGCTGATATTTGAGAAGAAGAAAAGCAGAGAGGAGTAGTTACACACACACACACACACACACACACACACACACACACACACACACTCAAAAAAGTCTATTGGCAACCAGGAAAGAAACTCCGGGTTGGTAGAATGAAGGGCAGAATTTGTAAGCATTCAGCCACCTGAAATCACCGCGCTTTTCTCAGCTCGCTTAATAAAAGCTGACAGCCCGCATTGTTCCACCAAGACAAGGTAGCCAGACCTCAGTGACAGGGTGAGGAGGAGAGCAGAGGGACAAAGGCAACCAGCTCTGCGGAGGGGCTTGAGGAGGGGTTAAAAAATAAAGAGTGAGGGCTGGTGTGGGGGGGTGACTCTTAATCGGGGGCCTGGCAGGAGACCCTGGGAACGCAGTCAGTAGACCAGGGGCTCCAGATGGCTTTTTGTCTCCATGCAATAAAAAATGCAATCTGACAGGCCCTGGGATGGGACTTGCAGAAAACAAAAGTCTTTAGGGCGGGGGAGCAGGACTGAGAGTGGGCTGGGTTGAAGGTATCAGAGTCGGAGGGAAAAAAAAAAAGCGGCTGTATCGGCAAGCTGTTCCGAGGGTTCAAAGGGTGCCTAACTCCAGAGGCACAGGGACAAAGCCAGCTGCTTTCTGGTCTTGGCAGGGGGACAAATTGGAACTTCACTGAATGTTTGGCCCTTGAAACAAGGTGAGACTTTGCCAGTTGCACACCGATGTGGGTTCTTTGCATCCAACTCCCGCAGCCCAAAGTCGTTAGGGGATGATATAAGGATACAGGGCTTCCTGGTGCAATTTAATTGCTCATAGACCGGAAAGTGATGAGCTCCATCGAATTGCACAGACGTCCTGTAGGAGACCAGCTGCCTTCTTAATGTGGCTTCTCAGAGGGGGGACACACCCCCACCTGCTTCACTAGAGGCATACAGACGTCCAGGGAATCAGCGGCGCCCCTGTGGCCCCTGATGGGGCTGTCGCGGAGCCCCTGTGGCCTCTGATGGGGCTGTCGCTTTTTATTAAGTAATCTGTGCCTTCAAATCACTGCAGGTTTCCTTCCCAGAGGTCTTCTTGGTTGCTGAGTGGGCCCAGCACGCAGCAGGCTCCCGATAAATATTAAACAGTGGCTGCTGGTGACGTCTGCAAATCTCATTGTAGGGGGCAACTTGTCATCCAGGGGGATAGACCCCCCATCTAGGAAAATGATGTGGTCACCGTGGCAGAATAGCAGGAAATTTAAGGTATGAGGGTCCTAAGACAGAAAAATAGGGTGAGAAGGCTAGTGGGGATTCCTACATCTGCGGAACATGTAGGAAGATTGGCATCTCACCGAGTGTCAGAGGAAGCAGAGGCCTTTTCAAAAGCAACGCGTCCATGTTGATCAAAATGTAAATGCACAACCGCTCTGGCCCAGGAGGCGCAGACATCCGTCTCCACAGCAAACGTTCAGATCTGTGCAAAGCTGTGGATGGATGCAAAGCTGATAAGGGTGTTCATGCAACGTTGGGGAAATTGATGGTGCCTGATGGAGTGTTCTACAGTTATTAAAATATAATGGGGGCCGGAGAGATGGATCATGGGTAAAAATGCTTGCTGAGCAAGTCTTGCAGCCTGAGTTTGGTCCCCAGAACCCACATGAAGGTAGAAGAGAACCAACTCAACAAAATTGTCCTCTGTCTTTCACATTAGCATCATGAATCGTGATGTGTCCCCTCCCACAACCCATGTCACACACAAATAATAATAATAATAATAATAATAATAATAATAATAATAATACATTGGTTTTTTTAATGGGCTAGGAATGCAGCTCGCTGATGTAAGTACATGCTTAGCATGTAGGCGATATGACTAAGTCAGCCCATATCTACTTACATAGAAAGATCTTTAAGATACAGCTGGAGGTGGGGAATAGCATCTAAAACCACGAGTATAACACGATGCTGTATGTGTCCCAAACAAACAAAAACAAACACTTAAAGATCTAAATGTTGGTCTGTGAGTGAACATAGATCACAAAGCACAGGCGGGGCTAAGGGTATAGCTTAGGGGTGGAGTGTTTGCCTAATTAGCATGGGTGAGACCAGGGGTTCATTCCCCAATGCTACAAAATAAAGCAAAATGGGTAGGCAATGGTTACCCTTGGAAGAGTTAGGGCAAGCAGCGGCAGGAACAGGACTGCAGGGGACATCTTCACAATGCTTTGTTCATTTTCGGAAGGAAAAATGTCTGTATACCACTCATAAAATTTCAAGTTTCCAATTATACACTTGACAACATTGTAGCATTTTCAGCATGGCTTTGAAGTCTGATCAGGCCTGAGTTCCAGTTCTGTCTCTGTCTCTCTGTCTCTGTCTCTCTTTGTGTGTGTGTCTCTCTCTCTCTGCCTCTCTCTGTCTCTCTGTCTCTGTCTCTCTGTCTCTGTCTGTCTGTCTGTCTCTCTCTTAGTTTATAATTTCAGGCAAAACACGGCTATTTTCTAAGCTTCAGCTTCTTCCTCTGGGGTGGTCCTCCGGGGGTGGTCCTAGGGAGGTGGTCCTAGGACCTACCCCACAGGATTGATGAAAGATTTCATTGAGATATGCATAGAAGACTTCAATGTCTGGCACACACTCAGCACTCAATAAACAGGACTGGTTAATGTCATTCTTGCTCTAGAGTTGAGACCAAGTGTCTCTAAGTATCTCTCAAGGGAGGAGAAGTGTTGGAGAGAGCAACAACAGAGTCCAAATAGTCCAAAACCAAGGTGGGTGTGAGGGGACGCTTCAAACTGAGGAAACCAAACAGGTCAGGCAGAGCCTGTCGCTCAGACAACAGAGAGAGGAGCTGAACTCTGGGCCCAGTCAGTAGAAGATGAGAGGTCCCCTTGCCCTTTGACAATGACAGAGAAGCTGACACTACAGGATGCCTCCCTTCAAGAGACCTCTCCAGGGTGGGATTTCTAGGGGAATACGGGTCCTTGGCAGTCATGGGGTTTTGTTTTCACTTGAGACACTTTCTTGTCCCCAAAGCAATGATAAGCTAGGAACACCATCAGCAGAGCTATCAGCTGTCAGACAGAGGCAGGCTTGAATGGTCAGCAGGTTTAGTGTTGAGAGTGAAAAATAGAAAGAGGGGAATGGGATTCAATCTAGGATAGCAAGGTACAACCCTATTGGCCTGGGACCAACATTGCACCGAGAGAGATGCTCAGAGACCCTTAGCATCTCTTCTAGGAAACAGCCCATAGAAGGTGATAATTCTGAGACGCCCAGTTCTTAGTTGGGGTTCCATTGCTGAGAAGAGACACTATGACCAAGGCAACTCTTATAAAAGACAACATTTAATTGGAGCTGGCTTACAGGTTCAGTCCATGATCATCACAGTGCTTGCATCATGCAGGCAGACATGGTACTGGAGGAACCAAGACTTCTACATCTTGATTTAAAGGCAGCCAGGAAGAGACTGTCTTCCAAAAGGCAGCCAGGAAGAAACTGTCTTCCAAAAGGCAGCCAGGAGGAGGCTCTCTTCATCACTGGGCAGAGCCTGAGGATAGGCAGTGACACACTTCCTCCAACAAGGCCACACCTCCTCTAACAAGGCCACACCTCCTAATGGTGACGTTCCCTATGGCCAAGCATTCAAACCACCACACCCAGCAAGTGAGCAGCCCAGAAAGAGTAGAATTCTGAGTTTTTAGATCGAAGTTCAAGAAAAGCATAAGGCTAACCGTTTACATAACTTAAAATCCTTTAGTACCCATCTTAAGATGAAAAAGAAACCAGTAAAATTAGTATAGTTTATTTAACTCAATATATCTAAAATACCATTTAGCTGTATGATTCATATAAAAATTACTGAGACACTTTATGTTCTTCATTTTATACTAAGACTTCTTAGTCTGATACAAGTTTGACTCTTACAGTGTGTCTCAGTGAGAACCAGGTTCACTTCAAACACCAATTACTCATTGTTGATGACCTTGAAGTGAGAGGAGGCATAGTCCTATTCTTCTGGGGTTTGACTATGGCTGATATCCTAGGGTGCAAGTGTGCTAGGGTCAGGCTTGGCTGATGCAGACTGAAGACTCAGGGGGAACAATCCATGATTTGGAAAGTAGTGTGAAGCATGTTAGCTAGTCACTGAGTGGGTAAAGGGATTTGGATGAGAAATGTCCCTCTCAGGCTCATGTATTTTAACACCTGGTCTCCAGCCGGTGACACTGTCTGAGGTTATGAAACCTATAGGCAGAGCCTTGTCCACTAGGGATGGGCTTTGAGGGTTTAATAGTGTGGTGGTTTGAATATGCATGGCCCATGAGAAGTGGCACTATTAGGAGGTGTGGCCTTGTTGGAGGAAGTGTATCTCTGTGTAGGTGGGCTTTGAGGTCTCCTAGTGCTCAAGCTCTGCCCGGTGCAGAAGACAGCCTCCTTCTGATTGCCTTTGATTCAAAATGCAGAATTCTCAGCTCCTTCTCCAGCATCACGTCTGCCTGCATGCTACCATGCTTCCTGCCATGATGACAATGGACTGAACCTCTAAAACTGTAAGCCAGCCCCTATTAAATGTTTTCCTTTATAAGACTTGCCTTGGTCATGGTGTCTCTTTTCAGCAACAAAACCCTAACTAAGACAAATAGCCTGGAGTCCTTTCCTGTTCTCTGTGTGTGGATGGAAATGTGATCAGCTTCTTATATCTTCCAGAACAATGTTACCATCTGGGAGCCTAGCATTCAACACATAAACCTATGAGGGACTTTTTATACTCAAACCATTAACAGTTTCTAAGGTGTGATTCTTTTTACTTCTGTGGTTCCCCCCCCCTTTGGTGGGTGTTTCTGTTTGATTGGTGGGTGTTTCTGTTTGATTGGTGGGTTGCCTGTTTTCATATTGTTTTATGCTTTTGTTTGTGAGGTTTTCGTGTGTGGCTTTGTAGCTGTTTTGGTTTTGATATAATGCATGATCAGGAGGCTGAAGCAGGGGTATCATGAGTAGGAGACCAGTCTGGGCTATATAGTTCTGGTGCCTGCTTGGGCAACACAATAAGATCCTGTTACATACACACACAGACACACAGAGAGAGACACACACAGACACATACACACACACACAGACACACACACAGAGGGACTGGGGGGATTAGAGGTAGTGATGGTTAGCTATGTGAATAGGAGAGGGTCCCCAGTTTGGTGGCTGAGAAGAAGGAGAGAAAATTTGGAGCAGTTGCAGACTCCTGGGGTGGTTGACATGCCCCCAGTTAGAGAGGTTGTGGAATAGCTGCTTCCTTGGGGGAATTTCCTTGAGGGTCTGGAAGCCAGCCCTCTGTAGAAGAGGTAGAGTTTTTTGTTTCTAGGAGCAGAGAGTAGGCTGGTCATGGGCAATGAGGCCTCCATGGCTGTCACATGGGGGAGTAGGAGAAACATCTCCTTGTCTCTTCAGTTGTGACCTGGGAGCTAAGAACTGAAGTTGAAAGGGACAGAAGCCTGAGCCAGAAATCACACAGCCAGAGAGAGGCCAAGGAGATAGAGACATAGCTCAGTGATGAAGTGCTCGCTAGCAAAGCCCTGGGCTCAGTCAATTCCTAGCACAGAGAAAGTGAGAGGGGCTTAGCAGGGCCTTATGCAACTGCAGGCGATAAGTAGAGAACAGGAGAGAGCATGATGGGAAAGAGGCATCAGGCATTGCTTCTAACGGAGGCAGGTATGGGTGCTCCTTATGCTACCTGCACAAAGACAACCAAGTCCTTTTTGGCTCCTTCAGAGAAGCAGGAAATGCTATCCAGATACTGACTAACCTGAGCAGGCTGTGGGGACAGGTGGATAGAGGGCAGCCAGGACTGTCATGATCTGGGAGACCAGATCACTTGGGAAAGACTCCAAGGGTTAATCTCCAAAACACAAAACCCAGTGATTGCTAACTTTGGAGAAGACAGTCTAAGGCTCACAGGAAAGCCAGGCTCATAAAATATTTAAGACAAAACACAACAGCACTTCAGTCCATGGAGTTTAAACCAGAAAATGGTCTTGGGTGGCACAATAGGAAAGCCAAAAGGACCACAGAGTCAATTCCCTGCCTCTCTGTGGTTTGCAGTATTAGGCAAGATCACTGGGGGTGCGGGGAGGCGGGTGGGGTGGGAAGCTGCTCACCTTGAGTTTGACGAACAGCCTCCTGGTTTCTCCCTGCCTGAGAAATGGTTGGTTGAAGGGTTCCATGCTTTTGGTACTTAAAGATGGTAATCCATTCTCCTCATTCAAATGTCACAGAAGCAAGCCTACAGCATCCCAGTAGAGAGCTGCCTCCCAGCCTGGAGCTGGCTGGCACACGGAGGCAGGGGAACGGGGTAAGAAGCAGGAATTCACAGTCATTCCTCAGTTTCTCAGCTCCGCTGTCCTGTGCTCTCACCTGAAGTACGAGGGGCTAATGGTTCTACCAACCCTCAAAGACTTAAGGGCGAGAGGATTAATTAATGTGGCTAACACGCTCTGAGATCCCCAAATGAGAGTGTTAGCCAGGGGCCAACGTTATTAGACTGATGACGGCTATTAGGATCGTGCTATTGTTATTACGTTTGCTCTCTCAACCCTTAAATCACCCTCTATCCAGCAATCGCCTGCGTTTTATGTAATTATAGCTTATATAGGTAACAAATGAATATTTCCACAAGCTGGGGAGCGAGCCTGCTGCATACATTAATTTGCTTGATTAGTTCTCTATTTGATATGCTTTGTCCCCCCCCAACCCCCCTTTCCTGCCCTGCTTCAACAGAACATTAATGAGTTTTAACACCTTGCAAAAATGGGCTCTGTCATGGGAATACCTCAAGTGTACTCTGGGTTTAAAATCCACACATTCTGAGGCTTCCTAAAGGTTAGACAAAGGTTAACAAACAATTAATCTGTTGAATCAGTGACTAAATCTGTTTACCCAATCTCTACACTCTAAAGGCCATTAGCCATCAGCCACCCACTTGCATTGATCTCTCTTTTCTAACTTCACTCTCACGGAGCTGCTCAGATCCCTGAATAATTTGGAAAAAAAAGGACGGAGGAAAGAAAGGAAACATCTTAGTTAAGAGCAGTAATTATCTCAGGAACGTTTTGGGAGAGTCTGGGGTCTATCACTATTTAAAGCTCACAATAATGGAAGTCCCGATAAGACTCAGTCCAGTGAGCCACACCCTTTGAGAAGCTGATGTAAGGTACGAGGTATTTCCTGTGAATGGAACATGAGGTAGACCTGACACGGAGACCATACCTCCTTGGCTTCCTGTTGGACTCTCCCTGGACTCTCGTTGTTTGCCCAAAGAGGATGGAGAACAGGTGCATCACTCTTGCCTTGGGGGCTAAGAGGAAGGAGGCTTCCAGCCTCCCAGGTCTCTGAGGGAACATTGCAGGAAGAATGGAGCCCAGAATGTTCCTTTCCTTGGGATTGGAGATGAAAAGGGTAAAAGCCATATGCCTCCCAAGCTGGGTGAGTCCTACCCCAGTAGGCTCCAGAGTCCCATAAAGAGACATTGTTTCCCCAGTTTTAGTTGCTAGGCCAGCAATGAGGATGGTTACAAAAAATGATAATGGCCTTGAAGAAAGTGTCAAGAATCATTAGAATCCAGCTACATGAGACAAGTGAGAGGTTTCTCTCTGCTACAGTGTACACACATACACACACACACACACACACACACACATATGGGCACAACACATGTGCACACACTTGCACACACACCACTGTTTGCTAGTGCTCAGGAGTGAACACAATGTCTGCACATGCCAAGCAAATGCTGTACCATGAGCTACATACACCAGCCCTTGGCTTTTTAAAGACAGGGTCTTGCTAGTAGCCAAGGCTGAGTTTCAACTTGCAATCCTCCTGCCTCTACCATCCAAATGCTGGGGTTACAAGTCCTCTCTGTTTTGATGACCTGACCATGCTTGCACACAGACCGCCAGCTCTGACCCTGAGGTGTTCTCTCCAACAGCATCTGATATTTGTTATGGGACTCTCACCCCATGTGCCTTGCTTAGGCTCTTTGTCATCATGGTCGGAGACAACTTGGAACACCTTCAAATGCAACATTCTTTTTCCTGACCAGTGATGTTACCAAAGTAAATGTTACCAGGGACTAAAAGCCAGTTCACCTTCTGGTTTTATCTGTTTTGGTATATAGTGCTCAAAAACAGTAAGAAGATGTAGCTCAGTTGGTAGAGGGTTTGCCTAGCATGCACAAAGCCCTGGGTTCTACCCCAAATACCACATAAAACTATATTCTGAAATTCTTGGGAGGTAGCCGCGAGAAGATCAAGAGCTCCAGGTCACCCTCAGCTGTATTGCAAGTTCAAGGCCAACCTGGAATACGGAGGACCCTGTTTAAAAGAAGAAGATGATGATGATGGCACTAAGGAAATGGCTCAGTGGATAAAGTGTTTACTAGTACAAGGGCTTGAGTTCAGTTCGTAAAAACACAGTAAAACTGCTGGCCGGGGTAGCTGCGCATGCTTACAATCCCACGCTGGGGTAGTAGACAGGAACGCCCTAGGGCTGATTGGCCAGAGAGAGCCTGTGTCAGGAGGAGGTGGTCAGTATTCCTGAGACTGGCATTCAAAATTGTCCTCTAGCCTTCAAACACATGTACACACACACACACACACACACACACACACACACACACACACACACACACACACACACACACATTTTTTTTTAATCATAACAATCAGAAAAGCACTTTCCCTGACCTGGGCAGCTGTTGAAAACAACTAGAATCAGTGGTTGCTTAAGAACTAGGTGGACCTCTCTCTAAGAAGATGGTTACATTGTATCATCAGAGGGCTCTGCTCAGGAACTGTCTTTGACACACTTAGCTTGTGTGCTGTTTACTTTAAGTTTACTCTTGCGTGGGGTGGGTCCGGTGTGTGACACGTTGGTATGTGTAAATACCTTTGCTTCTAAAACTTCACTGCCTGCGCTCACTTCGGCAGCACAGACACTAAAACTTTGTGGCTGTGGACAAAAACAGTATCTGTGGGGGCCTGTGCAAGGCACTCTGACACTCTTAGCCACCACGGCACTCACCATTCCCAGTTCACAGGAAGGAAAGGGAGATGGGAGGTACTGGGAATCTGTCCAGGGCACGCAGCTGGGCTAGGAGGGTGAGAGGTGGTGGGATTCAGCCAGGCATCCAGCTAAGCACAGAAGCTAAGCTGTCTTCAGTGCCCGGATTCAAGCTCTTCAGAATGATCTAATTCCCTCCCATAAGAGGAAAGAAATGTTTTATTTAACGAGTATTGTACACTGTCTCTTATCCCAGAGCATATCAGATGAGTTGTTTAAGCCCTCTGGCCTTTTTCCTTTACCTGGAAATAAGGGTGTTTGATGGGTAGCTTATAATAACAGGGGAGAAGCTAGAAAAATCACGAGTATCCAACAATCATAATATGGAAAAATAAACGGCAGCGCATCTCCTTAGTATATTATCTACCATTAAAAATAAATTTCACAAAGAGTTTCATAACATCCAAATGAGTTCATCTATCATGATAATTGAATAAAGCAGGGTGCAAAATTACACGTTAGGTATTATAATATTACAGCTACTGAGAAACAGCATGCCTAGGGTGCTGATGTGTTTGGGAGTAGAGGGACTGATGTTTACAGTTTTGAAATGTATCAAAAAAAAAAAAAACGAGAAGGGAGATGGACATGTGGCTTAGTGGGTAAAGCACTTGCCACACAATTGTGAGGATGTAAGTTCAAATCCCCAGAACCCATGTAAAGCCAGGCAGACCAGGCACACCCATAGCCCCAGAGCTCCTGAGCTAGGATGGGAGGCAGAGTCAAGGGAGAATCTCTGGCAAACAATGACCATGCCTCAAACGAGGTAGAAGGCAAGGGACCAGCACCTGAGGCTGGCCTCTGACCTCCATGAGTGCTGTAGTGGATGTGCATGCATGTATGTGTGCACGCGTGCACACACACACAAAAGGATTGGCAAATGAGTAGGCACAGCAAATATTGATTATAGAATCTAAATAGTGGGTACCAATTATTCACTTTTAATGTATATCTGGAAATTTACAAGCTAAAACATTGGGGAAATGTGTGTAGAAGATGAGATACTGGGAGCTGGTGAGATGGCTCAGCGGTTAAGAGCGCTGACTACTCTTCTGGAGGTAATGAGTTCGGATCCCAGCAACCACAAGGTGGCTCACAAACATCCGTATTGAGAAACAAAATAAAAATCTATGGGCCAGAGCGAGTGGGGCCAGAGCAAGAGAGAGAAGGAAAAGGGGGTGGGGGGAGAAAATGAGATACTAAACTGTTTGTGTGAGGGCTTGAGTGGTTATTCCCCCTTTCTAACACTCCCCTGCCTCAGGTCCCCATTGCTGCATCAAAAGCTGCCCAGCACTTACACACTTAATATTATATCCATTCATTATTTATCATACTCTATTTGTGACTAAAAACAACTTTTATTTCTCGTTCCGGTTGGCTGGTGGCCTGTTCCTAGGCTGGCTTTGTTTGGTCTGGCTTGTGCAGCTGTGCGCAGCGGGAGGGATGACAGGCTTGGGGCTCCAAGAAGCCCTCCCTTACACAGTTGGTACCAGTGTGGGATGATAGTGAGCCTTTCTCTCCTTGTGATCTCTGATGCTTCCTGGATGTCTATTCCTCGAAGACATTCCTTCCAGACAACATTCCAAGACAGTATAGGAAAATGTACAGAGCCAGGGTAATGGCAACTCCCAGCACTTCAGAGGTCAAAACTGGAAGACCAAGAGTTCAAGGCCAGCCTGGGCTACATAAAACCATGTCTCAAATTTAAATAAACAAACAAACAGATACATAAGTGATTTAAATAAAACACACATACACAACAAACAAGGAAGAAAGGAGGGGCTAAGGACACTGTCTTAGTTAGGGTTTACTGCTGTGAAGAGACACCATGACCAAGGTAACTCTTAACATTTAATCGCAGTTGGCTTACAGGTTCAGAGATTCAGTTCATTATCATCAAGGCAGGAACATGGGAACATCCAGGCAGGCATGGTGCAGGAGGAGCTGAGAGTTCTACATCTGCATCTGAAGACTGCTAATAGAACACTGACTTCCAGGTACCTGGGATGAGGGTTTTAAAAGCCGTAGCCACACTGACACACCTACTCCAACAAGGCCACACCTACTCCAACAGTGCCACACCTTCTAATAGCTCTGTGGGCTGAGCATATCCAAACCATCACAGACACAAATGCCACAAAGTTGCCTAGCTCATCCCTTTGTCCATTCTAAGCAAAGCCAGGCCCAGAACCAACCCAGATACTAGAGGTAGAGAACAAATGGGAGGAGCAACAAAGCACGTGGCAAATGGCCTTGACCATCTATTGAAATGAACCTTGAGACTACACCTGGATATCACAATGAGATTTTTGCTTCAGCGCTTCTACTAAGGCTACAAAGTAGAGAGTAATGGGTGCATGTTCTGTTCCATGTTACTAAGATGAAAGGCTTGAGGCTGGGTAACTTTATTAAGAAGAGAGGTTTCTGATTCAAAGTACATTGTTTGGAAACAGTAACAAAACATCAAAATGATCGAAGTATACCTGCTTCTACTAAGTTCCTGATAGAAAACTTCTCAAGAACAAGCAATACTTTGAATCAGAGTCACTTCTTATGGTTCATCAACTACCGAAGCTCTTCATCACATTAGTGATCAGAAATGAGGTGTAACTCCCCAGCCCCTGCCTGCAAGAGCTAAGTAGGATCTCACTGTAAGTTGAGGGGAGTTCCGCCCTAACTCATGGATTGTGAAGAATGGACTGCTGTTGGTTCTGATTGACTGTTGATGGATTGTGGTGTGGCTTATCCAGAGGCTATTGAATGCAACTTACAATGCTTAATAAAAATCTTTATTCTTTTAGTATATATATATGGAGAGAGAGAGAGAGAGAGAGAGAGAGAGAGGTTTATAGCCGGGCATGGTGGCGCACGCCTTTAATCCCAGCACTCAGGAGGCAGAGGCAGGTGGATTTCTGAGTTCGAGGCCAGCCTGGTCTACAGAGTGAGTTCCAGGACAGCCAGGGCTATACAGAGAAACCCTGTCTCAAAAAACCAAACCAAACAAAACAAAGCAAACAAACAAAAAAACCCTGTCTCGAAAAACGGATGTTGATGGGCTGCATCTGTTGGTGGCCTTTGTTCGGGAAGAATCTTGAGACACCACTGGGTCCCACATGGTAAGAGACAGAGAGCTGCACTCACATGTCTTCGAGCCATTCCTTCTTCTCATGAGACCACCAATATAGACAGTCCTGGCTTCAACCTTAACCCCTCCACAGACCTCACCTCTGAATGAATACCTTGAAGCATTCAGAAAGCAAGAGACAGGAATTCTGAATTCACAGAGCCAGTGTGTACAGAACTGGGGAGGGACCATGGCTGCCTTCTGCCAAGCCCAGACCACCCACAATCAATCACCTGGCTACTACGTATTTCCCAGTTGTTTTGTAGGTGAGTGAATGTGTGTGTGTGTGTGTGTGTGTGTGTGTGTGTGTGTGTGTGTGTGTGTGATGACTTATGGAAAGTATGGAGCTTGATGAGACAGTATCCTGGCAGGGGCTTGTCTGTGCAACCCAGAGAGGAAGGAAATGAGGTGTACTCTTGGGAATCAGGAAACAGGTTTCTTAAGGTTTTGTGTCTAAATAAGACTCCAGTGATGAGTGGAAACATAGCCAGTAGTGAGCTCTGATGTCCCTTAGGCAGCCCAAAGAGTGAGAGCCAGGCACCTTCCCGAGAAGATCCCACAGAACTGCATGACTTAGGACCCTAATGGGACCCTCTAACAAACATGGTCTCCCTTGCATGTTCCCGAGAAACAAGTATGCAGCCTGCTTCCAGGACACACCGGGGAGAGGCTCGGGGAGAACCGTGTTTACAGCAGCTCCTCAGAGAGACCCCAAGAGAGCTCAGGTCTCTTGACCTGAGTCAAGGTAGAGAGAAAAACGGTTTCATTGTTTAAGAAAGAACTGGCAGGGTGATGGTGGACGGGGATGGGGGCAGCAGGAGAGCAACACGGTGGCCTGTGGATCGCTGAAAGGTTCTATGCATAGAGATTTGCTCTTAAAAACAGAAAGGAGCTGGAATGATCATATTTGTCCTGCCCAGCAGCCAGCCCCTGTCATGGTAGGTATATTGATTGCAGAGATGACCCCACGGGGGAAAGAATAGACACTGTGACGACTGATGCTAGGCTAGGAGCTCCGGAAATCATGCCAATGGCTGGCAATTAGCATACATGTAATCCAGGCTCCTCGGATGAAACACAGTCTGGGTCTGAGCTGACAGGGCCTGATGGATGGGACCTCGACTTTACACCCCCATTGCTCTATGAAAGAGCCCCCTGCCTCGCTGCTGATTGCAGCCAGTGGCCTGTGTTTCACGCATCTTCACTCCGTACCTGAGCCTGAATGTCCAATCCTGAGGGGTTACTCCTTCCATTAGCCACTGATTGCTTAACATGCCCCTCTTGTGTCCCTGATTTTGCTCTCAGTTTGAGAGGGGAGGGAGGGAGACTTATGCCAAGAGGCTGCAGTCATTGGTGAGCAGGAAACAGGTAATTTTTCTCCTACTGCAGCCTGGGGTGGTTAGAGGAGACAGGTGGGGGCTGATCACTTGCAAGGGCATGCCATGTGATGGGCTACATCTTCACCAAGAAGTACATCTGCTTCCAGACCCCACTGGTCCTGATAGAGGTCTGTAGCTGATCTCCTTGATACGGATAAACGTCCGCTTGGAGCCACGGGCAGGCTCTCTCTGAGACCAGAGTCCCACTGTCCCTTCCCAGCAGAAACCCAGCCATTCCAGCCTCTTGGTTCCAACTAGTTCTTTGTGGTCTTCATCCATGTTCATCCTCCAATAGCCTATTCCCATCTTCCTGAGTGCATAACAAGAACTGCATTTTCCAGTAGCCCCTGTAGCTAATGGGTGCAGTACAACTAAAGAGGAGGTCCCTGAAAGAATGTGAACTGGAGTGAGAGGTACCAGTCTAAGCCAGGAGAAGCCTTGGGGCAGGTTGCTGGGTTTTCTGTAGGATCTGTCCCTTTCTATCTAGCTGGAGCCATGGCAGCTCAGCCTCAGCCCTTGAAGACAGTGTCCAAAGATGGTAGAAGGATCTTGGGTGGAAAACCTAGCTCAAACTGCTACACATTAGGGAAGCAAACTCCTACCTGACCCAAACTATTTAGGTTCTTGTGGTTCTTAGTCACAGCAGCCAAGCCCATGGGCCAGGCTAACCCACAGCCCTGAGGGTTACCACCCAAGACCATGCATGCAACCCAACCGCATTCACAGACTCCAGAGAGGATGAGAGAAAAGGCGTCTACAGCAGACAAGCCTGTTCTCTCGGCCCCAGTCTGGGAGACCTGAGGCCAAGGAGACCAGCCCCAAACGCTTCTCACGTCTTCTCCTTCCTTAATTATATTCCCATTTGTAACCTGGACCCTGTCATTCTGTCCTCCCGTAATGGCTAGTTTCTATTCTGGGCCCTTTCCTTCTCGACCCTATTATCTTTTACAATATTCACGAGCTCAAGGGAGGAAGGGGTAAGCTTGCCCACCCCTTCTCTCTCTCTGTCTTTTTAAATATTTCAGTTGTTCCCAATCCTGATTTTTGCATTTCGATTTCCTGTGGTACAGTAAATTTATCTTGGTCATTCAATCAAGTTCTCTCCCGCTCTTCTCCCCCTTATCTTTCTGGCTCTGGGCTGGCTGAAAATACCTACATTATCTTTGCAGCCGATATGCCGGCTGGAGGAAAATCTGCAGATCGCCTTGATAGGGAGTCGTCTGAGGGGGAACCTCCTTGCTGCCAGTGGCTGCCACTGCTCTCTGTAGTGACAAGGACACAGCAGGAAACCTCCCCAGGCGACTTGACTTTCGTTCAAGGTTAAGCAAGTGCTGGCCACTTCCAGAGGTTCTGGGAGGGCTCTGCCCTAGAGTCTGTGCAGAGCCAGGCCTTCCTCTGGGTCTTTGTCCTTGGACAAAATGGACTTCCTGTGAGAGCCACTCTACACCTGACTTCAGACAGTGTGACCCTTGAACCTCTGCACTTCCGATAGCCATTTTTCAGTCAACGAGGGCTATGCTTATAGCTCTTGGTGGAATTGTAAATCAAAGCTCCAAAGGAATGTTTCTCCTTTGCTGCCCCACTTGGTGAGGGGACGAGTGTGTGTGTGTGTGTGTGTGTGTGTGTGTGTGTGCTGAAGACAGACAGCCCAGAGTGGCATCTAATTAATGATCTTCTTGCCACAGTCTCTTGCCTCTGGAATTAAAGACATGTGCCAGCACACATGGCTAAAGAGGCTTTCTTTGGTTATTATTATTTTTAAATTTTATTTATTTTATGTATATGAGTGTTTTGCCTGTATGTATATATGTGCACCATGTGTGTGCAATGCCTACAGAGGCCAGAAGAGGGCATCAGATCCCCTGAAACTGGAACTGCAGACAGTTTTGAGCCACAATGTGGGTGCTGGGAACCAAACTCAGGTCCTGGGCATGAATGAATAGCAAGTGCTCTTAACTACAGAGACATTGCTCCACCCCATGAGAACTTCTTTTACTTGTCTCTCTATTCACGGAACTCAGAGCATAGAGACAGTAGCAGGTGCAAATTTGCTCTATCCAAAAGGGGCAACTGGTCTAGAACTTAAGTGTCCAGTGGGTTGTCCTCAGGCATAAACTTGAGCACATGGCTCTGGCAATAGGTGGACTTGGTCAGCTGCCCACTCACTGGGAAGGAAGGAACACAGATCTTCTTTGATCGGGCCTCAGCTGACTCCTTTCCACCCCACCTCACCCCTTACACATACCTTTCTTATAATTGCTCTGCTAGGGAACTTCGGGACTTCAGCCAGTGGAAGGTGGGTGTGTTTAGCAGTCCCTTATCTGGGACCAGTCAACCTTCATGGGTCCGATTGTCATATTGTCTCATCCATCTTGAATCTACAGCTTGGCCTCCTGTAGCCATTGCTTCGATGTCAGTAAGGAAATGTCTCTTTCTGATTTACTTCCTCCCTTTACCTTGGGTTCCATCTTTGTGTTACATCTGAGGTCTTGGGTTAGAAGCCGGGAGAGGAGCAATGTTTGGACCCAACCAGATGGGCCCCTCTTAGCAAAGCTCGTGTGTCCTGTAAGCTCTGGTTATCTCTGAGGCTTCAACACTTGGGAACTGCATTTATCTTCCTGTAGAGGAGACCTGGTCGATATGGCTTGAACAAGAGAGAGATTTATTTTCTCTCTCATCTTAAAAGACAGACAGACAGACAGAGTAAGGCAGCCACATTTCTGTGTTTTATTCCCCCAGCCTCAGCACCTGGCTTCTGTCTGCAAGGTGGCTTCATCATGGCTTCTGGGGCACCAGACATTGTGAAAACATTCCAAGAAGTGGGTAAGCAGAAATAGCCAAAGAGCTTGCATCCATCTCTCATTGAGTGCAACCAGCTGAAAGGGAGACCGGGAACTGTATTGTTACCTGGAGTCTCAACTAGGAGAAGATTAGAATGGACACCGGCCAGAATGACAACTTGGAGTGTCTGTCACTGGAGTAGAGGTGAGGTGTGGAGGACCAGGACATCAGCTCTGAGTCTTTGTCCCCTTTAGCCCTTTTTCTTCTGTGTTCTTTTCTGTACTGGGTGGCTTGCCATGACTATAACAAAAGATCTGAAGCAAATATTTTATTAAACAAAAACTTACTTAGCTCATGGTTTGGGAGGTTCCAATGCAAAAGTGGCCCCGTTGCTTTGGGCACGCTATGAAAGTGGCAGGAAATACAGGCACAGGAACTCTCCTCTTGGCCAGGAGACAAAGGCACCAGGAAAGAGACTGCTGTCTCCAACACCCTCTAGGGACACGTCCTCCTGACACAAGAACCTCCCTCTAAACTGCACCTCCTGAAGGTTCCACCACTCCCCAGGAGTACCATCCTGGCAGCCAGCTACAGCCTCATGTATATAACTGGAGTGGCCACAGCTCTAAGCTCACTGTTAGCAATCCCAGCATTGTCTGATTACCACTGAGTGCTGTAGGAATCTATAGTCCAGAGGAGGTTCTGGACACATGCTGCCTGTTGGTACTCCTCTGCCATGACGTTTTTTTAAAAAGTAATTCTTATTTCTAGTTATGTATGTATGTATGTGGGTGGGTTTGTGCATGTGAGTGCAGTTGCCCTCAGAGGCCAGAAGGGGGCGATAGATCCATTTGAGCTGGAGTTAGAGACATAGGAACTCGAAACTGAACCTCTCTTTCTGCTGCTAGATCAGCAAGCGCTCTTAGCTGCTGAGCTGTCTCCTGGGTTCAAGTGCAATGGCATAGTTCTCACCTGCCTGTGACTGGTCCATGCCTTCTCTGGAAAAAGAAGAAAATGGCCATGCTCTCTCTTTAAGTTCCCATTCTCAAAGACTCAAGTCGCAAGGGAATGGTCTTCTGTTTTCTGCTACCTGTTCCCAACAGAAAGGCCAAAGTTCAAGGAAAACAGGGGCAGTGATGAGGACTGATGGCTTGATGTCCTTTCTGCTCACCTAAGGTCAATGCAGTGTTGAAAAGCCAGCCCTCCCTCCCAGTCATTGCCAAGGGAAATCCTGCATGGGCCATTCCAGGGACTGGGGTATCCACTCGGCCCTGGATCCAAGAAACTCACAGTCTAGCAGAGAGATCAGATCAGCAACTGCCTACAAGCCAAATCCAATCTGGCGGCTATTTTTTTTTTGTATAAATAAAGTTTTATTGGCACACAGCTGCACTCATGTGCGTGCATATTGCCTGTGCTGCTTTGTGCTACAACAGCAGGTTCAGTTTGACAGCTGTAGCACAGAAAAAAAGCCTAACGTTTTTACCACCTGGCTTTTTACAGAAATTATGCAAGCTTTTTTCCAAGGGAAGGAAAATAGCACTTAAAAAAGTATATATCAGCAGGTACTATATTTCAAACATTGGGCAGATGTGTGCCGGGGCACAGGAAAGACTAGCAAAGGAGGAGAGAGAGAGGGAGACATGGGCAAAGGCGACTCTAACCTTACCCACAAGGCTTCATTTAACAAGAAGAATAGACTTGGGAAGCTAAAAACTGATTTTTAAAAAAGAAAATATTGGGGCCAGAGTGACAGTTCCATGGTTAAGAGCACTGGCTTCTCTGCCACTTCCAAAGGACCTGGGTTTAGTTCCTAGTACCCACATGGCAGCTCATAACTGTCTATAATTCCTGTCTCAGGGGATCCAACAGCCTCTTCTGGCCTCTGGGAGCACTTCACACACGTAAACAGATATATATGCAAGCAAAACACCCATACACACCAAATAATAAAAGAAAGAAAGAAAGAAAGAAAGAAAGAAAGAAAGAAAGAAAGAAAGAGAGAAAGAGAGAAAGAGAGAAGAAGAGAGAGAGAGGGAGAGAAGGAGAAAGGAAGGAAAGAAGGAAGGAGGAAAGGAGGAAGGGAGGGAGGGAGGGAAGGAAGGAAGGAAGGGAAGAAGGAAGGAAGGAAGGAAGGAAGGAAGGAAGGAAGGAAGGAAGGAAGGAAGGAGATACTGATTGGATGTGCTATGTTTAATGTTCTTATAGATTCTGTCTTAGTCAGGGTTTCTATTCCTGCACAAATCATGACCAAGAAGCAAGTTGGGGAGGAAAAGGTTTATTCAGCTTACACTTCCACACTGCTGTTCATCACCAAGGGAAGTCAGAACAGGAACTCAAGCAGGTCAGGAAGCAGGAGCTGATGCAGAGACCATGGAGGAATGTTACTTACTGGCTTGCTTCCCCTGGCTTGCTCAGCTTGCTTGCTTATAGAACCCAGCACTACCAGCCCAGGGATGGCACCACCCACCAGGGGTCCTTCCCGCCCCCCCCCCCATCACTAATTGAGAAAATGCCCTACAGCTGGATCTCATGAAGGCATTTCCTCAGGGGAGGCTCCTTTCTCTGTGATAACTCCAGCTTGTGTCAAGTTGACACACAAAACCAGCCAGTACCGATCCCGAATAAGATGAAAATTAATCTGACCCATTTGGAAGGCAATTTGAAAAGATGTTCTAAGAGCCTTAGATATGTTTTTGGTCTCCTCATCCCCACTCTGGCAATCCATTTGAGTCATAAACTAAAAGATCAAAATATCTTTATAAGCAAACATATCCACTGTGCTATGATCTAGAATCTAGAGCCGCTGAGATGGCCACTTGTATATCTTTGGGAAAGCAGGGACGTTCTCTTCTTGACACTAGTATACTTTCTCTTTCTGTATATTTCTTTCCAGAAGGTGGTGTCAGTTCCAGAATGGAGAATTCACTTATCATTTTGAATCCTAAGGGCTCTGGAAGGGTGTTGTCAGTGACTGGATATTTATGCCCCACCCTCCAATCAAAGGTTGCAATCCTGGTCCATGGTGTGATAGGATCAGGAAGCAGACCTTTGGGAGCTGGCTAGACCCTGGGGATAGTGCCCTTGTGAATGAGACCCGAAGACTCCGTCCCTCGGGCATGGGAGGACACAATGAGAAGAAGTCATCGGAAGCTGGCCTTTGTGAGACACTGAATCTCTTGATCTTGAACTTGTCAGCCTTCACAGCCAAGAGATCAAGGTCTGTTGTTTAGAAGCCACCCAGTCTACAGCATGCTCTTCTCAGAGCCAGAATAGACTAATACGGGTGCTAAGAGCATCCTTGACTCCATGAAGACAGAATAGGAAGCAAGCGTGAATCACCTCATCCGTAGAGTCAGGAAAGCGAAGGGGTCTGGAGCTACAGATGCTCCAAGTGCAGTGGTCTCAGCTCAACCACAAGCCACCTTGGTCCCTGTACACTCAGTCTTCTGCCACTGAGAACCCGGGGGGTTGGGAGTTTGCAAAGCTGGCCTCTCCTGGCATCCTACTCCCTCTGGTGCTGGAGTTGAACCTCTTGGCCCAATCCCAGGAGCATCTGCAGAGGGAGGGAGTTGGGTCAAGGATAGAGAAGCATCATGGGAAGAGAGGAGTCCTTTATTTTCTCCAGGGGCTTTTGGGTGGCTGGAATCCCTGCCTTCTGAAAGGTTTCTTCTATTCGGACCATCACCAGGTTCTGAAATCTTCAGGGGTGATTAACCATAAGGTGTTGTTTTCTCTTAGCAACAATAGTGTTTGTTTGGGCATCTCTTCCATTACCTTCAAGGGCAAGATGGGGACAGGGCAAAGAGGGACTGGGGAAGTGGGTGCCTTCATGGCTAAGAGCAAGTACTGCTCTTACCGAGGACCTATGCTCAGTCCCCAGATCCAGCACCTCCGTGTGACTCCTCACTCATGTGCATATGCATGGCTAGACACAAAATTTAAAAATAATCTTTAGCCAGGTGGTGGTGGCACGTGTCTTAAACCCCAGCACTTGTGAGGCAGAAGTAGGTGGATCTCTTTGAGTTCAAGACCAGCCTGTTTTATAGAAAGATTCCAGGACAGTAAGAGCTACATAGAGAAACTCTGCCTTCCCCACTAAAAGAACTACACACACACACACACACACACACACACGAAAACAGAAAACAGAGGGAGAAGAACCAGCAAGATGATTCAACAATTAAGTGTGTGTACTGCTCTTGCAAGGACCTGAATTCATGGCCCAGCACCTACATCACTTGGCTTACAACTCCCTGTATCTCCAGCTCCAGATGGGCTGACACCTTCTTCTGGGTTCTGCAGACATTTCCACTCTTGTACACATACCCACATGAAGGCAAGCAGGCACGCACGCATGTGCGCGCACAATTATTATTACTATTATTATTATTATTATTATTATTATTGGTTTTTTGAGACAGGGTTTCTCTGTATTACCCAGTCTGTCCTGGAACTCACTCTGTAGACCAGGCTGGCCTCGAACTCAGAAATCTGTCTGCCTCTGCTTCCTGAGTGCTGGGATTAAAGGCATTTGCCACCATTGCCTGGCATGCACGCACAATTTATAAGTTATAAAAATAGATAACAATAAAACTCTTTTTAATAAGAGACAAAATAATAAGGAAGCCAGTTCTCAGTCTGTGCAATAGTTTGGACTCCCTTGGCAAAAGGGTTGCTTGAAGATGGGGGACAGGCTGCTTTTGGGGGGGGGTGTAGATGGGGCTGCTCTACAGATCTCAGCCCTTGGTTTTGAGTCAGCTGGAGTGGACCTAAAAGCCGGCCTGACTTCACCTTGACTCGGCCATTTGACCTCGGCATCTATGACCTAGACATCTATGCTCTTTGCATCCCATCTGCCTCAGTATAGAGTGGAGGACTCTCTTTCGGAAAGTATTGCTGAAAATATCAGAAATGTTTCTAACTCACCCCATACAATCAGTGGAGCACGGCGGGTGCTCGCAGACGTCATTCTTATTCATACAACGGTCTGTTCTGGTGACTCGAGGAGCAGTGACCTAGAATCACTCAGAAAGAATAGTGGCTCTTGTATGTTTCCCAAACAAAACAGGACACTGTCCCCCCACTCCCACCCGCCACCCCAAATCTGATGCATTCAAGCCTTCAAGGAACGACTGGAATACAGTGTCTGTCCCATGCCTACTGCAGCAGTGCAGCCCCCCTGAGCCAAGCAGGACAGGACAGCAGCCACTGCTGGAGCCATGCATTTCTATCACAGAGAAACCAACCTCTCTTCCACCGACACTGAAACTGCCCATCCCCCATCCTGGAGTCCCATGAATCCAGGTTGCCTCTCTTCAGCAACAGGACAAAGCCCCTCCAGGGCTCCATTTCTTACATTCAGTAGGTGATTGTCACTTGCTGCCCAGTTGATCTTCCCATTTCTCTGGGTCTCATCCACAGGAAGTGCAGCTGAAGGGTGGATGGAACACCTGCGGCTCTGAGCCCTGCAGAATTCCTCCTTCCAAACAGTAAGGAGCCTGCACATTCCCGGATCCAGCACCCTGCAGGGCTGAGGCAGAGGGATCTCACTCAAGCCTAGCCTGGGCTTCATAGTGAGGTCCTGTCTCAACTAGGCAAACAAAAGCAACAGAAAGAAAAGAAGGAGTCAAAGAATCTGCAGGGCAGAAGGATTGCCAGGCCCCTCTATGGCTGACTCGCCCCGGCTGGTAACACATTATCAAGCCAGTTCAGAGGAGCCACTGTTCTCAAATCAAGAATTAGGTTTATGTCTGGGTCTACTCCAGAACACTGGCTGCTCCCTGCCTAACCATAGCCGCCTCTGGAAGTCCCAGGTTGTAGTTCACTCCAGGGACGAAGCATGGGGACATGCCAACAGGACACAGGGCACAGTCTGATGCAGCTGAGTCAGTTCTGGATGCTTTAGAGAGGCACGGGGTAGGGGGGTGGGGTCGCAGGGGGCGGGGGGGGGTTCGCGGGGGCGGGGCCTGGGGGCGCGGGGGGGGGGCAGGGGGCGCTCTGGTCCTTCCGGCTCCCTCTAGCTTTGCTTCCTGGCTTGGTATTATAGATCTGAGAGATGCAGACTGCTGAGCTCTCGGCAGGAGCAGCTGTGTCCCTGGCTCTCCCTCTGTGGCCTGGAGTGCCTCTGGCCAGGCCTCAAGCAGTCACATGCAGATGACAGCTGTGGTGGCACCAGGACTCAGGCGCCCATCACATGGCTGCCCTTCGCTTCTGGCCTTCCCTAGGGACAGTTGCTCCTTAGCACACAAGAGTAGCGAATGGCCAGTGGTGCCTTGGGAAAGGAGCAGAGGAGGGTGGGCCCTGAGTAACGACATCTGCTTCTGAGTCCTTTGGTCTAAAGTCGAGGTTCACATCTCTCTTTTTTGTATCCCAGCAAGGGCAGGAAGCTGCTTTTCCAACCCCAAATCAGTATCTCAGTGGTCCCTAGAGCAGGAAGTCTTAGAAAGAAATCAGCTCAGACAGGAACTTTAAAAGAAAAGTAGGTGTTTGTTCAGTGCCTGCCTGACCTCAGGTTCACCAAATTCCTTCCCCAGCCCAGTACCTAGGAGTCCTGGCCGAGGCTAGGCCTTGAGCTTGGTGACCCTCTTGGAATCCCCCTATTTTAATGTCAACACCCAACCCAAGAGCTGGAGCTTCCTACCTCTATCTCATGCCACCCTAACACCCTTCCACCAGAGCATAGATTTCTCATAAACCTTCGCAGAATCTTCTGATTCTATGAGGTAGCTTTGCTAGCCACAAGAATACAGGAGCTGAGGCTGGGAGCTGGGGAGTCAGTCTCTCTCCAGCCTAGAGCGAGACCTCATTGCTCGGCCTCTCGTGGCGAGAGAGCGCCCCCTGCTGCCCAAGCCCAGCTGGTACCACACAGCCCGAATGAGGGATGAGGGACAAAGATGGGGCGGAGGGGACACCCAGAGAAGGGACTGTAGGTTTGTCATTCAGAGAGTTTCCACCTCAGGACACACTGCCTGGCTCAACCTGGCAGGGAAAAAAAGGTTCAGACTCTCTGTGCTAACATCTGCCTGTGGCGACAGTTTGGGCGTAACAGTCCGTCTAGGGGGCGTGGAGTAGCTCTCTAAGGCACCTCGATTAAAAGACGCGGTCTGGTTTGAAGCCATGGCTCCACCGCGCACTACCCTCAGACTTGGGCATGCGGTTTAACCTCTGAAAACGGGTTTCTTCATTAAACTGAGATAATCAATAGCGCATACATCACAGCAATGGTTTACAGAGATAATTCATGTAAAACGCACACTGAGCTTTCAATAACAGCAACTCTCTGGTATCGATTCGCCTGACACCCCTACAAATGAGTGATAAGAGCTAACTAGGGCTCGTGGACCCAAGTCAGGGGATTTGCTTTTCCAAGGCGCTTTCATCATTAAATGGATCTGGTCTAGTTCCATGGGCACATTTGAGGAAAACAACGTTGCCTAAAGGGGGAAATAAATGCCAGAGACATTCACAAAACATCAACCATAAACAATTACTAAACACATTGATCAATGCTCAGAGCTCTACAATAAAGACAGGGAGAAAGTTATGGCCCAGGACCTTTTGTCCCACGCTTCCCATGCTACCAATCCCCACCTGACCCCTGGTTGATGAATTACTCTTTGGGCTACAAATATGCTGAAGTATCTCCTTACCAAAAAAAAGCAACTGCACGAAATGCTCCTCCAGGGAGCGCCCGCCCACCCCAAATGTCAACAGCCGACTCAGTGAAAGGCTACATGGTGTCTTCTGTCAGCTCTCAAGTTTGATAGACCAGGTGTTGGTGCCCACAGCACTCCACCTGCCCTCTTTAAAGTCACCATGACTTGTACACAGCGCATCCAGAGCTCTGTTTGCAAACCTCATCCCTCCTCCATTAGCAAGGTTTTGACATAACTAGTGGATGCTCTTGGCCCCCTTCCCGCTTAGGGAACTGTGCCCTCCACTCCAGCTAGGCTCCTCTCAGCCACCCCGGCTCCTCCAGCAATGAATTATCTCTGCAAACCATTGCATCATGTCTCCTCACATCTCATCCCTGCGTTCCCACTTATTAGTGGCAACCTCACACATGCGGTTACTTGGTCAAACAATGTGGCTATCCTCTCTCCTTGCTACCTTTCTTCTGCCCCCACCCCCTTTCTAAGACAAGCTCTCATGTAGCCCAGGTTAGCCTTAAACTCGATATCTAGCTGAGGATGGCTTTGAACTGGCATTAGAGGCCTGCCCCACCATGTGGTTCTATGTGGTGTTGGGGGATCTAACTGAAAGCCTTGTGCATGCTAGGAAAACTAACCACCAATCAAACTGTAAATCTCCTACTGTCTCTTTCTTTCACACCCTCAACCGGAACATCAGCAGATCTAGTCCGTTTTACCTTTCAGATGTGTCTAGACTCTTCCTGCTTCTTGTTCCACTATTCTACATAGTCCATACCACCACTATCTCCTGGCTGCTCGCCCAGCTTCTACCCACAATCCTCTGCTGGTATTTCCACATGCCAGTGGACTTTCCAAAGATTCCATGTTTGGAATGTACAGTTCTTCCACTCAACAGAGCCATCCATGATCACACCCTTGGTGTCTTCTCTGATGTCATCACCCTTGCTCATGTCTGCCAGGCTTCTTTGCTGGAATGTACCTAGCTAGCAGCATGATTCTGTCATATGGGGCTCTGTTCTTTTTTCCTTTCTTTCCTGAATGTTACGACCCCAGGCTCTGAATTCACTGGGCTCCTTCCTTATATCATTCATGTTTCTACATAAAGAGCAAAGCCCATTCCTTCCCCTTTACAGAATGAAGTTTTTCATGGCAGTCATCACCCCTGGATATATTATTATAAATCTGATACTTTGTCTCCTCCGACTAAGCTCCGGGGAATCGAGGGGCTTTGTTTCTGTTCACTACTGTATCTACACGTCCTAGTCTGATGTCTGGAACAGTAACTGCTCAGGAAATGTACTAATTGCAGAAGTGAGTTAGTGCACACTGGAGGTCCCACCCATGACCTGAGGCCAGAGATGTTTCCAGGACTCTGTGCCTTGCCTATCACCAATGATCTATGAAATAGAGATAAAGACTCCGCCTTCTTGTTTTCAAAACTGGTGAGCATGGGCTGCTAGGTAAAGATGCTTGCCCACAAGCCTGACGACCTGAGTTCATTCCCAGGACCTGCATGGTAGAAGGTGAGAACAGACTCCTACAGGTTCTCCTCTGACCTCCACATGCACATTATGGTGCATGTGTGTGCACACACACACACACACTCACACACACACACAAGCACACACAAATAAGTAAATCGGTGTGATTAAAAATTTAAAAGAAAACTGTAAATATTGATTACGTAGAGCTTGGGCCTTCTTCTTCTTCCATTTCTGGATTCTCACATTAGATTTCTCTTTCTCTCCATCACAGAGGCAGAGACACACTTGTGGAACCACCTCTCTCTCTCCTTCATCAGTCTCTCTCATTCATTGTTCCGGTGATATGCCCAAAGAAATGAGCATTCCGGTGAGGCCAGCTGGGGCTGGGATGGTCCTGGCTGTTTCTAATAACACTCTTAAATAAACCCGGGATGCACCTGACCTTGTAAAAACGTTGGGAGCAAAGGGGTCAGTGTTTCTCAGAACAAATCTCCTTTCCTATTTCATGTGATGATGAACTGTGGGATTGTGCGTCCGGCAAGAAAGCCTGAAAAGAAGTCAGCCTTTCCCCAGCAACCGCTCCCTCCGCAGAGCCTCTTCCCTTCCTAAGGAGTCATGCTCCTCCCACCTGACGAGCATTTGACTAAATAGGCAAGCACACAAGTTCACCACTGCCATTAGTGGGCTAGACACTAAATGGACGTGTTTACGGGGCACTGAGATGGAAGATGGACGGAGTGCAGAGGCAGCTAAGAGGAAATTAGGCAGTAGCTGAGGTTAGACACTGGTGCAGAGTGCACTGGGTGCACTGGGGAGAGTGGGGTTAAAGATTGCTGCTCAGGAGTGGACTGAATGCAGATGTGATGTCAGGAGTATCTGGAGGGCAGGGTGAGCTCCAAGTGCAGATTTATTAGAGTCCCAGATTTGGAGCCTAAATAATTGGACACTTGGCTTCCCAGAAGACTTTAATTTTTCATCCTGTGCTTGCAACTCTCTCTCTCTCTCTCCCCACCCCCCGTTCCTCTGTCTCTGTCTCTATCCCTGTCTCCCAGTCTCTCTGTCTCTCTCTCTGCGTGTGTGTGTGTGTGAGTGTGTGTGTGTGAGTGTGTGTGTGTGTGTGTATGCAGAAGTCTGAAGTACTTAGATGCTGTATGTCTTTCTCAATTGCCGCCAACCTTATTCTCCTGAGACACAGTCTCTCATTCCCTCAAGCTCACCATTCACCTCAACTGACAAACAAGTCCCAGGATCCTCTAGCCTCTCCCTCCCCAACGCTGGGATGGCAGCCATGAGCTTCGGAGCTCTTGCATAAGGTCTGGAAACTGAGCTCAGCCTCTCCTCTTTCCCCACTAAGCCATCTCTCCCCAGATCCCTACTCCAATGTGTTCTCCCCAGTACACTAGCAGCTCTAACCCACCAGTCTCACTGCGTCCTTTCTGTGAGTCTTGATTCTCATCCTTAGATCTGGGTGACGGTAGTCATCCTCGCTGAACCTCGAAATGAGAAACAGTCCACCCCCTGGAAAGTGTCTGGGATACAGTAAACGCATGCTACCCGTGTCACGTTACTATTACCTCCCAGCCTCCTAGCCTGACCCCTGAACTCTTGTGCCTGTCTCCCATCACAAAGCCATCACTGTATCTTTGTCCCACTCCCAGAAAGCCTCCTGCAAAGGGAGCCTTTGCGGTAAGACTCCTTGTGTTGTAGCTTGTCAAAAGACCCTCACTCACACAAAGAGCACAGAGACCGCCATCGTTACAAAACGCATGAGGATTTTGCTTATCCAACATGTTGGGGAACCCCCTCTCAGCACGCAGGCCGGAGGAGAGACCCAGAACAAAGAAAGAACACACTTTTTATACTTTTGTAAGGACCAGATATAAGCACCAGGGTAATTTGGCTTATTTTAATTGGTGTAGCCAATAACTTTTTTAGACATTGGTTGGTTTGTAGAGGGTGACTCTCATTTTGTCTGTCCTTGAGGTTTTTAGCGTGAGGTAGGGCAGGGGAATTGTTTATCTTGTTTTGGAAGCTTAGTAATTTTAACCATTAAAACTATGTTTCTATATTTGTTTAGTCAGCCAGCTTTTTATCTGACTCTGTATTTGTCCTGCTAGTACAGTTTCGAAAGTCCTTTTGAAGGGGGAAGGTACTGGGTAGTCTTGAATTTGTTTTGGATATTACACTTGTCAATGTAGGTTGAACTCAACTTGGAGATTGCTCCTCAGCCCACAGCATCAACATCCAATCTCTCTCTCTCTCTCTCTCTCTCTCTCTCTCTCTCTCTCTCTCTCTCTGTGTGTGTGTGTGTGTGTGTGTGTGTGTGTGTGTGTGTGTGTGTGTGTGTGTGAAACAATACAGTCATGACAGGAGGGCCCTCCCCTGAGAGCACTGCCACCCTGGCAGGCTTTGGTGGACACCTGCTCCTGTCTTTCTCTGTTCTAGTGACTCACAGGTGTGCCTCTCTATTTCCCTTTGTGTCACACCTTCCAACAGAGAGAGGCGTGTAAATACTGGCATTGCTCTTTTTCTCTCAACATCAAAATAAGCAGGGGACCAGTGAGGGCGGGTTTTTCCTCCTTCCTGGAGGAATTCAAATGTCCTAACCTGCAAGCACCTTTATTTCACATCCTAAAGAAGAAGAACAGTGAACCCATTGACCAGGTAAGTAGACTGAGCTCCCGGTCCATCCAGCTGCAGTGGGATACATTAGAAGGAATCAGAATTAGTCAACATGGCTGCAGACTGGTGTAGGAACCAGGGAACATCCCAGTTGGTTTGGTTTGGTTTTTGGTTTTTCGAGACAGGGTTTCTCTGTGTAGCCCTGGCTGTCCTGGAACTTTGTAGACCAGGCTGGCTTCACACTCAGAAATCTGCCTGCCTCTGCCTCCCGAGTGCTGGGATTAAAGGCGTGCGCCACCACACCCGGCTGAAAGTCCCAATTGGATAGCTGGGGTATTAGCTACTTTCTACGTTGCTACTATCATAAACCATCTCGAAAAAAAAAAAAAAACAAATTCAGGAAGGCAGGTTTGTTTTGGTTTCAGGAGGATTAGGCCTATCATAATGGGAAAGAGGTATGGCAGGGCTGTGGCAGCAGGAATATGTGACTGAGATGTCTCACATCTTGGTGGACCAGGAAGCAGAAGCAGAAGGGGGTGTGGCCTACTCTGCTTCTTGGGGAAATTCTTAGTCTCCCCAAGCATCGAGCCTGGGAAGTACAGCGTATATATTAAACCATAACAGTCATTTCTAAATTGCTGCAAGATCAGACTGCTGCGCTGCCCCGTGGGGGAGAGGGGCAGAGTGACCACTGGAGGTTTGAAATGAGAACAAGGGCTCACAATCAGCTTCTACTGCATCGTGAGTTGGTTTGACCGCATCTTCCAGAAAGAACCAGAGGGCTAAATGGGGGTGGCGGGTAATGTTTCATGTGTCAAAGAGTTTAAAACTTAAAAACCAGGAAAATTTCTTTCTTTCTTTCTTTCTTTCTTTCTTTCTTTCTTTCTTTCTTTTTTTTTTTTGAGAGACGGTTTCTCTGTGCAGCCCTGGCTGTCCTGGCACTCACTTTGTAGACCAGGCTGGCCTCGAACTCAGAAATCCGCCTGTCTCTGCCTCCCGAGTGCTGGGATTAAAGGTGTGTGCCACCACGCCCGGCTTGAGAATTCTTATTTTTTATTCGTGTGTGTGTGTGTGTGTGTGTGTGTGTGTGCATGTGCTCATGTGCTCCCGCACACACAGGTCCCCACAGGGGCCAGGGGCCAGAAGAGGGTGTCAGATCCCTAGAGCTGGAGTGGCAGGTGGCTGTGAGCTTCCCCACCGGGCACTGGGAACTGAACTCAGGTCCTCTGCAAGAGCAGCAAGTGTTTTTTTTTTTTTTTTTTAAATATTTTTTTTTTTAAGATTTATTTATTTATTGTAAGTACACTGTAGCTGTCCTCAGACACTCCAGAAGAGGGAGTCAGATCTTGTTACGGATGGTTGTGAGCCACCATGTGGTTGCCGGGATTTGAACTCCTGACCTTCGGAAGAGCAGTCGGGTGCTCTTACCCACTGAGCCATCTCACCAGCCCCGCAGCAAGTGTTCTTAACTGCTGAGCCATCTCTCCAGGCTCTCTCCCTCTACAGTCAAACTCAGATCAGAACTCTTGTGGGAGTGCGAATTCATGCAAAACCTGTAAAAATGACAAATTTGCAAAACGAGTCCAGAGCCTTAAAAATATCCAAAGTTTTTTTTTTTTGTCTGGAGTCGAATCCTAAGAAAATCGCTTCAAACACAGAAAACGAGGTTTTGCTGTGGTGGTGTCATTCATAGTAGAGAGAAATGGGAATATCCCATCTGCCCATTTGTGGGGAGGAGTGAGAGGCAGACAGAGGGGTCTTCCTCAGGAACCATCTGGCAGCGTGCCTGTGAGGAACGGTGTGGGGAGGCACTTTATAAGGCTGGAAAACAGTCGCACTAAGATTTATGTACACTGTGAATGTCACAGCTGTAGTGAGCAGCGACAATTTAGAATCTTGGGTACCCAAGCCTTTCAACAATTGGCACCAAAGAGTGAAGACTATGTTTCTTTCTTTTTTAATCTTCTTCTGCATTTATTTATTTTTTTTTAGTATTTTATTTTATGTGTCTGGGTGTTTTGTCTGTATGTATGCCTTTTGAACCATGCCTGGTGTCTTCAGAGGCAGGAACACAGCATTGGGCCCCCTAGAACTCAAGTTATAGATGATTATGAGCCACCATGTGGATGCTAGGAGCTGAACCTGTGTCCTCTGGAAGACCAGCCAGTGCTCTTAACCACTGTGCCATCTCTACTGCCCTCTTCTGTGTTTTTAGAGACTTTGATAATGAAATATTTCACTTTTCTTTTTTTTTTAATTTTAAAAAAAGATTTATTTATTTATTATATGTGAGTAGCTGTCCTCAGATACTCCAGAAGAGGGCATCAGATTTCGTTACGGATGGTTGAGAGCCACCATGTGGTTGCTGGGATTTGAACTCGGGACCTTCGGAAGAGCAGTCAGCGCTCTTAACCACTGAGCCATCTCGCCAGCCCATATTTCACTTTTCTAATGGGAAAAAAAAAAAACTGTAGGCCTTTAAAGTAGAGACACCCATAGAAAGTTGCATTAGTATCGAAATGAACCTTTTCCAAATTTCTCCTTACCACAAAAACGTCTGTGGGTGTTCAGATTCAGCCACTGGGAGCATATTAACACACCTTTGCTCTCTCCAAATGCTCACGTTGTCTTAGCTTTCAACTGCAAGCAAAGGACGCTGTCTAGCAGCACAGAAACAGCCGTGGTCTACGCAGCTAAATATAGAGTGCCGCTTACACAGGAAGACCCCGAGGAACTTAAGATAAAACCTTCCACTGGATGACCCAATTCACCTACAACTCGGAGTGCGCATGTCATACAGTCTTGGGTAGTTTCATGAAAAGTCTCAACGCCTGTGTTCCAGCCCAGCAGCCTGCAGGATGCAGCTAGAGAAGGACCACAGAGTGAAATCCTAAGCAGGGCTGGGCAGGGGTGGAAGATAGAGGATGGGGGTGAGGGTGGGGTGGGGGTGGGGAGTGGTGGAATTTGATAAGAAACCACTCCCTTCAGGTCTGTGGAAATACTCCAAAACCTGCGTGGTGAGGACAGCAAGGCCAAATGGCAACTGCTCAGAAGTCCCTATTCAGCAGTCCCTGGAGAAAGGACACACTTGAGTCAGGATGGAACCAGTATCTTAACAGTAGGGAGGTTCCTTCTGTCAGGGTCTGGCTAGGTGAGTGAGAGGTAGGAAGTCTCTGTCCTTATTTGATGGTGCTGTTTGGGAAGGTGTAGGAGGTGTGGCCTAGCTGGAGGAAGTAGTCACAGGCTTTAAGAGCATAAAGCCCCAAACCACTTCCAGTTTGTTCAACCTGCTTCCTTGTTGACCTCAAAGACGTGAGCTCTCAGCTTCCTACTCCTGTTGCCTTGTCTGCTACTGCTGCTGCGCCTTCCTGCTGTGGAGGACTCTGATCCTTCTAAGAGCCATAAGCCCAAATAAACTCTTCCTTCTATATGTTGCCTTGGTGTTTTCTCATAACAGAGAAGTAACGGATGCATTCCTGGGCTCATATGTATCCCGGACTGACAAAGAACTTGCTATATAACCCGTCTGCCTCTGCCTCCCACGTCCCAAGGGAACTAATATTTTATAGGGAAACATTTCAGAGGGTAATAAACCCTGGTATGCTTCTCCTAAGGATTCCGATAACTTTAATAATTGCCAGCACATAGCTGATCGTCTTCTCCTTCCCCACAAATTATTCACAACAAATACTACATAGTTCCATCCTTTACAAATTCACATGCATATCCATACACACACACAATAAATAAATAAATAAGTAAATGAATAAATACATACATAAATGTAACTAAAAATATATAAACCTGCCAGATATGATAATGTACACCTTTAATCTTAGCATTTGAGAGGCAGAGACAGGTGGAGCTCTGTGCCCAAGGCCAGCCTGACTTTCATAGGGAGTTCCAGGCTAGCCAGACCACATTGAGATCATATGTGTGTGTGTATGTGTATAATTGTGTGTGAATACATATATATACATATATATACACATATATATGTACATATATACACACACAAATATATGATAACATCTTTGAGGACAAAGTGGAACTGGGAATGGGAATTGAATCTAGGGCCTCATACAAGCTACAGAAGTGTCCTACACTGAGATATATCTCTAGCCTTAAAGTCATTTGTTTGTTTGTATGTTTGTTTGTGACAGAGTTTCTCTGTGTGGCCCTGGCTGTCCTGGAACTCATTTTGCAGAGTTCAGGTTGGCCTACAATTCACAGAGATCCACCTGCTTCTGCCTGCCGAGTGCTGGGATTAAAGGTGTGCACACCACCGCCTATCTCACCTTATACTCTGTAACAAGCATCACAAGTCTACCATGCTTTTTAAAAAGATTTTTTTAAGTATATGAGTGTTTTGCCTGCATGTATATACGTGTACCATATGTGTGCCGAGCACCTGCCAAGATCAGAACATCCTTTGGAATTGGAATTATAGATGATTCTATCTGAGACTGTCTGTGGGTGCTGGGAACTGATTCCTGGTTCTCTGAAAGAGCAGCAAATGTACTTAACCACTGAGCTGCCTCTCCAATCTAAGATGACCATATTTAAACAAAACAGAATCAGTTCTTTTAAAAATCCAGACATATCTAGGCAGGGTCTACCATTTCCTGGTGTCTTATAAATGTTCACATGGATTCACTTGAAGTAGCATTCTGTAAATTTCTTACAATGGTGATTGGATGACAGGCCTTAAGACACAGAGATGAGCTGGACGGTGGTAGTGCACAACTTTAATCCTAGCACTTTGGAGGCAGAGGTGAGTGGAACTCTGAGTTTGAGGCCAGCCTGGTCCCTAGAGCAAGTTCTATGACAGCCAGGCTACACAAAAAGAAACTCCGACTCAAAAAAGCCCCCTCCCCATAAAAAAACCGTGAAAACAAAGGGACAAATTCTGAAACTGTGAAATGTAAATTTAGGGCTGGTGACAGTGTAACTGTCCCAACAGGTGCCTGTTATTGAAGCCAAGCACTCACCCATAGATACTTATCAGATGTCTCCTATAGTCCAGACCTGGGACAATGGCTCATCCACTAGCCTTTTTTTTTTTTTTTTTTTTTTTTTTTTGGTTTTTTGAGACAGGGTTTCTCTGTGTAGCCCTGGCTGTCCTGGAACTCACTTTGTAGACCAGGCTGGCCTCGAACTCAGAAATCCTCCCGATTGCTGGGATTAAAGGCGTGCACTAGCACGCGCGGCTCCACTAGCCTTTTGAACCAAGCTGCATATACCTAAGTGTATCACCCTCTCTCTCCTCCAACTCCCTTCTGGATGGCTTCTCAGGGAAGCTAACCTCATGTGGTGGAGCCTGTAAACAAGAGCCACTGTTTACCTTATTTGGCATCTGTGGTGACGTCATTAAAATCCCTTTGGACTCTGGCTTCCTCTCCCCAGCACTGCAGGCTGGGCCCCTCTGTGTACTCACTAGCCCTGTTTAGGGTGATTTTCAGAACACAGCCTCTGGGCGCTGAAGCTGTTTTGCTTTGGGAATATTACACTTTCCCTTGGGCAACTAGAGCCAAGCCAAGGTGAATCGGAGATTAGAAAAAGCCCAGCTCCTTGGCGGTAAACGCTGAGGTGTTTGGGCCCCACAGCTCCTCAGGGGTGGCACTGTCTCAGGGAGGAAGCCTGCTTCTCCTCCTTTCTTATTCTGTTTCTCCGTCCTGCAGATCTGTTGCCCCAGATTTCTAAAGCTGAAATCGTAGGTCCAGGTCTTGCTCTGCCAGCCTGGAGTTAACTGGATAGCTCAGGCTGGCCTTCAACTCATACTGTGTAGCTCAGGCTGGCCTTCAACTCACACTGTGTAGCTCAGGCTGGGCTTGGATTTGTGATAACCCTCTTCCTTCTGCCTGCTGGGTGCTGTGATCAGAGGCTCGACTGTGGCCTGAGCTGTTCTTGGCAGAACTCAAAATATAATCTCTCTAGTGACCACCCACACTCTTACACTGTCTTTTAACTTTTAATCCCCCAAACCTGGACGCTAAACTTCAAAACAACTTCCAATCTGAACATCCACACTTGCACTTAACGAATCTTAAGGGTTTTTTATTCACTTTACAAAAGAATTCACAACGGGGTTCTTCACACAGAGAGCCCCACTCAAGCGTTTAAAATAAAATTACGAGATTTTACAATAAAAAAAAAAAGACCTAAAGCAAATTTCCAGAAATAACATATCCCACATACAGCAGTAGCCGGAGTACCAACCCAATAATTGAGACTTTCAAATCCCTCCTTGTGAAAGTGGCTTTCTCCTGAGGCCCCCTGGTAAGTCTCTGACTCTTTTTTCCTCAGCCCCCTCGGTCATACCCTGAAGGGAGTTGCCATGGTGACCGTGGGACTGTGACCTCCGGAGTAGCTGGGGCTCAGAAGAAAGGATTTCCCCAGTGTAGTTGAGAAGCGGGAGCTGAGAGACAGAATGTTAGGTATTCTCCTTTCCCAGTAACAAGACAGATGTTTTCCACTGGGGAGACTGGGAAAAGGAGCTCGCGTGCTTTCTGAACGCCATGGATGTGACTGGGCTCACCCTACCACCCAAGCACAAAGAGGCTAACTAACAACATGGGTTCAGACAATGTGTGCACCAAAGAGAAACCAGCCCCCGGGAAGGCGGGCTGCCACTGAATGACTCTAATTAATTTATTATGAGAGGCCATGGGAATAAGGGAAGGGTCACTCCATATGTAAATGACTCTGTCTTTAATCCCAGGATCTGAACCCATTTAACCAAGGAAATGAAAGCCATGTCACTTTTGTTTAATTAGCTCAACTGAGGGACAAACAGGCTTGAGTTCAGGCAGGGCCTCACTCCTTCCTCACCTCCTTAACACAAGGACCGCATGAACTCTGTCCCCATCCTTTCTCCTTACGTTATTAATATTTGTAATGGCAGATGTAGCACATGCTCATTATAACCAGTCAAAGAATATGGCATGTTTAAATCTCTGTGCGTGTGTGTGCGCGCGCGCGAAGGTGTGTGTGTGTGTGTGTGTGTGTGTGTGTGTGTGTGTGTGTGTGTGTGACTGTACCCATGTGGAGACAGTCTAGGGTTACAGATGTGCACTACTGTGTCTGATTTTACATGGAGACTGGGATTCCAAATCAAGGGTTTTGCATGCCGAACCGTCTCCCCAGCCCAATACAGGGGCTTTGGTTGGTTGTGGTTTTTTTGTTTGTTTGTTTAGAGACAGAGTCTCACTGTGTAGCCCTGGCTGGCATGGAACTCCCTACGCAGATCAGGCTGTCCTGGAACACACAGACATCTTCTTGCTTTGTCACATGAGTGCTGGCATGAAAGTTTTATGCCACCAGGTCCAGCAAGGGTTTTTTTTTTTTTTTTGGTTGTGTGGTGTGGTGTGTGTGGTGCACCCCAGCATGAACATGAACACTGAGAACAATTCACAGAAGCTAGTTTTCCCTTCCAGCAACGTGGGCTCTAGGGTTTAAATGCAGGTTGTCAGTCTCAGCAGCAAGCACCCCTACCCACGCAGCAAGCACCGCCACCCAAGCAGCCATCTCACCAACTCCCAAGCAGAGCTCTTCAAGTTTATATCTCCCATTGCACCAATCCAAGCCTTCAGCCCTCTAGAATGTTGTTGTGTTATGTTTTGTTATGTCATACATATTATATTATGTTAAAATAGGATCATATGCTGGGCTTGATGGCACACGCCTTTAATCCCAGCACTCAGGAGGCAGAGGTAGGTGGATTTCTGAGTTCGAGGCCAGCCTGGTCTACAAAGTAAGTTCCAGGACAGCCAGGGCTACACAGAAAAACCCTGTCTCGAAACCCCCCCCCCCCCGCAAAAAAAAAATAGGATCATACTCTAAAACAAGGCATGGTGGCACATACCAGAGGCAGATGGATCTCCGAGTTCCAGGCCAGCCTGGACTGCATGCAGTACAAGTTCTAAGACAGCCAGAGCTACACAGAGAAACTTTGTCTTAAAAAGAAAGGAAGAGAGAAAGAAAGAAGGAAGTAAGAGAGAAAGAGAAAAGAAAGAAGAAAGAAAGAGAATCGTATACTTTGTAGCTGAAGCTGAAGACAGCAATCCTTCTGCCTCAGTCTGCCTTCTCTACTTTGAGGTCACTTACTAGTACCCAGCCTCCCTCTATATAAATCTGTCCCTCCCTCTCAAATGCTGTAGCACACTGCCTTTGTCCCCTGCCTTTTGCTTTTGCTACATGGCATCATGCCACACTTTTGTGGGGATTCCACCAGGTCAGCACAACCCTGACTTCGGTGCCTCCATAGCTGCCTATGGTGTGTGCATATATGTTATATAATTCACCCAGCCGCCTCGTCTCTTTTATGTTAGTGCACCCTTGTGACAGTTTTCTAGCAGGGGTCTGAGGACACTTGTGATTCCCTCATGACAGCCCGCTCCAGCAATGTCAGAGACTGCACGCTTAGCTGAATGACTTCCGAGAAATGCCGGTGCCAAAGGCCCCCTTCAAAGTTGGTGCTTTCAGGGGTTGCTTTAACAAAGATGCTAACACTCCCTCCCCACTCACTAAACAATGCAGACAGCCTGTCTTGATGCAGGGAAGAGCTCTTCATCAAACAGTGTTGTGTGTGCATATTTACACATGTGATAACTGCATATTGAGGTCAATTATTCTTATAGGACATCAACAAATGTCATGTTTGGGGGATAAAGATGTGGTCACAGTCCTGGAGTCATGGCTCAGTGGCTAAGAGGCACTTGCTGTACCTAAAATGACCCAGGTTTGGTTCCCAGCATCCACCCACATTGAATGACCCACAACCACCTGGCACCCCAGCTCCAGGGGATCTGCCTCCACAGGCACGGATACGCAGGCGCACATATTCACACAGTAAACACACACACACACATAATTTTAAGAATAAACATAATCTGCTTTTTAAAGAGTGTTGATTTGATATTAGTTGTCACCTTGAGACTGCTTTCCCAGAAGTATTAGCATTCCACGTCTGCATTAGCTGTGTATCAGAGTCCTGTTTACTCGCTGGCTGCTCAACACCGGGTGTTATCTGTCTCCTCTCTTTAATTTTTCCCTATCTGATAAGTGAGAATAGTGTTAATTGTTGTTTTCTTTTCCGTTTCCCTGGTTGCGTGCCTCTCACGCGCTTATTGGCCGCTCATATTCAGTCATCTGTAAAATGTTTTTCCATGTCTCTGTCTGTTTCTTAAAAGCTTTCTCTTCACAGTTTATATATTAGGGACACGCTGCCTTGTCTGTCAGACAGATTGTTGTTAGTCCTCTGTCTTCATGAGGCTTGCTCATTTTTGTCCCTCCCCTGTCAGCGTGACTGGTGGATGTCAGTTTTGACTATTCTTTTTTTTTTTTTTTCCCAACTGAATGGGCAAAGATGTCCAACTGGGAAAGGCAGGTGGGTCACTGAGGAGCAGGGCAGAGACTCAGATGACAAGAGCATTGCGTTTGTGCTGGGAGACCAGACCGTGAGCATCAGCATGGGCAGCAGACAGCACCTCTCCAACCTCCCTCTCCTTCAGAGAAGTTTCTAGCCCAAGATCTAATCCCTTAACTCATTTATGTGTGCCATACATCCCCATAATATTTTATGCCATTATTTTGAAGTATGTGTGTGTGTGTCTGTGTATGGGTGGAGGGACCCACAAAGGCCAGAAGATGGCGTTGCCTCCTCTAGAGCTGGAGATACAAGCAGTTGTTCCTTGCCTGATAAGGGTGTGAGGAACCCAACTCAGGTCCTCTACAAGAGGACAGTAGTAGTCATTCTCAGCCCTGGGCCATCTCTCTAGCCCCCATATTTTTACTTTTATTTCTATTCTTATTTATTTATTTATGGTGGTTTTTTTGTTTATTTGGTTTTTTGGGTTTTTTTGTTGTTGTTGTTGTTTTGTTTTTTGTTTTTTTTGAAACTGGGTTTCCCTCTGTAACAGCCCTGGCAGTCCTGGAACTCACTTTGTAGGTCAGGCTGGCCTCAAACTCACAGAGATCCACCTGCTTCTGCCTCCTGAGTGCTAGAATCAAAAGCATCCTCCATCACCACCAGGCTTTTTCTTTTTACAGCACATTTCTTATTAGTGTAAATGTTTGTACTACTATGATAGACATTGTAGGGGTGACAGGATCATAACTAACAGTGCCCAACCTCGGAGTGATTAGAACATAAGAACACACTAAGACGGAGACGGTAGCACATGAGAGTGATTGCACTTAAGTAGAATCCAGTGTTCTGGGTGCCCAGGGCTGGGCGTGTAAAGTCCAGGGGATGGTCACAGATGATGTGACAATGTGGATCTTGGAATTTGGATAGAAAGTAAGACAAAAAAAAAAATAAAAAACAAAAAAAACAAATCAGGGACAGCAGAGGGGAAGAGCAGGACATGGAACAGCCAATAAAATGACCAGAGCAGAGTGGCTTTGTGCTGGAACAAGGAGCAAGGCCAAGCTGACAGCACCTGGCTTCTAGCACAAAACTTCCCCGTCCTGTACAGATGTGCAGTCTGCTTCCCAGATGCAGCCTGCGGCCTGTGGCGCTCTGTTACACACTCTAAAAACAATGTTATGTATCTTTCTCACTGCACTGTGAGCCTCTGGGTCAGGAATGTGGTTGGAAGAATGGTGTATCTCCAGCCCCCTCCATCCCTGGTCGTGTCCCCGAGAGTCCTCAAAATCACGAGACAAAGGGGAATTGGGTTTGCAGAGGGAATGATGGCTGCCTATCCACCGACCTTAATAAAATGGGCAGATTGGATTTGCTGAGCCCAGAGTTACCAGCACGTGGGTCCTGAAAAGGTGGGCAGGAGAGTCAGAGGGAAGTGTGACTATGGAAGAAGACCCAAGTGGTGTATATGAGAAGAGTCTGGCTTGCCCTTACAGGATTTGGAAGTGGAAAGAAAGTGAGGCCACAAGTCAAGGGATGCTAGAAGCTTAAAAGGACAAAGAAATTGATTGTCCCTTAGAACATATAGTGGGCCTGTCAACACCCTGATTTTAGCCCAGTGAGAAAGAACCCTTCCTCACCTCTAACCTACAAAGCCATTAAGATAATACATGTCTGCTGTTCAAGCCACAAAGTTGGAAGTAATTTGTTTTTGTGGTGCTTGGTGTTCGGAATCTAGGTTGTTCTGCACACGTGGTAGGCAAGTGCTCTACTTCTGAGCTACCTCCCCAGTCTTGAAGGCAAGGTTCTTGTTTACAGGAGCAGTTGGACAGTAACTTTGGAGGGACTTCTATGTCTCTGTCTCAGATGTATTCACAGCCACATGAAACCTGATTCTAGCTATGGAAGTGCTCGACCCATGCTTACTTAACGAAATTAGGAAATTACGTAGGCTCAACAGCCCTGCTAACAAACAAAAGAAAGTCTAGCATTAGCCTGTACTGACAGCCTGGTGCTCCAAGCGCCTTTGTTCTTCACAGCCTCTGCTCTCGCTATATAAATAAAGCCAGAGGACAAGGCTTCCTTCTGTGTTCCAAGCAATTTGCTTATGCGAGTGGGATTCCCGGGTCAAGAATGATGCGAGGTGTTTTTATGGTCCTTCACCCACTTAGCCAGCTTACTTTTCAGAGTCTGAGCCCGTGAGCTCATTCGTGATTCATGCAAGCTGGCGTCTCACTTTCTGACGAGCTCGGGCCCATGCGGGTTAGGGGGTGGATCAGAGAGCCTCATGCACAGCCCGTCCCTGAGCCCTGAACTTGTCCCTGCTCCATAGAAACTCTAAAGTTCTAACCCCTCAGACTTGAGGGAGGCGTCCGGCGTCCCTCAAAGAGCAAAGGTCCGGGTCACCATGCTGGTGGGGCAGGACGGACTTCGTGGTCACAAGGAAGGTTCCTTAGGGACAATACTGATGCAAGAGGGAGCAACCTGACACACCCCTAGTTAATTTTATCAGGGACTGCATCGAGAGCTTTTTTTTTTTTTTTTTTTTTTAAGAATCGCAAGAGACGGTCCAGTCTGCCTGTGTTGAGGAAGCTGTAACTTTCCAGTGCTCCTAAATAGTGAGCCTGGGAATTGCTGTGACTGACCCAGGGGGAGGAGCTGGTCTGACCCAGGGGGAGGAGCTGGTCTGACCCAGGGGGAGGAGCTGGTCTGACCCAGGGGGAGGAGCTGGTCTGACCCAGGGGGAGGAGCTGGTCTGACCCAGGGGGAGGAGCTGGTCTGACCCAGAGGGAGGAGCTGGTCTGACCCAGGGGGAGGAGCTGGTCTGACCCAGGGGGAGGAGCTGGTTTATTTAAAGACCTGACTTTATTTTTTTTCCTTCCTTTCCTTAGCAGTTTTAGCTTTCTTTTTTGTTTCTCTCTGTTTTAGTTGGAGTTTGGGTTTCTTGTTTGTTTGGGGCTTTTGTTTTTAATGAGTCCCTTGTTGACTGGGCTAATAAGAACATTCCAGAAGTGAGGATAAGATGGCTAATTTCTTTCCACCTGCTTCTAATCTATAGAGAACAAACCAACCCAAGGCTTTACCCTCCCTGAGGGCTTCTCAGTTTCAGGGAAAACGAAACATCCCCGTGACAACTTGGCTCCCCTGTCTGTCTCTCAGGAGCCTCGCAGTGCAGATGTTGGGAGACACTGCTCAAAACAGTGGACAGGTGGGTCTGTGGGAGTGGGGGTAACAGGCTCTTAAAAGGTCTGCAAGCAAAGGCTTCGGGGAGACTGGGCATCACTGTGCCAGGCTCTATCATGAATGACATCTAATGACCTGCCCTTGGCCTTTTTTCTTCCTTCCTTCCTTCCTTCCTTACTTCCTTCCTTCCTTCCTTCTTTCCTCCCTCCCTCCCTCCCTCCCTCCCTTCCTCCTTTCCTCCCTTCCTTCCTTTGGTTTCTACTCTGCCTCAGCTTGACATGATAAAATAGGGCGTATGAAACTGAGCTCTGTGGACAGAAGACCGTCCCTGAACAGTCTGGGACTCGGGCATGTCTGTTAACCACCAGGCTCTGCTAGTGAGCATCCGATCAGGAGAATTCTGGAATTCAGAAATCTTTACCAGTTCTTGGTACTAACCTCAAACGTCCCTTGTGACTTGGGGCCTTTGGTTCTAGGGGTTCAAGTTTTCCCTCTGGGAAATGCCCAAAACAGTCCCCGTTCCCTAGGGAGTGAGTACGGGGTATGTCAAAGGAAGACAGAAGAGCCAATATTATAAATCACCCCTCAAGTGGCTGCCTAAACAGAGCCAGTCAGACCCCGGACAGCTCCCTTTCCCTGCCCTCCACACACACCCTGACAGCATCCCACAGGCCTCCTGCCTCCCTGTGAGGCCTCAGGCGACTTCACAGCCCGTGAATTTCCTTTGGCACTTTGAGGCTTCCTCCCACCCCCACCCCAGAGGATGCATGAGACCGCAGCAGGAAATGAAGAACATATTTTTAAATCAGAGGGGAAGCGATGTCTTTGTGTCAGATAAGTGGCCTGGATCCAGGGCTGAGAGACTGTGGCACATCTCTCCTTGCAGACAGCAGGTGCTCTTCGAGATGTGGTTGTGGCAACAAAATAAATGATGGATAATTGCTTTTGTGACAACTTGCCAATTAAATTAGACTCAGCAGAATAACATAATGACAATTTGTTATGCTCCGGTGGGCACTAACATACCAATCATAATTAAATGCTATGACTGAAATAGAATACGGCTCAACGCAGGAATATATAACCCCAATTCCCTCTCCGTGAAACATTATAGGTTGAGGCTTGATTTTAATTTCGGGAAGATAATGGCATTAGTGCATATCTGAGTGGGTTTGTGGAGAGGCCTGTGGTGAGAGGAGATGGGCCCGAGTGAAGGCTGGCCCAGGGGAACGCCCTGGGGGGCTGATCTGCAAGGTAGTGAGGAAGTGTGGGGAGTCTTTGGGCGAAAACAGTGTTTCTTGGATGTGTCTGGTCTTGCCTACAGAGCTTGGGAGGCACGGGAGAAAGCTGTTGCCAACAGCCTCTGAAGTAACTGGGCCTACACTGTAGAGTCCCAAAGCCCTCCATCTAGAATGTTCTATGGGTGTTTGTTCTCACACCCTGTTTTAAAAAAAAAAAAAAAAGTCACTCTACCTCCACCAAGCTTGGGAAGCAAGGAAGAAGGGGTGGGAAGAATGTAAGACCTGGAGGGAGGGAGAGGTGCTGAGAAGCCTGGTTGTTGTTCACGTGAACTCACAGCAGCACAAGGTCAAACCAGTTACATTCCAGCCTGGATCTAGAAGGGGCTGCACTGGGCACAGAGGACCTATTTATTGATTGCTAACTGCTGTTGGGCAAGGGAGAGTCATTTTTCTTTGAGAATGCCCCAGACCTATGCAAACATGGCCAGCATGACTGACATTTACACCAGCACAGATTCTGCATCCAAGGCTCAGGGGATATCGCAGAAGAGGAGTTGAAAAGGATGTAAGAGCTGTAGACTCAGGACGTCTGCTGTGAGACTGTGCCTTCTAGCTATGTCAGAAAAGCTATGCCCCTGAGATCTCAGCAACATGGCTGCCTAAAGATGGTCTAAAGGATTCCAACAGTTGACAGCCCATGGGTAGATGGGGGAACTCTCACGGGGCCATACCCCTAGATGCTACAAGCAATTAACAACTTTGAGAGAGGGAGAATTAGTTTTCCCCAGGAATGAACCCTGGGATCAATTATCTAATACCCAGCGATCAGCTCTAGGAACATATACATGCAGACAACACTGTATAGATCCAGTGGATTATAGCTATGCGTTTACTCATTTATATTTAACATCATTAGCTAAAGAAGAGGAGGCCGTGGATTTGCCGAGATTGGTCAGATGTGGAAGGGTAGGAGGGAGAAGAATGGAGGGAGAAAGAACCTAATTACATTTAAGATTTAAAAAATGCAGAAAGGAGGAGACTGGAGAGGTGACTCAGGGGTTAGGAGAAGTTGGCCCTCTAGCAGAGAGAACCCGGGTTCTGTTTCCAGCACCTACACAGCAGCTCATGGCCTCTGTCACTCCAGTCCCAGGGGATCAAATGCCTTCAGATACCAGATATTCATGTGGTGCACACATATTCTTGTAGGTAAAACACTCATGCAGACACACACACACACACACACACACACACACACACATGAGCTCGCATGTTTTAGAGTTTGGTTTTTCGAGACAGGATTTCTCTGTGAAGCCCTGGCTGTCCTGGAACTCACTTCTGTAGACCAGGCTGGTCTTGAACTCAGAGATTCAGCTGCTTCTGGTTCCTCTGTTTCATCTGCTGGGATTGAAGGCGTGTGCCGTCACAGCCCAGTTCCATTTCTTCTGTGACTTACACTTCCGGGACGCAGTCATTAGTGCTTTTCTCTTCTCCTACTAGATCGTAGCAGCTCTGTGCACACGATAGCTGTTCACCCTTCTATCCGAGCTTTGTATTGATTTTTTGTGGGTGCCACACTCATGCACCCCAATCCACTCATCTCCCCATCCCTTCCCATCTACCCACCGCCCTTGCGACCTCCGCATGAAATAACAAGACAAAGCAAAGATAAAAAATATATATCTCATGGTGGAAGCTGCAGTGTGTCCCACAGTCTACCCTTTTGTCCACACAGCTTTACTTGCAGATGTTCATTACAACGAGTCACTGGTCTGGTTCGAGGCCTCTGGCTTCTGCTACACCCTCAATACTGGGATTCTCCCCAGGACTCCTCTCAGATAACCTGTTGTTGCCCTGTATCATGGAGCTCCTGCAGCTTTAAATCTGCAGGACTGGTCCCTTCACAAGCTCTAGCAGTTCATACATGGTGGATGTTGGGGTGAGCCAACTCAAAGCCTGGATCTGGGCTGAGCGGTAGCTGAGTTGGCCAGACTGCCAACTCTTCCCCAGTCCACATCCCCAGCGCAAGCTCCCTAGCACTGCCCCAGCCAGCTCACCCAATGCCAGCATCTGGCAAGGAGCAGGGCCAGCTCTCTGGCTTTCATACCCTCGGGGGCCAGCTCACCTGTACCCAGGCCACCAGAGTCACCCCCTACTCTGCTGTCCAGTCAAGTGGCAGAGCAGGGAGCCTGTTCTCCCAAGCACTACAGCTGGTGAGGGGTTGGGGACAGCTGTCCAGCTCACATGACTCAGGGACCAGCTCTTCTGCCTGCTGCAAGTGACCAAGGAGGAGAGTGTGGCCTCTCTCCTGTGCCTGAGCCACTGCACAGCAGATGAGTGGCAGGGCCAGCTGTCCCACGTTCATGCCATCAGGGCCAGCTCTACTGTGCTGCCCAGGGAAGAAGCAGGGGCCACTCTCCCAGGGGTGGGGGCAGCTCTCCAGAATGCCACAGCCAGTGAGAGGCTGGACCAAGCTCTGCACAGCCCTTGGACAGTAACATCGTCTCAGGCCTCAGCCCTGACCAGGGATGCCACAGACATCAACAGAGCTCTGCTTGTGCATGGCTATGGACCCAGACATGGCCCTCATGGGCTGGGACTTCACGGTGGCCTCAGGTGGAAGGGGCGGGTACTCACATCATGCTGTTCCTCTCCACGCTGGAGTCTCCAGTTCCACCTCTCTTCAAAACACTCAAACCCTTCCGCTTCTCTTTCTCTCCCATCTCTTTACGACATACTCACGGCAGGCCTCTGGGTATCTTCCCCTGCCAGCATCGCGTGTTATCCACCTTTTTGTGTGATTTTATTTTATGTGTTTGGGTGTTTGCCTGCATGGATGTCTGTGTGCCACATGCATTCAGTGTCTGTGGCAGCCAGAAGAGGACATCAGAACCCCCTGAAACTTGAGTTACAGACAATTGTGAACGGTCATGTGTGTGCTGAGAATCAAAAGCCCGCGTTCTTAACCAGTGAGCAGATGGTGTTCTTAGCCACTGAGCCGTCTTTCTAACTCCGAGTTACAAAAGAACTAGAAGTCTTTCTGAGCTTGACATGAGACCCAGAAGACCGTAGACGGACAGTTCTGGAGAGCAGGTTATATAAATAAGAAGTGAACAACAACGACAAAAACTCTGTAATGTGGAAAATACCAACAAACCATGGCTAGTACTTCTGTAGTTGTAATTTTGTTTTATTTTATTTTGGCATTTTTATTCAATTATTTTATTTATTTGTATTCCAGCTGTGTAATTATATTTTTACATCTTTAATCCACTTGTAATTTGTTGAATTATGGTACTAGCTGGAAAGCCAAGCTTAAACCTTCCCTGAAATCCCCAGCGGAGTCCCAGCAGTCCTTACCCAATAACCCACCCTTACCTCAGTAATGTGCAACATTATTCTGTCATACAGTCATATAGTTAACATCCATCCACCCGAGGCTGTTTCTCTAGACGGTCTTCTGTACTCCCTGGCCTAACTGCCTACTTCTATACCTGAATCAGGATGTTTGGTGACTTACTACATGCTACTTGCTTTGTTTTTGAGACAGTGTCTCCTGATGGCCCAGTAATCCAAGCTGGTCTTAGATTTACAGTGACTCTGCTGCCTGAACACTGACATTTTAGGTGTCCAGCATTGGCTGTAATACATACAGTAGATAGCAGATAATATCACATCTTTATATTTCAAGGTTTTTCTGGCAGTTCTCATACATTTACCTTCTAAGTGGATTTTTATTATGAGGTTGTAAGATTAAAAAAAATAAAAATCAGAAAAATTTAAACCTTCAAACTTAAAAACTTGGGACTGGGCGTGATGGTACCCACTGCAATCCCAACACTTGGGACTCTAGGCCAAGAAGACTGAGTCTGAGGCTAGCTTAGGCTACATAGCAAGACTCATCTATAGCAAGATAGATAGATAGATGATAGATAGATGATAGATAGGTAGTTAGATGGATAGATAGATAGATAGATAGATAGATGATAGATAGGTAGATAGATGGATGGATAGATAGATAGATAGATAGTAGATAGGTAGATAGATGGATGGATAGATAGATAGATAGATGATAGATAGGTAGATAGATGGATAGATAGATAGATAGATAGATAGATAGATAGATGATAGATAGGTAGATAGATGGATGGATAGATAGATAGATAGATAGATAGATAGATAGATAGATAGATGATAGATAGGTAGATAGATAGGTAGATAGATGGATAGATAGGTAGATAGATGGATAGATAGATGATAGATAGGTAGATAGATGGATAGATAGATGATAGATAGGTAGATAGATGGATAGATAGATGATAGATAGGTAGATAGATGGATAGATAGATGATAGATGATAGGGTCTGGGTGTGGTGCCACAAAGCCTTGTCCCAGCACTCAGGGGACATACATGGAAGTATGTAGATCCCTCTGAGTTCAGTCGGCTCAGGCTACCTGGTTAGACCTTGTTACAAGATCAATAAGTAATAAAAACTGAGGATGGGAATATAGCTCAGAGGCTGGCCCTTGCCTAACAAGTCATGTTTTTGATAAAATGAACACTAAAAGTTGCATCTGGATGGCTAGGAGAGCCTGAATTGAAAGCATTAACTCTGAGTGGATGGACGGGCTGAGATTGTCTGGGTGAGCTGGGCACGATAGGGCACACCTCTAATCCCAGCACTCCAGAGGTGGGCGGCTGGCGGATCTCTGTGAGTTTGAGTCCAGCTGGTCTACAGAGATTGTTCCAAGGCTAGACAGGTATGTATACTGAGACCCTGTCTCAGAAAAAAAAAAGGGGGAAGAAGATGGCTTTTGTGGATGCCAACACCCCAGTACAGGACCACACTCGGGTCAGGACTGTTCTCGGGGAGCAGCTGTAGGGGAGACGTCAGCCCCGTACCCCAGTTCATCCTCCTCAGCCTGCTGTCTACTCAACTCCCAGCTTGAATTCGTATTTGTCTCCAGCTCCGATTCCTAGTGGCCATGAGCTGTTTCTCCGGCCTTCCAAGCTCCTCCTGTTCTCCCAAGATAGTGTATATGGAATTCATTTTGTAAGCTATTCATCTTTGCAGTGATGCCTGCCACTTCCAGTCTCCTCACCTCATCCCCACTGTCCAGAGGGGCCAGAATAGTGTATCTTTGATGCTGTAAAAACACAGTTTCTATAGCTCAGATGCCTTCCTTTAGCTTAATTTCCATAACATAAAATCTATCAGGAAATGATCACCGGTTCAGGCCATCTCAGTGTAAGTAAGTGGCAGCTTGACAGAAATGCTTGAGATTTTAGCAGCAGTAACCAACCAATCAACAAACACACAACACATCATGACACAAATTACCCCCCCTTTAGTGTCATTTGGAGCCACAGATGTTCACTAGGTGACCACAGCAGGACAGATGTGGCCTTCGGTCTTCCCCCTTGCTGCCTTGACCTAGGTCAGGCAGGCTTGGACCAGCTTAGCTGGAGCTGTTGCTGCTTTGCACCCCTGGGCAGCTGCAGCAGCCCAAATGCTGTAGCTCCCCCCCCCCCCCCCGTGCTCCGAAGTCCTTCAGAGGAAACTGCTTGTTAACCCACCCCAGCGAGCCAATAGCGGTTGCCTCTCTCTTCTGAGAGTCCGATGGCACCTCAGCTAATGCTGACCCCCCTCTGCTCAGGAATGAAGCCTCTTAAGGTCTGGCCTTGCACTCAGGATCTTCCTGCCTCAGCTTCCCAGATGCTAGGATGACAGACGTGGACCACCATTAGCATTGTGCTTCTCTGCCGGTGATGGCGACCGAGGATCCTGGACTTGAGAACTTGTGATAGTTCCTTAGGGTCCAGTTTCTTTGGGAAAATGACATTATTTGTGTGCATGTGGATGTCAGAGGACTCACTGGAGTGGGCTCTCTCCACCGTGTGGATCCTCGGAATCGAAGTCACGTCATCAAGCCTGAAGGTAAGCTCCCTTATCAGCCTAGAGCCGGGCTTCTTAAACTGTATGTATTGCAGGAAGTTTGGCAACAGGGAAAAGTCTTACCTACATTTCCCTCACACTTGTCTTCCATGCCAGAAGACCACCAAGTCTCTTCTTACTCTTTCCCCGTGGATGGAATTATATTTTAATTCCAGATTTTAAAAGGTACTTTAAAATAAATAAATGTGTGGTCTTGGTAGGTCTTGGCAAGTTCTATTGGCGCCATAGACAATGCTTTGGCATCCCACTGTAATCCGCTTGCAAGGACACTGCCAGCTTTGCATGGGCTCAGAATAGGAAAGCACTCCACAGCAGGCTGGAGCTGTGACACAGCCAGCCGTGCCTCAGACAGCATGACTGTCTGACAGTGTGACGACGGAGGTTCCATGACTCTAGAGCTGTCTGTGAAAAGGGTCCCAAGTGGGGCCTTCAGTGAGCCCAATACAAGGATACTACAGACGCCTAGGGCTCTAAACCAAGGCATGCCATCTGCAGGAAGAACCACATACCATCTGAGAAGCCACTACCAGAATGCAACTGGGCACCAGCAGAAATGAAGCTTCTGAGTGAGTCATGACAGATGGTTAGTTGGGCTGCCCATCATGGACTAAGCTCTGTTTGACCCACTGAGCCACATGGGCAGACTAACCCAGCCAAAATGGGCTGTCAGATGGGCAAAAGGCAGTCGGGGTCAGCACAAGGAGACTACATGAATAGTGACCCTGACTGCCACATCACACATCGGGGATGCCCCTGGCTTCATTTCACACTCATGTAACACCAGGGGGCTTTCTAGGAAGTTGATGGGGAAGGAAAGAAGCCATGCTAAGCCCATAGACAGACCATCATGTGTGAGCCAAGGCTGCTGACATTTTACTGAAGATAGACAAGAACATTCCTGGCTCCCAGATGGTTTAGCTGGACCATTTCTTGTTGTCCCTATTCCCAGTGTTAATGAACAACATCCAAGATTGGAGAACTAGTACTAAACAGCCAGACTGTCAGGAAGGAGGAGGTGGGCCATCCTTCCTGACAAGCCGCTCAGGCTAGCGGAGATGCCAGCTGGGACAAGACGACCCCGGCACAGGCCATCGAGAAAGAACTAATAAATACCAGTGGAGCCTTGCTGTCAAACGAATCATCAGCGGCTGTGGTTCTCCCACTAATCCAGGAAACAAAACCAATTACCCTTAAAGGTACCATCAAAGACGGTACACACTCACTCTCACTCTCACTCTGAGAAGAAGAAAGTCTGGGCCCCAGGAAGGGTGTGCTGTCATGGAGAGTGTCCATCTATCTTCTCTCCAAGGCATCCTTACTTAGACCTCCACTGTTGGGAATACGACCTGCTGATGGCTCAAAGCATCATCCCTCACTTGAAACTGCTTTACCTAAACCATGTCTCTTCTTATGGGATGGAGCAGCCAGTTAATAGCTAGCTGATGTGTGGGTGGGAGGGAAGCAAATGTCCAGCAAATGTCTTACCTTAGACAACTTGGAAGGGCCATCCCAGTTCCAGAGCTCCCTGTGGGGTCAGGTGAAGCCATAGCACACTGTAGGCAGCATTTCCTCTGCAGGGTCCAACCTTTCCAACCCCTCTTCCAAGTGTATCTCCTGACATCACTTCTACCTCATATCCTGTCCGTAGCTTTCCAGCTCAGAGCCTGTTTTTAAGGGAACTCAACTTCCGACAGCTCCCAAGCTTAGGCCAATGTGTTCAAAAGCCCAAAGGATGCTGAATCGGTGGAGGGACCCCTGCAGTTGCCTATCCATCTGTCAAACGGTGGAGCCTCACCTGTTATTCCTGGCCTGCCCCCTTCTAGCCCTGCAGATCCCAGCAGCAGGAAAAGGCGACTTCTCCCACCTTCATTGAGAGTGATATTCATGTGCCCTTCTTCCTTCCTCAAAACCACACAACTGGGGAGAACTTTAGACAGTTACAGGAAAGCCTTTGTAAACAAGGGCAAATCCAGGGACCTCTTCAAGGGAGTGTATCCAAGCTCGTCCTTCCGAAGCGAAAGGGATGGGCTACGAGCACTCATGAGGTCCACAGGGGCTTCAGTGATGTGCAAGAATATTTTTAGCAAATGACAGAAAAATGGAGAAAACAGGTTGATTGATTGACAGACAACCCAATTTTTAATCTGGACATCTTTAATAAATGTTACAATGCAGGATTATCCATCTTATCACACCCGGATTTCTATCTTTCGAAAGGAGATAGCCTTGACTTTGGGGGCCCGAATAAGCGACTTCTTTATCAGAAACCTCCCTGTAAATGCCACAGTGAGCAGCGCCAGTAAGTCCCCTCCTCCCCCAGCCAAGTCTCTTAATTATTGCATTTTGTTGAGTGGGGGGGTGTTGTGGTTGGGGGGGTGCGCATATGTGGAAGTTCACATGACAAGGCACACATGTAGCGGTCAACGGATAACTTGTGAGAGTCTGTTCAGTCCTTCCACCACGTAGGTCTGCAGGATCAAATCCAGGTTGCCAAGCTTGGCAGCAAGCTCCTCTGTCTACTAAGCCATCTTTCTGACTAGCTACAACCAAGAAGTGTCACCTTGCCTAATCCTAACTTTGAAAACAAGCAAAATGCAAGTGCCAGCTTCACCCAGATGCAGTCACGCTGTCCCAAGAGGCTACAGCCACAATGGCATGTCTCGAGTGTGGACAGAAGGTTAAGGTCTTAAACTTTTGAAAATATTTTTATTTTTCTGGTATGAGTGTTTTGCCTGCATGTATGCCTGTGAACCCCTTGTGTGCCTGTTGCCTGCCAAGGCTAGAAAGAGGGTGTCAAAGCTCCTGGAACTGGGGTTCCAGATGGTTGTGAGCCACCACATGGGTACTAGAGACTGAACCCCACCCATTGAGTCATCTCTACAGCCCTTCTTCTCTAAAAACAAACAAATGAATTTAAAAACTCTGTGTGCATGAGTGTGTATGCACATGTATCTGAGTGCGTGTATACATGTGGATTGGCAAGTATGTGCAGGTCAAAGGACAGCCTTGGTAGAGGTTGCCACCTTATCTAAGGCACAGTCCCTCTGCTTTGCTCTTGCATGTTCCAGGCTAGCTGATTCTAGAACTTCCAAAAATTTGCCCTTCTCCATCTCCTATCTCATCATGAGAGAATTTGAATGGCAAGCTTTATGAGAGTTCTAGGGGTCTGTGATTAAAAGCCTCACGCTGCTCTAAACAAACAAACAAACAAACAAACAAACGAAAGTGCTTCGTGTGTGCCGTGAACTCCTGATCTTCCTGCCTCCACATCCTAATGACTAGGATTACAGTTATGTGCTACCGTGCCCGTGCAGGGCTAGGAATCAGAGCCAGGATTTTCTGGATGCTGGGCAAGCACTCTGTCAACTGAGGTGGGCCCAAAATGCTAAGCTCTTTGTTTGTTTCGAGACAGGGTTTCTCTGTGTAGCCCTGGCTGTCCTGGAACTCTCTATGTAGACCAGGCTGGCCTCAAATTCACAGAGATCTGCCTGCCTCTACCTTTCTGCTGGGATTAAAGATGTGCACCACCATGCCCAGCTAATGCTAGATTCTTAATATCCAGATTCCCTTGGTTCCTATAGCCCCTCAGAGCAGCAGCAGTGCTGGGCTATCCTTTTTGCATGAGCAATGCAAAGCATGCAGGAGCTAAATGGTCTACCCCAGGTTACAAAATGTTGGAACCCCAGCCCTCCTCCTCCAGTGTAGTCTGTGTCCTTGAAGAGTGAGGTGGTCCATGCCTGTAACCCCAGCACTGTTGGGACTGAGGCAGGAGGATCAATATGAATTTGAGGTCAGCATGGGCTGTAGCCTGTAGGGAATTTCAGAATAGCCCTGGCCATAATGCAAGTACCCTTTCTAAAAAATAAAAATAAAGTTGTGTATAGCAGACCAAGCCTATAATCTTAGTACCTGGAAGATAGAGGCAGGATTGTCATGAGTTCAAGGTCAACCTCCGCTACATAGTGACTTCAAGGACCACCTGAGCTACATGAGACCTCAGCTCAGAAGTAAGTAAATAGGGGCTAGAGAGATGTATCAGCAGATAAAAGCTCTTGTTGCCCTTACAGACCATGGGAATTTGTCTATAATTACAGCTCCAGGGGTTGCAATGACCTTTTCTGGTCCGTGGGCACCCACATGAACCTACACATAAGTAAATCATAAAGCAAATATTTAAATAAATAATAACTTAGCTTTCAAATAGTTCTAAAATAGTTCACAAATAATAACATAGTCCTTAACTATGATTCAAACTGTCAACCACTGAGCTAAAACTGGGAGCCTTAGTAGGTACTCAGCAGTAACTACAGTTTGACCAACATGTCTGAAAAGAAAAGAAAGGTCTCAGGCTGTCCTTGCTCTTACTTCTTTCTTGGAGAGCTGGATGGTATCTTTAATCCCAGCTTTCTGTGATTAAAAGGAGCTCTGTAAATTCAAGGCCAGCCTAGTCTACATAGTAAGAGACTGTTTCTAAAAAGCATCACTTTTTCAATGATTGTTGTTGTTGTTGTTGTTGTTGTTGTTGTTGTTGTTACAGGTTCTTGTGTAGCCTAACCTGCCCCTGAAACTCTCCACATAGCCAAGGACAACCCAAACTGCTGGTCCTCCCGTTTCTACCTCCTGACTGCAGAAGTGAGCTCCTGGTTTATACCATGCTGGGAATAGAGCCCAGCCTTGGAACATGTTTGACAAGCACTCTACCAACCGAGCTACATGCTCAGCTGAAACCCATCTTCGGGGTGCTTGCTGAGGTCTGTGGGTCGAACCACTACTGTTTTAGGGTCCTCAGAGAAAGCAGAGCCTTGGGTGGGGAGGGGCTGGCTGATAGTCACCTGCAGTACTCGGGCTTCAGCACTGGGCAGCACGGTGACTTTGGCCAGAAGGCCACTCTGGGCTGATTTTATCTCATAACTGAGAACAACAGTAGGTTTCTGCCTGTCTCCTAACGTGGTGCCAATTAAATTAGATGCCACAGTATCTGGAAAGCTTTCAGCATAATATTGGGTACCTGGAACTGTCCTGTGACAGTACCCGAAGACACTGATGTCCTCAGATATGTGCTCACAGGTAGAGTTGACTACTTGAGATTCACTGCCTCACGTAGGTTTGATCTGGATGCTCTATTCAACCCCAATGGCCATTACTTTGAAGGTCTGGAAGGTTGGCCGCCTGAATTTTTTTCTCCCGTAACTCATTCTGTGGCCTACAAATAGAAAGGACATAATTCAGATATGGCAAGGGCCCAAAGACAACACTCACACACACCAAATCCCCTTACCTCCAACAGAAAGCACCCCTGCGGACAAATGGCGAGTTGTGCTCTTGCGACAAAGCAGAAGGCTGTTTGAAAATAATCAGAAGTTCTCTCAGGAAGCCCAATTATATTTTTACATCAAGAATCAAAATGCTGGCGCGGTAGACTTCAGCCTATCATTCACGAGCCTTTTATCCTGTAATTAAGCCAGCTCTGCTGCTGGGTTAATTCTTCCCTGAGTGACACCACCCTTTGAGCCAGCCCGTATGTCGGGAGAAGACTTCAGTCTGATGATCTATTACACCAATACATCACTGCGGTGAGCTGCCTCCTTAATGATTTATCCATAACACATCATCAGAGTGAGGCGCACTCATAATATATTGCTCAATAAGTCTGCGGTGGCCAAGGGAGAAAGTGATGGGCAGCGGCCCACTCCGTGTCCTGGCATGGCTGGTGTCAGAGTGTGGGCCCGCACTGGGCTCTTCCTTCCTAAACCAATGTTTATACAGGCAGAAGGTCTTCCATGCCAAAGGACCTTTAAAACTTGAAAAAACCATGAGCCGGGAGGACAGGAAGACCCCTCCTCTCAGTATGGTTAACCTAAACCTGTGTGTCGAAACACTCCAGGTGCTTACCATGCAGGAGGTCAAGGCCACTGCATGTCCTGCCCCTAAGTCCTGAGCATCATCAACTCTGTAATCCATGCCAAGGATCTACCACCACCACCTGGCACTGTGAAAACTGCAGCCTGAGCCACCCAACAGGAGTGCCCTTAGTTACAGTCACGGGCCCAGGAGGGACGGCTCAGTCAGGAAACTGCTGGTGACGAAGCATGAGGCTCTGAGTTTGATCATTCACATGACCAAGTGACAAGCTGGGCATGGTGGCTCATGCTTATCATCCATCGCCAGGGAGGAGGAGGCAGGAGGATCCCTAGGACTCACAGGTCCTCCAGTTTAGTCTACTCAGTGAGCCCCAGGCTAAGTGAGAAATCCATTATCAGAAACCAAGGTGAGCAGCTCTCGAAGAATGACGACCAAAGGTTGACAGTACACACACACACACACACACACACACACACGCACACACACACACACACATGCACACACACACGCACACACACACACATATGCACACACACGCGCGCGCACACACACATGCACACACAGACACACATGCACACACATGCACACACACACATACACACGTGCATACACAGACACATGCACGCACACACACATGCACACACACATGCACCCACAGACACACACACATGTGTACACAGAGAGACACACACACATGCACACAGAGACACACATATACACACATGCACACACACACACACACCACACACAGACACATACATGAGCACACACAGACACACATGCACACACACAAACACACATGCACATACACTTAAAGTCATTTTTAAAAATCACTTATTTGGGGGATGAAGAGATAGTTTAGCCATTAAGAGCACTGGCTTCTCTTTCAGAGGTCATGAGTTCAATTCTCAGCAACCACATGGTGGCTCACAGCCATCTGTAATGGGATCCGATGCCCTTTTCTGGTGTGTCTGAAGACATCTACAGTGTACTCTTATGCATTAAATAAATAAATCCTTTTTTAAAATCATTTATTTCTTATTATGCTAGTGTAAATTCGGAGGTCAGAGGACAATTTATAGGGGTCAGCTCTCTCCTTCTGCCATGTGGGTCCTGGGATCAAACTCATTTGCCAGGCTTGGTGGCAAGCACCCTTATGCACCGAATCACACCAGAACATCCTCCCACCAGAGACTGTGGCGTGCTGAATAACAGTGGAGCTATTGTAAGCTTGAGTGAGACTGTGCAGACAGCTGGCGGACTGCAGAAAGCACTCTGAAGTGCTACAGGTGTGGCACAGTGGGTAGAACCTAGCATACCAGAGGACCTGGGTTTGAGTCCCAGCACCACACTAGAGGTAGAAGAGACCATTTCCCCAGGGTTAGTGCTGTGGTGACTATCTTAATCCTGACGGCCTCAAAGTTTTCAGGTTCAGGGTCGTGCCCTGGTGGCGGGTTCCTCTCTATATTGTGTTCTTTGTTCCATGGAGACTTGTGGAATCTCTATTTATCTAAATGCTGCTTTGTTAAAACAAACAAACAAACGAACAAAGGCAAAAGTGAAGGAATGGATGTTTACAGAAATCCTTAGTATGACGAAAACAAAGGCACTGGGTACATCAGAGTAAAGGGGATGAAAGACCCAACAAGATGTAAGCAAAGTAGTATGTAAAGTGAGTGGAATCAACACACACACACACACACACACACACACCCCAGAACTAACCACCTTGCTCAGAAAGCTAAGGACGGGCTGCCCAGCCCAGCAATCCCACTAAAGAGACCCCGGGGAGTTCTTGCTTGTAAACACACAAGAAACAGGCACAGTGAAGATCCTTGCAGCATCCAGGACAGAGCAACCTCAGCTCTGAACTACTCAAGAAGGGCTCATAAGTGAGAAGGGCAACTCACTTTTTAAAAAAAAATTTATTTTATTTGTTTGTTTACATATTTTATGTACATTTTGTCTGCATGTACTCAGAAGAGGGCGTCAGATTCCATGAGGATGACATGAGACTATAGTTAGAGGAGATTGTGAGCTGCTGTGTGGGTTCTGGGGACCAAACTCGGGATCTCAAGAAGAGCGGCCAGGTTTTTTTTCTTGTTTGTTTTTGTTTTGTTTTGTTTTGTTTTTAACTACTGAGTCATCTCTCCAGCTCCTATTTATTTATTTATTTATTTATTTATTTATTTATTTATTTATTTAGAGACCGGGTCTCTCTGTGTAGCTCTAGCTGTCCTAGAACTTGCTAGGTAGACAAGGCTGGTGTCAAACTCACAGAGATCCACATGCTTCAGGCTTCTAGGTGCTGTGGTTAAAGGGGTGTGCCACCACACCGGGCTGAGGGTTTCTTGTTACTTCCAGTGTGTGTATGTGTACGTGTAGATGAATGTGCTTGTGCCGGAGGAGGCCAGAAGAGGTTATCAGATCCACTGGAGCTGGAGTTACAGGCAGTGGAGAGTAAACACGAGGCTTCTAGAAGAGCAGCAAGTGCTCTTCATCACTGGGCCATTGCTCAGGCCCCAGAAGATAACAATAATGGGAAGGATAAACACCTCGTCCAAGAAGACAGCACAAGGGGACAAGACCGAGAATTTACATAGAAATACTTTGTTTGAGTTTAATAAGTTTAGTCATTGCAAAGGGGTAGCGTGTATGGGCCTGTATTTTATATATTGTATGCTTGAGGGTACTACACCAAAGCTATGCCCAGATGTACTTTAACTGAATGTAACAGCCAAAGCTAACTTGGGAAACCAAGACACCAGATTTACCGAAGCCATGAAAGGAGATCTTTCCCCTTGTTCAGGAGCAGCACTGGGTTTCCTTGAACAGAGCATCCTCGCATGGGTGAAAGAAAAGATGGATCCGTGATGTTTCCTCGGGACACAGAAATAGTCTGCAGAGCAGGAGCACACCCCAGCATCCTGAGATGCTGGCCACAGCTGGGTAGCAACAGAGGAGTGAGCAGCCGCATCTGAGACATCCCCAGAGCCAACGGGTCTTCTGGAGGCAGGCGGGAGGCAGGCTGACCCTGAGGGTGTGAAACAAGCTAACTCCGGTAAGACTCGCCTGTAACTCCTGGCCCTGGTGGCAGTTGACATCCCACTAAGGCCTTGTACTGGCTGTAGATATCCAGGCTGCCAAACTGGATAGGCTGCAAGGCCACTTGCCTCACTCAGCAGAGCTCTGGGAGGCTGGGGTAAAGCATCAGGGGTCTTCTAAGAAGACAGTGAATATTTTAGAGATAACACGGGAGTGATTTGGAGTTTAAACCAAGCACCCTGAGAGGGTTCGGGAAGCCAGCCTTTCCCGTAGAATTCTTGCACCTAGACTGAATGTTCCCACCCATCAGCCCTGGGTGAGTGCTGTTCTGTGTTGGGTCGGGTACCCTCACAGTCTGGGGTAGTTCCTTCTCCTTCCATCTTTATTACTGCAGCTGCAGAAAGCTTGGGCATTCTACAAAGTTGGAATGCAGTCAGCATCTAGTTCCTCTTTGGTACTTGAAAATGACCTGGCATTGATCCTGTCATCTCCGTGGCCAGGATGGGGAGCCACCCATGCCATTTGCTCCTTCCCTTGACACATGCAAGTGCCTGTTAAGTTCCACACTCTGTGTCAGGGCCAGATGTTGCTCAAAGTGGCTAAGTGACGTGCGTGAAGCCATGAGTGTCCAGATACGAGCCCCGATGTTCTGATTGTACAACAGAAGAAAGAGGTCAGAGCCTTCTACCGTCAGCTCTCCTGAGTGTACACAGCAAAAGTAGGAGCAGAATGTTGAGGGCTAACAGAAAACATAAGAAAGCCATCGACACGGATGCAAGCCAGGCACAGCGGTACACGCCTGTAATCCCAGCACTTGGAAGGTGGGAGCAGGAGATACCTTGAACTCAGCTACATAGGGAGTTCAAAGCCAACCTGGCCTGATCTCCTGTTCATCATTCTCTCTCCCTCTCTGTCTTCTCCCTGCCCCATCAGAAGTAACTAAATAAAAACAAGTTTGCTGTTTGTTTGCTTAATGAAGGCTACAACCACTGGGCAAATTCTAGGAGCAGAGAACCTGCTAGTACACTTTTGGTATTCTTCACTTGAAAATGTACATAAGGGGCTGGTGAGATGGCTCAGTGGGTAAGAGCACCCACTGCTCTTCCGAAGGTCCAGAGTTCAAATCCCAGCAACCACGTGGTGACTCACAACCATCTGTAATGAAATCTGATGCCCTCTTCTGGTGTGTCTGAAGACAGCTACAGTGTACTTACATGTAATAAATAAATAAATCTTTTTTTAAAAATGTACATAAAAAAAATGCCGGGCAGTTGTGGCTCACGCCTTTAAATCCCAGAACTCGGGAGGCAGAGGCAGGAAGATTTCTGAGTTCGAGGCCAGCTTCATCTACAGAGTGAGTTCCAGGACAGCCAGGGCTACACAGAGAAACACTGTCTCAAAAAAAACCAAAAAAAAAAAAAAAAGGACATAAATGTTGGGCAGTGGTGCCACACACCTTAATCCCACCACTCAGGAAGCAGTGGCAGGAGAATCTCTATGAGTTCAAGGCCAGCCTGTTCTATAGAGTAAGTTCTAAACAGAGACACCCTGCCTTGAAAAACAAGGGGAAAAAAGTATATTTATTTATTGGTGCATACAGTGCTGGAAAGAGCCAGGGCTATATAGTGAGACCCTTGTCTTTGTGGGGATTTTTTTGGTTTTTAATAACAGAGGTTTTTTTCTGTGTAGTCCTGTCTGTCCTAGAGATCTGCCTGCCTTTGCCTCCCCTAGTGCTGGGATTAAAGTTGTGCACCACCACTGCCTATCTGAGACCCTTGTCTTAAAAATCAAAACACCAAACAAAAGAGGTGGTAACTTTGGAGGCCGAGGATGGAGGGAGCAAGTACTTAGACAAATGGTGAGATTTCACGATGCTTCCTGTCTGCCTTAGTCTAATGTACATTCCCCCACATCGGACCTAGGCACCGAGGGCCTAGTCCTGCCAAGGACTCAGCTGCGGCTACTGGCTCATCCACAACTCGATGAGGCGGAGCTATGGGTGCTTTCTTACAGGCGAGGAAGATGAGGTTCCTGGGTCACTGACTCCCCTCACTGCACAAGATAGCACAGGTAAGACTTTCTGTTCCTCATTGCCTCCCTACCTACATCCTCCCTCCTTCTCCCTCTACATGAAATGTGCAGATGCGTCATTGAGTGAAGAAGGTTAGGAAGCAGTGCTCTGGGCAGAGTCTCCAGGGGTCCAGCAGAGTTAGCTCTCTCCTCTCCGGCTCCTATTATAGTACAAGGCGCTGCACACCCCCTCTCCTATCTATACACATACACCCGCAGGCCTCTGTCATTTGTCCCATGGCCCGTTCCTTCCAATCTCTACTCCATCCCAATAGCACCCCAGGACCTCAGCTTCCTAAATCTCAGTCAGAACGTTATTTCACAAGGACACTTGCCAACCTTGAAAGACAAGGGACCCGGAGGCAAGGAAATAAAATGTTTCTAGTTGAACAGCACGAGAGCGCAGCGCCACCTAGTGGTGCTGCAGCCTACTGCTCCCGGGCAGTGACATTTTCAGACAATCAATATCTCATTATTAACCATAATCACAACCTGATGTTTACTTTTGGAGAAGTGTTCTGGCAAGGGAGGCACATGCACTTTTCTGCGTGATTCCGAGGCCTGCAATCCTAAATGCCACAATGACTATTAAACAGTGTCCTGCAAGTGAGCAAACAGGAGGGAGCCGAGATTGACGGTCTATCTTTTTTCATCTAAGCTGCTCACCAAAAACAAAGCATCCGCTGAAGCCAGTGACCTTTCACTAACTGCTGGAAGGCAAATGCTTGATAAATAATAAATGGACCCCTACTCGTTGTTGCTTGGAACCATCTTTTAATTAAAAGAACTGAGCAGCGAGAAGGTCAGGTGACTGGTGTTTAAGTTAGAGCCCAGGAAAGGCGTCAATCAAGGGGAAAATTAAGCTTGAAATGCAACGTGATTGTCAGCTTAGCAAGTCGACAACAACAACAAAAACTCCCTCTGCAATCTCCCGGTGGAAGGAAGCAATGGTAGTTGATGGTGACATGTTTAGGGGACATGACACTCAACTCTCTGCCTCCTTTACCCTCCCCTAGCAACCAACTCACTGTGTCGGAGCAATAGCCACTTGCCTGGCTCAGCATCTCCACAGAAACCGCTCTGGAGCCAGGCGCATCCAATCAGAGGCCAGTGTGCCACACCGAGGACTACCCTAGGAGCGACGTGGAAATCATTTCCTGTCTTTCCCACAGGAGGGCAACTGCCCTTCCTCCGCCAGCCAAGGTGACTTCCACCAAGTGGCTCACAGAAACAGCCTGACAGCCCACAGCTAACCCCGCAATGAGGCTGGGACCTGACTCATCTCTGAGGCGGACCTCCAGAGCACAGAGCGGGGAAGAGAGAGCTCTCGTTTCCCTACCGCACTCCCACGCTCTGCTCCGGCAGTGGCCTGTGCAGCAGGCCTCCACTCTCGGGGCCACATTGTGTCAGGTGCCCTCTCTTCTAGACAGACTCGGGAAAACTGCCAACCCAGTTCAGCTTCCTGCCAGGCTTGGTCACAGCCAGCTCTGATGAGAATGGAGCAGGCCCAGTGACTCCAAGTGGGTCACATCTGGACCCTCCGGAGCTTTATCATCCCGCTTTAATAACTGTGATTTTTAAAAGACCAGGCTGGCTTAAACCTGCAGCAACCCTCCTGCCTCGGCCTCCTAAGTGATGGGATTACATATATGCAAAGTGAGGTGAGGACAACAGCAGGGGGTCTTTCTCAGGCACCGCCCACTTTTCTTTTGAGACAAGGTCTCTCACAGGCTGGAATTCGCCAAATAAGCTAGGCTGATTGGCCAGCAAGCTCCAGGGATCTGCCCACTTCTGCCTCCCCAGCACTGAGATTACAAGTGTACTACCATGCCCAACTTTAAAAAACAAACAAACAACAAAAAAAACATGGATCATGGAGCTTCAACTCAGGACTTTATTTACGCTTGCAAGTCAAGCCATTTACTGATTTAGCAATCGCCTCAGCTCCTGGCTTGGATTTCTTTTGCTGCCTCAGAGTTAGAGTCAGGGTTAAGGTTAGGGTTAGGGTTCTTCGTCCTATCCATAACTGAGGACACTTCCCTGGCTAAATACCACACCCCGGGTTGTGTCCTGCCGCCACCACTGCCGCCGCTGTCACCACCTCCACCGCTGTCACCACCTCCACCACTGTCACCACTGCCACCACCACCGTTATCTCATTCATTCTCCCAGCTCTACATCTTGTTTCTTTACTAGCGACTTCATCCATTTCTTAAATACCTGGGCCCTAGTCATCCCTGCCACTTGGGCACTGGGTTATAACCCCCACCTGAACAAAATTAAAGCCTTATTCCTTCCCCACTGGCTCTCACTTCACACTACCAGTCTCCTGGACACTCACACTTGAAGCCACAACATGGCTTCCCTGCTCACTCTCCCGCCCAGCAGACTCCTCAGTGCGGCTGCCAAGGCGATCACAATCTGATCCCAGCCTGTCTGTTCAAACACCTTTCCCATCGCTCCTCAAAACGGCGATCCATAGCCAGGAGAAAACCAGGAAGCTGTGTACCCATCATTTCAACTCACTTTACAACAGGAAGCCGCGGCAACTTTTGCACTTACATCGTGGGCTGGTGGCTGTGATGGGCACAAGGTGACACCAGTACAAACGGGGGCATCCAGAAAGACCCAACTTCTCGGGCTTGTCTTCTGCAAAAGTCACTGGAGCCTGGACACCTGCCTTCAGCTTCAGCTCTGCCAGCCCTCAGGAGGGCCCTGCTCCTGAAAAGCTGTTCAATGCTTCAGCGGCTACAAAGTGAAAACGTCTGCCCTTGTTTGTTCTTCATAGGAAAGGAATGCTTGACGCTGAAGGCCACAGGAAGCCTGCTGGGCACAGGCTGTAGACTTGGCACACAAACCACAATGAAGCACCTGAGTTCGGTCCCTATGGGGGGAGGGGTTCATCAGGAAGTTGACACTCAATCTGAATCATAAAGATACCAAGTAGAGCCGTCATTTGATATTTGAAACCATAAAAGCTGAGGAGGGGTCCCATGTAGTGAGAATTTTGGTTTCTTTAAAAACAGAAAGGGGGCTGGAGAGATGGCTCAGTGGTTAAGAACACCTACTGCTCTTCAGAAGGTCCCAAGTTCAAATCTCAGCAATCATATGGCTTACAACCATCTGTAACAAGATCTGACTCCCTCTTCTGGAGTATCTGAAGACAGCTACAGTGCACTTACATATAATAAATATTTTTTTAAAACAAACAGAAATATTATGGGGATATGTTTTTTAAAAAAAGATTTATTTATTATATTCAAGTACACTGTAGCTGTCTTCAGATGCACCAGAAGAGGGCGTCAGATCTCATTATGGATGGTTGTGAGCCACCCTGTGGTTGCTGGGATTTGAACTCAGGACCTTTGGAAGAACAGTCGGTGCTCTTACCCACTGAGCCATCTCTCCAGCCCCGGGAATATGTTTTTATTTTAATCCGAGGTGTGGGATATGGGATGCTTCAGATTTTCCATAGCAGCGGGATGTAATTTGCTTCATGCTCTGGCAAGGGTGTGATTTTGCCAGCTGCAGATAGTTTACATTTGGAATTTTGGGGTCTCTTGAGAGGATATAAATGCAAGAGCTCCAGAGGGGTACAGTGGCTGCTCTCCCCTCCTCCCCACTCCCACCACTGCTGCTGGTTGGAGATATCCTGAAAAGATCAATATTGCCCCAAGGAACCCAACTTCCCCTAGTCAGCAGGAAGTAGTCTAAAGAGATCGACAGCCCCCTTTCCCCTCTAGCCTTCTTTCTCTCCTACCTTGCGTTGGGGGTTGGAAGGGATACGGTTGGAGGATGGTAGAACTAGGAACCCATAAAGTAGCCAGAACTCCAGCAGAGAACCTTCCATGTTCCCTCATGAAGAATTCCAGGATTAATCCAAGGAGGACCCCATGCCCAGGAGCCTCTACCGAGTTCCTGTTGTGTGAGTGGACGCATGTGGCCATGTGGAGGCCAGGTGAGCCTCAGGTGTCAGCCCTCAGGTGCCACCCACCTTGGTCTTTTTGAGTCAGGTCTGTAATTTGGCCTGAAGCTCAAACGCTAAGCTGGCTGGCTAGCTGAACCCCAGGGACCCACTCTCTCCTGGCATCAGGGTTGCGTGTGTGGGCTGCTGGAGATCATGACAGCAGATCTGGTTCTGCCCCTCACCAGCTGAAGCACTCGGGAGAGCGGACCCTGCACCTCACCTGGGCAGCACAGTAGAGCTGACCCTGCCTGTAGGGTTGCATGTGGGCCAGCCGCAAGGGCATGAGCGTAGGACAGCTGCCCCTGGTGGTGGTGGGGATCTGTGTCACAGTGGGTACCGCAGTATACACTTTTGTCCACATCTCTTTGCTTGCAAACGTTTGTTGCAATCAGTCATTAGTCTGGTTCAAGGCCTCTGGCTTACTGCAACACTATCAAAACTGGGTCCTCACCAGGACTACTCTGCTGTTGCCCTGTGTCATGGAGATCCAACAACTTTGGATCTTCAGGATTGACTTCTTCATGTGCTCCAGCAATTGATAGATGGGGTAGATGTTGTGTTGGGATAACTCAAAGCCCTGGACCTGGGCCTGGGTGGGAGCTGAGTTGGTGAGACTTCATCTCTCCCACACCCACACTTCCCAGGGTGAGCTCTCCAGCACTGCCCCGACCAGCTCACCCAATGCTGGCAGCCAGCAAAAGGTAGGGCCAATTCTCCAGCTCTCATACCCTCAGGCCACCTCACCTACACCCAGGCCACCATAGACAGCACTACTGTGCTGCCCAGGCAAGGTGCAGGACCTGATCTCCCAAGGGCTGCAGCAGTGAGGGGCAGGGCCAGCTCTCTGGCTCTGATAACCTTGGGGCCAGCTCTCCTGAGTGTCCCATAGGTGGCAAGGAACAAGGGGCTGGGGCAGCTCTCCCTCCCTTGGGGCTGTCTCACCCATAACCCCTGCAACCAGGGTCACCTTTCCCCAAAATCTAACCTGATATGGAACCCAATAGGTGTCTGATGTCTTTGAATGGAGATTTGCTTCTCCATCACAAAGTGAGATTCCCCCACCCGCACCCCCAGTGTGAGGAACCATAAACCAGCAGCAATGCCGGAAGCAGTGGGTAACTCAGCAGAGAAACACTTCAGTTAGACTCACCCACACTCACATGCAAGAGGTGGACAGGATATAGACTGTCCTTCAGTGCAGGATGGAGAAAGGCCTGCACTCAGAACTGCACTGAGAAGCCAGAGGCTTTAAGACTTTTGACTGCTGGATGAAACTACCCACAAATAGAGAGCCAAATCACAACAGGATATCGCATTTATTTGGTGTAACACAACACAAGGAAGCAGTACCAGGGCGGCAGGATGTTTGTGGGGAAGACCACCTGAATCAGACCCCTACCCCTGCCATCTTGGAAATCCAGTGACTAGGAAAACGTCAGTCTTTAGCTAGGTGTGGTCATTTATTCAGTCACCAAACAATTTCTAGGCAGCCTATGAGCTGTGTGCCCATGCTGATCATCTCAAGAGCAATGAACCCAACCCGTGACATCCAAGGACTGGGTGTGATCTTCGTCCACATCAAACAGGCACTCGGTCTTACTGCAGCAGGAGTTGGCTGTGCCTCTGCTGTGCCTGTCAGGATGCAGTCAACAGCTCTACAGAAAAAAAGTACAAACACCACCCGCAGACACGGCCGAGGGACCGGACCTTGTGGCCAAGTAGGATTCTGAGGGATCCAGACGAGAAGCCCAAAGAGTTCAGATGCCGGCAGCCCAAGGCCAGCACAAGGCACCTTTAAAGGCTTCCTGGTGTTATTTACAGTTTCAAAGTAAATTTACTTTGTAAGCATTGGAGAACCCTTTATTTAACCATGTCTTGAAATAAAAGTTCACAAAGCTGGTGCTTTCAAACCACAGTACTGAGATTCATAACATCCCGAAAACAGGGACTAAGAGAAGGCACACGTGCCTGAGAGATGGAGGCCATCAGAGTCCATCAGCTTGGGCCAGCGGTGATGGGCGTGCTCATGCGCTGAAGGGCCTCAGGGAGGGGACGGGGCTGTTTCTGGCTCCTGCTTCACCTGCCCCCGCTGCGCCAGGTCATCGTCTTCCTGAGGCTCATGTCCTTCTGATGAAGCTTGGAGTCTCACGCTGACCTGTGAGGGTTTGCAGAGAATGTGACTACCATCATCTTGCTTACAGGACCAGGAACAAGCATGCCTCTCAGATGCTGCCAGTGTACCAGTGACCAGGCACACAAACATCTATAGAACTACATCCTCAGGAGCCTAACAGCAACTCACTTGTTCCAAGCAGTGGCCGCAGAACCCAGGATATTCAATACAACAGTATGTGACCTGGAGTTTAAGGCATGAGCCAAGGATTGGGGGAAAGCAAACTACCCTGCCCATTTTATGGACAGAGAGACAATACCAATTGAAATTTGTGTGTGTGTGTGTGTGTGTGTATGTGTGTGTGTGTGTGTGTGTGTGAACAAACACACTAGTGAGCACACATGTTACTATGGAGCTACACCCCGGCCCAACAAGAACAGCTTTGACAATTAGGTACTCACAGTCCTTGCTTCTCGAACTCTTCTTAAAATGATGCCTTCTGCCAACAGAGCCTTCCCCGTTTCTACAAATAACTTCTCTTCATCTGTTTCTCCAAGATTCTGAAGCTCTGTGTACTTCTCCACAAACCTAGAATTCCAAGCAGCCCATACTAGGCCTGTGTTGGGGCTACAGAGACATCTGCTACCCAGCACCAAGCAGGGCCCAGAGAGAGCTGCCTAGAGGTGCACCCCTCCTAGAAACAACAGCTGAACCTTCGGGGAGGGGGGGGCTATATTTACTTGGGCCTGGGAAATGCTTACCGCTGACAGGTAGACTTGAAGTTTGGGTTGAAGAGATCAAAAGCTTTCTGACCAGATCCATAGGTTGCAAAGAATTTCCTAGAAAATATAGAAACAATATGAATCTCCAATCATAGGCTATGGAGAGTGAGGCAGAGGGAATACAGGATAACTGCTAGGCCCTGAGAAGTTACAGAGCCTAAGCCAAAGGACAATGCATACATCAAGTGGAGAGGGATCTCAGGGAGGCCTAACACTCCCTTACCCTTCTGCCCCACCAACTTCCCTGTCCTTCCTTGTCCCCGTTTCAGAAAACAACACTAACCAGATTCACATGTCACCACACTCAGAAATACCCCACCAACAAATAACACTACAGATGTATCACTCTGTGTGTGTGTGTGTGTGTGTGTGTGTGTGTGTGTGTGTGTATGTGTGTGTGTGACATGCACACCACTGAGTGTCCAGGTGCATGTGGAGGCCAGAGTAGGACATCAAGTGTCCTCCTCTATGGCTTTCCACTTCAGTGCTGAGCCCAGGTCTCTCACCAGCCTGGATGCTCAGCGCTTGGCCTAGGCTGGCTAAACTGCTCTCAAGATCTTTCCCTTTTCCCCCAGTGTGGAGGTCAGAGGGACATGTAGGTGTGCCCAGCTTTCCACACGGGTGCAGGAGATTCACACTCAGGTCTTCATACTCTACAGCAAGTGCTCTTACACTGTTTTCAAGTCTCCAGACACATTCTTTAACTCCCAAAAAGGGGTGCCCCTCCCTGTCTCCTAAACTGGGGAAGAATCTGCACATCAAAAAATTCATCTTTGTTGGGCCTTTGAGGTGACCTGGGTGAGACACTTGCCATCAAACCTAAAGCCTGACTTTGATCCCTAGAACCCACACGGTGGAAGGAGAGGACTCCTGTTAACTTGTCCTGACTCCTACACGCATGCTGTAGCATGTACTCATGCATGTACATACATGCACATCCCCATCTTAGTAAAACATAATAAAAAAATGTAACAACCCTTCTTAAGTGTACCAATAACATGTAGTACAGTCAGTCACACAACTACTTCATCTATTTATTTACTATATGTATGGAGGAATGTGTGTGTCACTACACATCAGCAGAGGTCAGAGGACAGTCTAGGGAGTAGATTTTTCTCCTTCCACCGTGTGGATCGTGGGGCTTGAACTCAAGTCATCAGGCATGGCAGCAAGCGCCTTTACCCACTGAGCCATCTTGCTGGCCCTTCAAAACCATCCTGATCGTCCCCCACTGAGGCCCAGGACCATCAATCAAACACTCACAGCCCTCGCTTGTGTTTTTAGAAGAAATTATCTCAAATGACTGCAGAAACTGTTTCTGGTCCGCAGCCATCAAGACTGCTGTAAGAACACCTGTGCTTACTAGTGTACTGTACAAGTAAGCCCATGGAATAAATCCACAAAAAAATCGTATTATGGAATCAAAGTAGGTGCTTATTTATCTGAGAAACAAAACCACAAAATACCCTTCCAAACTGCCGAAGTGCTCCTTAAAGCAACTGCACCAAATTTACACTCAAGTAAATTTTGCAATATACAAGTGTCTACTTTTCTATTTCATGCCCCTTGCCAAACTGATAAACTGAAAATTACAATAATTATAGTTTTATCACCACCAACATCCCCGCCCCCACAGAAAAAGAAAGCCATTAGACATCTTTTTAAGTTTGAAAGCAAACCAGATTCTTCCTCTCTAAATTGTTCATGATCTTTGCCCATTGTCCTTGTAGTGGTTGCTTTGAACTAAAGATTCCTATGGGGAAACCCCACGATTTAAGAGTAGAGACGGCAGGTCTGGCCATTCATCAGGTCACACAGACAGCCCTTAAAGCAAACAGCACTGGGGGTCCTAGGGAAAGACAGAAGGATGCTCCTTTCTCTTCTCTCCCAAGGAAGAACAGAGCAAGAAGACAGCACTCTCAGAAGTGTGAGCTATCTCCAGATTCAAAGCCAGCATGATCTACAAAGCAAGTCCCACCCAGGAATCATAATGAGTCTCAAAACAAAACCACCAAAAAGGTCTGAGGTGGCAAGGTGGCTGAGTGCTTGCCTGGTATGTATGCAAAACTAAGTTCAACTACAGGCATAGCAAAGCACAAAGAAGCAATGCATGAGTGACCACGTACATGCGTCAACCTGGAGCAGAAATGTTTGGAAAGTCTTGAGGAGCAAAACATACTTGTTCTACTATCTTAGGAAAGGGCTGCACTGTAACCCTCACACTACGGAAGATAGCTCATGTCTGTAATCCAAACACTATGGAAACCAAAATAAGAAGTTGCACAAATGTCTCAAAAAGCACAACACCAAAAAACCTAGTTCAATCAAAAGAAGTGGAGGGAAAAAATTTTTTAAATTAAATTAAATTTAAAAAAAAGCTAGTTCAATCTTGACTCTCCATCCTCGCTGTTCAGTGTCTTCAGCTAGCCCAATGGATGCATCTAGTCATTAAGCCACTGATGTTTTCATGAGCAGAGGGTTATGAACAACCCAAAGGCCATGAACTGGGCTAGACACCGAGATTAGCAATGAGCGGGACAGCACATGGTCCCTGGTAGGTTTGGGTTTTGCTTGTTTTAGGGTAGGGTGACAGAGAGACAAAGAGCCTAAGGCCTCACACATGCTAGCTCAGCACTATACCCCTGAAATACGGCCCTTGGTGGTATGAAACTGAGTTATGCTATGTAACCCAGGCTGTCCTCAAGCTCCTGATCCACCTGCTTCACCTGCTAGGTGCTGGGATCGCACATGTGAGCTAGCATGTCTACTGAGAGTGTGACATCTAAACTCTTCTTTACTAGTAAAAAGAAAAACAACTGGGCTATATAATCTTTAAAAAAAAAAAAGCCCATTTTCCAACTTTATTTAGAAAAGTGGAAAGCAAATTAAAGAACACATAGTTTACCAGGCAGTGGTGGTGCACACCTTTAATCCCAGCACTTGGGAGGCAGAGGCAGGCGGATTTCTGAGTTCGAGGCCAGCCTGGTCTACAGAGTGAGTTCCAGGACAGCCAGGGCTATACAGAGAAACCCTGTCTCGAAAAACCAAAAAAAAGAAAGAAAGAAAGAAAGAAAAAAAAAGGAAAGAAAAAAAAGAAAGGAAAGAAACTGCAAGACCTCTAGCCTCCAGAGGGCGCCTGCACTCACACGCACCAACACAAAGACAAGTTATTAAAAATAAATTTTAAAGATAGCAAAATACTTTAAAAAAAAAAAAAGCACTTCCTTTGGTGGCGCACGCCTTTAATCCCAGCACTCTGGAGGCAGAGGCAGGTGGATTTCTGAGTTCGAAGTCAGCCTGGTCTACAGAGTGAGTTCCAGGAGACAGTCAAGGCTACACAGAGAAACCCTGTCTCGAAAAACAAACAAACAAAACCAAAAAAAAAAAAGCACTTCCTTCACCTTTACAACTCTAATATGCTAGTATTTTGTCTTACAATGTTAAACAAGATTACGGGGCCAATGTTTTCAAAGTAACAGCTAGGTCCCAGGAGCTACCTTCAAGGCACTACCTCAGAAGAGGGCTGTAGGTGCCCTGGCTCTTTCCTCTTTATTCTTTCCCTTGCTTCTCAATTTTCTACAATAAATGTGCATTAATATGCCAGGCATGGCGATACAAGCCTGTAACACCAGGATTCCAGAGGCAGAGGCATGAAGATCATGACCTTGTCCCAAGAGGAACAAAAGGAAAAAAATAGATGCTAAAGAAATAAAGTACGCAGGGCTGGAGAGATGGCTCAGCGGTTAAGAGCACTGATTGCTCTTCTGAAGGTCCTGAGTTCAAATCCCAGAAACCACATGGTGGCTCACAACTATCTGTAATGAGACCTGACGCTCCTTTCTTGTGTGTCTGAGACAGCTACAGTGTACTTATATATAATAATAAGTAAATCTTTTAAAAAGAAAGAAAGAAAGAAAGCACTTTCCTTCAGATTTCTAGTCATGGTTACTGTAAGTGCTTTCAACTTCTGAGCATCCTTTCCAGGGCGGCTTCAATAACTGTTAGACATTAAATCCTCAGACCATATTCCACCTATTTCCGCTTCCAAAGAAGCTACTGTGATAGCAGCAGCTTAAGTGTGGAGCCAGACGTGATTCTCAGATCCACCGCCCTCTGGGGTGGCCATGGTGGTTAACCTCCTTGAACCTGATAGTTCTCTTGAATAACACAGAGGCAATGATACCTGCCTTCGCGGACAGGGTTAGAGTAATAAAGTCTATGAGCTGATGTTTGTCAAGGGCTGATCAAGTACCTCATACAGAACAGAGGCCAGTTAACAAACACTTTATCTGCAACTTTGTCAGTTTAGTCTCCAGATTCCACTTCTTAGAACTTCTGTTTCTGGGCTGGAGAGATGGCTCAGTGGTTAAGAGCACTGACTGCTCTTCCAGAGATCCTGAGTTCAATTCCCAGCAATCACATGGTGGCTCACAACCATCTGTAATGCGATCTGATATCCTCTTCTGGTGGTCTGGTTGGCAGACTTCTACATGAGCCTTCCTCTCTGAAGGTCTGCGGCACCCTGCTCACTATAGGGGATAGACACTTACGCTCGAATCTGATCCTCCTGGTAAAAGATGTCCTGGATGTCAGCTTTGGCTTTGCCGTATCGCAAGCGGGGCCTTCGGAAGACAGGCTCTCTCAGGGGTGGAAAGGCCTTATATATGTCATACCACAGTGGCTTCTCTTTCAACACCCCGGCCCGCATCAGATCCCTCGTCCTTAGAAAGGGAACAGAACCAAGGTCAGTCGGTTACCACAGGGTTGTAAAGTCTCTGAATCAACTTAAACGAAGGAAAGAGCAGCCTGGTAGGGGTGAGCTGAAATGGGCCTCCCGCCTAAAGGAGGCACGGCCAATACACACAGCAACCTAGCATGGCCACAGTGTTAAGTCCAGTTGGTTAGCTCTCATGTAGCCTAGGCTAGACTTAAACTAAAGAGTGTGGCCAAGGATGACCTTGAATTTAGTGCCTCCCTGCACTTCCCTAGAGCTAGGATTACAGCGTGTCCACGCAGGCTTTTTGTTTTGACAGAAGTCCACCAGTAGCCTTGCTACGAAGCCAGGTTGGCCCCGGTCTTGTGGCAATCCTCCTGCCTCGCCTCCTAAGTGCCGAGACTACGCGCGCGAGCCACGACACACAGCTTCCATCTTCTTGCACGGGTCCCACCCACCGTTCCATAGTGAAAAAGCAAGACCTGTCCAGTCAGGCCCTTCAGCTTCTTTACTGTAGAAGGTCTCCACCGAAATGGGGTGGCGAGCACAATCTGACAGGACAGAAATCCAAGGGGACAGAGACAAACCACACCGATTCCGTGCCAAGGGCATCACCTGGCTCGGACACCCGCAACCGCATCCCCTAAGGATATGCCAGGAGGGTCGTGACCCGCTAGGAACTCTGCCCTCGCCCAACTCGGAGCACGCACCGGGAGAACACGCTCCCCACCGTCTCCAGCCGGCTCCCCGCCATGGCCACTTGGGCTAGAAAGCCTCGGGCTGTTACCGGAAGCGGAAGCGGCAGCAAGCAAGCCAAGGGGGAACAAGCGGCTGGCCGAGCCGAGGATGACAGTCCCGCCTCGACGTCATCCGGACGGCGGAACCAGGCAGAAGCAAACGATGGGCTGAGCAGGAGCCCTCAGGTCCTGCGTCCGGGTGGGTGGGGGTGGGGTGGGGTGGTCAGATACGAATAATCGATTCCCGAGCCAAAAGAGCGGGAGCGCGCCAAAGCTGCGCAAGAGTAGCAAACGACCGGTCCTGGGGAAAGGTGGAGTGTGGCGCCTGCTTTCTTCTCTCTAACTTTGCAAAGCTTCCTCCTCTCTGGCAGGGTGGAGGGAATAGTGTGGAGCTCGCCGGGATGCAGCACATCCTACAGTCAGGAACAGCTAGCCAATATGACATTTGAGGACACCAGGCTCGACTAAGCCTAATCTTAGCCACTCACACTACTCAGAAACTGAGACCCAAATAGGGGCGAAGTAACTTTTCCAAGTGACACGAGCCTCCAGGCCTCCTTCCTCGGCCTTTTGCGCCTTAAGCGGGGCTCAGCAGAGCAGTCTGTTTTCAGGCTCAGTGGAAAGCTGCCTGTAAGTAGTAGTTCCTCCGCTGGAGGCGTCCCTCGCCCGCCCGCTAGCGCTGGAGTTTTAAGAAGTAAAAGCCCAGAATGAATGCATTCGGAGGAAGAAAATAAAAATCTGGGGGAACGTAGTCTGTCATTGTTCAACTGTTCAAAGTATGGGTTTGGAGGAATATCCGTTGGAGAAGCACCCCTTAGAAATTTCATCAGGGTATTTGTGCGAAGAACATCATGGTTGATCGTAGTGACAAGATTTAAAAAAAAACAACAACAACAACAAAAACAAAACATCGGGCTGGAGAAAGAGTTCATCAGTTAAGAGCACTGACTGCTCTTCCAGAGGACCCAGATTCGAGTTCTAGCACACACAGGGTGACATAACCACCTGTCACTCTAGTCCCTGGAGATTTGATGTTCTCTTCTGAACACTGCAGGTACCAGGCATGTATGTGGTGTACAGGCTTACGTTCGTGCAAAATACTGATACACATGAAATTAATTAAAATTCATCATATGATCAGGAGGTGGTGGGTCATACCTTTAATCCCAGAACTCAGGAGACAGAGGCGGACGATCTCTGAGTTTGAGGCCAGTCTGGTGATGTACAGATCAAGTTGCAGGACAGCCAGGGCTACACAGTGAGATGCTGTCTAAGAAAAATAAAAAAACAAAAAACAGAAGAGCAACAACAAATATTTCATCGAATGAAAAGTAGTAGAGGATGTTAGCACACGCCTTTGATCCCAGCACTTGAGATGCAGAGGCAGGCAGATATTGAATATCTGTAAGTTAAGGCCAGCCTGACCTACATGGTGAGTTTCAGAAGCCAAGGCTGTGTAGAGAAAGACCCTATCTCAAAATAAACTAGTGGCTGGAAAGTTAGGGTTTGTGCATTCTATGAAAGCCTATGCACCTGGTAAAATTAACGAGCTAGGACCATCTGTATTTACCTACCTACATTAATGCCCATGGCTTGGGGTTAAATGAAACATTGCAGAAATAGTTGTATGGGAATGAAATCTGTAAGAGCGGGGGGGGGGGGAGAGGGGGGCTGGAGAGATGGCTGAGCGGTTAAGAGCACTGACTGCTCTTCTGAAGGTCCTGAGTTCAAATCCCAGCAACCAGATGGTGGCTCACAACCATCTGTAATAAGATCTTATGCCCTCTTCTGGTGTGTCTCAAGACAACTACTCAGATATAATAATGAATAAATCTTTAAAAAAGAAAAAAAAAGGAGGGAAAAGGGAAAATGTCCACAAGTTTGTAGGAGGATAAAATCTGGGACTGATCCACAGGACAAAAATACAAGGGTGAAGTCAGAGCTTTCTCTCTCTCTCTCTCTCTCTCTCTCTCTCTCTCTCTCTCTCTCTCTCTCTCTCTCTCTCTCCTAGTCTCAGAGATTGCCTTGTAGAGAGTTTGTATTCATATGTAAACTCTATGCCCTAATGGATGTTTTGAATCACACTTGAGGTCTCCAAGGAACCCATTATCTTTCTTTGTCCTTAGGAAAGAGCATGAAGTCATGTCAAAATCCTCCCACTCTAAGGGAGGCCCCAGAAAGGGAGGCAGCGAAAGTTTTCAGAGCAGTTGCCACTTGTGTTATCTCACAGATAACTCTGCCCACCCACAGGGTAGCTATTATCATCCTCATTATAGATGAGAAGGCTAAGCCACAGGAACTTAAGTACCTCTGTCTGATATGCAACTGATTGAACCCAGCTCTACCCGGGCACTTTCCTGTATCCCACAGTGCTACCTTAACTAGCCTAAAACAGAAGACTAGAGAGATGAAAGGCTTTAACAAAACCTTCCTTCCAAGCAGGAGATGCAATGATCCGAGGCCTGGCCTGAGAGGTGGGCATCTCTGCTACCTCAAGAATCGGGAGCAGAGTCTGGAGAGGTGGCAAAGCAGTTATGAGCATATATTGCTCTTTCAGAAAACTTAGTTCAGTTCCTAGCATGACAAGAGCCTGTCACTCCAACTCCAGGGAGATCTGATGCCTCTGGAGTTGCTGGGCACCAGTAGCACTTGTACTACACACACGGAGGTGGGGGAGTAAAAATAAAATAATTCATCCAGGTGGTGGTGGTGCACACCTGTAATCCCAGCACTTGGGAGGCAGAAGCAGGTGGATCCTGAGTTTGAGGCCAGCTTGGTTTACAGACAAGTTCCCAATAGCCAGAAATACACAAAGAAACCCTGTCGGGAAAGTACACACACACACACACACACACACACACACACACACACACACACACACGCACGCATGCATGTCTTCAAGTCCACTACCTATAAACCAGAACTATATATATGTAATCTAAAAAGGAAGAAAGAAAAGAGACTCTGACCTCTAGGTCAGCTATGAAGGCTCAAGGTCCCAGTTCCTGAGATCTAGGGTAGTCAGCTCTGGGGAGTAAACATGCTCCTAGCTAAATATAACCTTCCCAGCCCTCATCAACTTTCTAATTCTGTCCATGTCAGAACTATCTGCTGGCCTTGCCTAGAATCACACTTCCCTTCTCCCTCCAAGGCCTGCCTAGCACGGCCTATGATGGGAAAGCATTGGAAAGGCTTATTCCAAGTTCATGGAGGAAAGTCAAAGACGAAACTTTCCAATTCAGAAGAAATCACAAGTGTGTGTTTGGCAGGGGTCTCTAAATTATCTTGGAGTTTTTGAAATTTCCCTTGCCATGTTTAATCCTTCCTGTAACAGAAAGAAAAGAATATTGGTGGGCAGAGAGAAGGACTCAGGGATGTGGGGACCTGGCTGATCAGAAGTTCACACCCAAGATGTGTTCACTCATAACCCAAGATGAAGTTGTTGGGTAGCTGAGACCAGAAAGAGCAGAGCGGAGGCTCTCTGTCTTCTAGACTAGGCTAAGGTACACAGTAAGTGCTGGCCAGCAACTGTCCCATGGTGGTTATAGTGTCACTGTTGTGAGGTCATCTGGGAGTGCAGCTGATGGCATCTCACAGGTGGCCTTATGGAAGATGGGGGTGAGCTTAGCACCTTACTTGCAAGTACTCTTCTGCTAAGTCCTACCTACCCCTGCCCCTACTCCTCTTCTCATGTTTTACTTAGACAAGATCTCACTAAGTTTCTCAGGCTGGCCTTGCACTTGTGATCCTTCTAGCTTAGCCTCCAAAGTAGCCTGAATTGCAAACCTGTACAAGACCTGAAATTGTTAGGTTTTTTTTTCCCCCCTTGAAAAGTGATCCATTCTTTCCACTTAGCACTTAAACACAAGCTCTCACCTGACTAGGTGTTCTAATGAACCATCTCTTCCACCCCTTGCTTGTTTTTGCTGTTGTTGCTGCTGCTCTTTGTTTATAGATGCCTCACTAAGTAGCCTGGCTGGCCTGGAACTACAGAGATCTACCTGCATCTGCCTCCCCAGTGCTGGCATTAAAGGCGTGTGCCACTGTGCCAATTGTGGTGGTGGTGGTTTATCGAGATGGGCTGCATCTAGAAGTGCAGTTCTGTTGGTAGAGTGCTTGTGTAGTCCCCACAAAGTACAGCATCAAATAGAACAGGACATGATGACGTGGGACAGTCACCCCAGGTCTCCAGAGGCAGAACTGAGAGACTCAGAAACTGAAGGCCATCCCCAGTGACAAAGGAACTTGGAGACCAAATTTCTGTGTGTGGTTTGCACCCACCAGCCCCTCGCTCTCTGCTCCCAGCTAGATTCTAGTTGATTCTGAAGTTGGAGGCACAGGCAGGGAGTGGAAGGAAGGAGTGTGGAGGTGAGCGTTGACCCATCCCCTACTCCATCCCTGCACACTCTGAGAACGGAAGGTCACATAGCTTACCCTGAGCCACTCTGCACAGCTATCTCTCAGACCAGGTTCAGCTCATTGACCTGTGCTCTTGGCATCCAGTCTACATACCCACCCCCACGTGGCTTCCATATATTCTGCCAATGTCTGTGTAAATAGCACCCCTGCTTAAGGAGTGCATGGGAATTTGTCAGACAAAGAGAACACTGGAAATGCCAGCCTCTTGTTAAAATCATGAGAACTCCTAGCCTTGTGTGCTGGAGAGCTTGGTTCATGGTAATCAGGCGATTGCTTCATTTAAATAATAGAAAATTATGAAAGGGGTACCCTCCAGAAGACAACCCATGGGCCTTGGTTCTCTGCTTTCTCTGTGTAGAGGCCAAGGTTGAATTCACGTGCCCCAGCTTGGCATCAAGTGCCCTTACCTGCTGAGCCATCTCCTTGGCTCTAGCAATTGCTTTAAATGGGAGGAAAGAAATAGTATGTATTCATACACAGTATAAGAATTATAGGGTTGCACAACCTGGACTACATAATGTGTTCCAAGCCAGCTTGGCTTGGACTGCAGAAAGAGACCCTGTCTTAAAACACACACACACACACACACACACACACACACACACACACACACACACCCCTCTACTAAGGTGAGGAGGGCACAAGGCAGGGAAGGGAGGGTGTGGTCCCCTTGCTCTTCTCCAGGCTGTGGAGTCCCTGGCTTTCTTTCTAGCTAAGCATGCCCTCTAGGGTGCCCATGTCTGCAGTCCCCACCATACCCAGCCACATGCTGTTAGTGCTCCAACATAGTCTTTCCCTCTCAATTCTGTCTGTTTACTTGTCTGAGTCTATCTCCCTGGGCCTCTTTCGGGGCAGGGCTTACCACTGGTTCTTAGTGAGTTTTCTAGTGAACAGCATGGATAAATAAAGCCAAGTCAGGACAAATGAGGGTGTAGTGACCACAGGCCACTTATGCCTGCCTGCCTGCCTGCCTGCCTGCCTGCACACATCTTGCATGGCCACCTGAGCCCTTTGAGGCCTTGCCAAAACACAGTCTATGTGGAGGCATTTTCCTACCCCACCATGCATTGAGTGTGTCCTTCACTTTTACCTGTGGCTGCCCACTGCCTCAGCAATGAATAAATACTTTTTATAGTCCTCTGGGGCTTCTGCTTTGGTTTCTGTAAAACGGAGATAACCATAGCACCTAACAGAAGCCTGTTTTCTATGAGTGTTTGTGCCTGTTTGGAACCTCAGCACTTGGGAGGTGGAGGCAGGAGGATCTCAAGTTCAGAACCATCTGGACTATATAGTGAGACCCTCTCTCAGGGGCAGGAGTTGGAAGAGCCTTGTCGTGAAGAGTCAATGCGTTAACGCTGCAAAGCATTTGTGCAGTGAACATAGCTAATGATGATTTCTGAGGACTCCACCCTTAGGAGCAGAGTGAAATCACAGCTAACAATTCACAAGACATTCACAGTCACCCTCCACTCACCAGCGATTGCCCCGAGGAAGACTCCAGCACAGACAAAGGAGAGAGCGACACTTTGTGCCCATAACTGCCCTGGAGGTCTATGTGACTTTGTCTCCTCTCCATCACCAAGGAAAGAGGAGTGGCTGAGCCTGAGCCACATTCCATTGGAGTTTATGCTAATTAGACACATTTTGACGGCTTTCTTGGCAGGTATTTCTGGGCCTGTAAATCTGGGGGAAGCTCCTAGGGAATTTGAGAAGGCAGATTCTGTTTAGGTTGGCCTGGACTGGGGGCTTGAACTGCTCTTCTCTTCTCTTCTCTTCTCTTCTCTTCTCTTCTCTTCTCTTCTCTTCTCTTCTCTTCTCTTCTCTTCTCTTCTCTTCTTTCTTTAAATAGTTATTTATTTAATGTACACGAGTAACACCATAACTGTCCCCAGACACACTGGAAGACTGCATTGGACTCTGTTACAGATGGCTGTGAGCCACCATGTGGTTGCTGGGAATTGAACTCAAGACCTCTAGACAAACAGCAGTCAGTGCTCCCAACCTCTGAGCCATCTCTCCAGCCCTTGAACTGCATGTCTAACAAGCTTCTGGGTTGGCAGCCAGTCTGCTAGTCTGCAAGTAGGGTAATCAGCTTTCTCAAGCTTACAGTGTAAGTTGGAATGGACTTTCTTGGTTCTAGCGTTGGGAGTTTTGCATCCAGGCCACCCTTTGAATGACAAGGTCACAGCATGGCAGGCTTCTGTAGAGTTCAAGCTAGCTTCACAACTGCTCACTCTAGAGTTCCTGGAAGAATCCTCTTGACATGATGTTCCCCGTTTAATTAATGAACCCGAGGGCTTGGCACACTCTTTAATCCCAGCACCTTGGAGGCAGGAGCAGACAGATCTCTGAGTCTGGGGCCAGCCTGGTCTACAAAGCAACTTCCAGAACAGCCGGGCATACACAGTGAGATCCTCTCTGAAACAACAACAAATCTAGAATTGACAACCATAGGTTGACTGTGCCCCTGCCCCCAGGTAGGGTAGGGCTTGCCTTATGGATCCTGAAGCTTACATAACTTCAGTGACATTTGACATTTAAAAACATCTTTGTTTCGCAATTTCCACCAAATATGGCTATATGAACAATCTTCTGTCTGTATGGCTTGAAGCCAAAGATGAACTCTTGGCCTCTTGCCAAAAAAAAAAATGTTCTACTTTTCTGTGGTCAGTGACATCCACTTCTGCAAAATGACCACCTGGTGGCAGTAGGATTCCACAGACCCTTTTCTTACACACACACACACACACACACACACACACACACACACACACACACACACACTCGCCAGAAATTTCCAGCATTCTCCTAGCTGGCCCAGATCACTAATCCAACAAATGAATCTATGCTGTGATAATGGGCAGAAGGAGTCTGTGTGCTTCTCTCTCAATAGCAGGCTTGCAGCTTGCTGGATATGCTTAAGAGATTGTTTGGAAACCCAGATAAAAAAAATGCTAGTGGGGGAGTTCCGGACACTTTGCTGGGTCACAGATATTCTGGGAAGTGGTTTTGGGCAGGAAGACCCTTTCTGTTCGTCACACATGGTATCCAGGTGGGGATCCTGGATCTTGTCACCTGTCCTCCTCTTGTCTGCCAGCAGGTAGCTTAGCACTGAGGTATCAACTCTGAAATTCTCCTGCTTGGGTTCAAATCCAGGGATACTTACTAAGGATGGAGATCACATAAGAGGCACAACTTCATCTCTGGACCTCCCTGCACCTCCATTTCCTGGTGCGTAAAAAATGGGAGTAACAATGATTTTGTATTCTCATTGCTGGGTTGGGTACAATAAAACACATAAGGCACCCCCAGGAGAGTGGCCAGCAGACAGTGAACCCCAATAACTGCTATCATCATTGCACCTCACACCCTACCTGCCCCTTGTTCTTCAGGACAAATTCTCTGACCATTATGGCCCACTCCTGAGCAGTGCTTCAAGACAACGAGGGGACAGAAGTTGAGACTCAATGTAACCACACCAGTTCTTCTGTACACACTGCTTATCAGATCCCATGATTTTCTTGCAAGTTGAGGCCATTGCCCAGGGATGCCAAAATGTGTGAAGGGCCAGGGGCACTGGCAGGCTCGGAATCCAGACAGAATTTTTACAGAAATCTTTGAGTGTCACCTTATGACACTCAGGAGCACACATGTGATCACCAGGAGCTTAACATGTGCAGATGACATGATGTCCAAGGGCTGATGGCTGTGGTCAGGAACAGGCTGTCTCCACTTCTTGGTCTGGTCTTCACACTCTTTAACCTGGTAATGTCTCTTCCCAGACCGCTCATTCTATGGTGTAGTTACAATCACCTTCAGACTTTCTTATACTAATAGGAAAAATGGCACATGGCTCTAAGAACTTTCCTGTAAATTAGAATCACCTGAGATTTTACAATCAAATTCTCAGGCTAAATTGCAAACCAAGTACAATATGATGTAGAGGATGCATGCATTCTAAAGTGCAAATCTCAGACCTATGGACGTTTTTGGCTACAATGTTCATAAGACACTTGAATTAAAACATAATTTTGGTGCTTTGGGAGCTGTCTTTTTCTTTTTTCTTTTTAAAGATTTATTTTTATTTTATGTATGTAAGTACACTATAGCTGTTGCTGTCTTCAGACACACCAGAAGAGGGCATCGGATCCCTTTACAGATGGTTGTGAGCCACCATGTGGTTGCTGGAAATTGAACTCAGGACCTCTGGAAGAAGCCAGTGCTCTTAACTGCTGAGCCATCTCTCCAGACCCAGGGGAGCTGTCTTTTAGTTTGTTTGTTTGTTTGTTTGTTTCCGAGACAGGGTTTCTCTGTGTAGCCCTAGCTGTCCTGGAACTCACTCTGTAGACCAGGCTGGCCTCGAACTCAGAAATCCATCTGCCTCTGCCTTCCAAGTGCTGGGATTAAAGGCGTGCGCCATCACTGCCCGGCCGGGAGCTGTCTTTTTGAGTTTCTGTTTATTACAATTGTGTGTATGCTCGTGTGCACATGCCAATGCATGTACTCGGAGGTCAGAGGATTTCAGGTGGTTCTCTCCTTCCACAGTGAGATCTGGGATCAAGCTCAGCTGGCTGATGCCAGTGCTTTTCCTATGACATCATCTTCCTGGCCCAGAACTTGTTTTCAGACTTGAGTATAGATTAGAGTTATCTTCGGAGCTTGTTACAATGCCTTCCTGTTGTAACTTTGATAGATTTTTATTTTTATTTTATTTTATTTGGTTTTTCAAGACAGGGTTTCTCTGTCTAGCCCTGGCTGTCCTGAAACTCACTTTGTAGACCAGGCTGGCCTCGAACTCAGAAATCTGCCTGCCTCTGCCTCCCAAGTGCTGGGATTAAAGGCGTGCGCCACCACGCCTGGCGGGACATTTCTTTTAAAAACATTTTTATTTAAAAATTATCGTGTGTGTGTGTGTGTGTGTGTGTGTGTGTCGTCAGAAGTGAGCATCAGATCTCCAGAACCTAGAAGGCAAGCATTTCTACAAGCACACAGGTAGCTCTACAGCTTCCTTTCAGTACAGCACAGTTCTCGGACACTGATGAATAACTGGCCTAAGGTAGGAAGAGAATCTTAGTTTGCATGTATAGCATGCCACCTGACTTAGGAATGCCACCATACCAGCCTAACTGTATCTGTTAGGGTTAAGGTAGGACCCCGAGGGCAGGGCAACAGGAACAGTTGTTTATATCCTAGCTTGAAATCCTTTCCTTGAGGGAAAGAGCCTTGTCGAGATGACTCTGAGCCCAGAACAAGAAACGTGTGCTGTTAAAAGTCACAAGTCTCCACATGAGGAAGACATTTAACCTTGAGAATTGCCCGTTTCCTTCTTCAGTCGCCAGCATCCTGTCCCTGCCCACGTAAAGGTGAAAGAGTCCAGCTGAGTTGGGGGACTGAGGAAGCTAAGCCGTTGCGTTCCTTTTGAAGTGCAAGGTGCACACTTCTGTGATGCACACCTAATGGTGACACCCCCAAGTCACCATTAATCCCTGCTTTGGTGTTTAATGCGGGGAAGCACGGTATTGACGCTTTCACAACGGGCTGGGTTTCTTAACCCTGTTTTCTCGCCAATCAGCAAGTGGCTTTTTGTTTTGGTTTGGTTTGGTTTTTTGAGCGGCAAAGAGGAAGGAGGCTTGCTAGACAAAGCCAGCAGGTCACACAGACAGCAGGTGTCACCACCTATGGTGGTGTGCAGGGCGACTGAGTTCTCTGGGTCTTAAAAACAACCTTGAGTGAAGGTTAGCGGAGGTGTGTGTTTTGGGGGGCGGGGAGGCAACCAGATGGGGGAGAGGATGGGAAAAGCGAGGCAGGTGACCCAAGGATTCGGCAAGACTCCAAAAACCAAATCCTCTCACCTGCGGAAACAAAAGGAGGGAGGGTCCAGCCCACGCCGCTGGCCACATCAGAGCACCAAGAGAACACCAAGTCTTTATTACCGGAATTCCTATGAAACAGCTCCAAGGAAAAAAACAAAAAAAAAAACACACACTGGAGGGAAAGAATAACAAAGTGACACACACACAAACCTAGGGCTTCCCCGAGGGCGCCCGGCCTTGGAGCAGGGAGGGCCCAGACACGTCTGGAGCTCAGTTTAGCCTCCCGGGGCTCCTGGAGGTGGGGAGCTGTCTTTCTCTCCAGGGTTCACGGGCCTGGCTCGGAGCCAACGTGGTCCCCACCCCCACCCGGACTGGCTGCGCACGCTTCCCCACTTGGTCACTCTCTGCGTACACCTCTCTTCCGAGCCCGGGGAAGCTCGACTGACCCGCAGGAGTTGAGGCGTTTGCGGTCCCATGCCCACCAGGCTCCCATTTTCTGCCAGTCCTTAGCAGCCCCCACCACCCACGCATCGGATCCCATTCTCAACCAGGACCCCCGCACCTGTCCAGACTTCCCAGATCTCTCTAAATGGTCAGCGCGTTCCCAGGTCGTGGGGCGAGCGGGACACGGGTGCGGCCTCCGTCCCGTGGCAGTGGTTGGTGCAGGTTCCTTAAATCGCCTCTGGTCTCTCCACCTGAGGCACCCGGCAAGTTCTCGTTCTAGGTGCTTGCCGCTCTGCCGAGGCTGGCAACTTCGGCAACTTGCACGTCAGTCTGCACCTTTTCATTTGGGGTCACCCCAACTCTTAAACTCCAGCACCTTCCCCTCTTACAAAAAACAGCAGGACCGGTCCAGCCCCTGGGGTACTCCACTGTGATGTAAATTTAGAACCTGTTTCTGTGTTCAGCCTAACTAAAGACCCTGCCTAAACAGAATCCGACAGCTCCGGGGTCACTCTCCCCATCCCGGCTGGGTCAAATGGAGGCTGCTGGAGGTGACAGCCAGCCCTTAATAGAAGCAGCCCTATAAACTGGACCCGACAAGACCGAAGTGTCCAGAGTTCCGTGCAGGGTTGGAGCCAAGAGTCAGCAGTCCCCGACAAGGCTGAGGTGCAGGAGACCTTGGGGGGGAGGGGGGGGGAAGGCCGCAGCGGCTTGGGGGAGGGTATAGATCGGACCCACTGTGGCAGGTCAGGAGAGATAGGAAAGAAACCGAACTCTCTTCAGGCCCAAAGAATCTCCACATGGGTCATCTTGTCAGTTCCTAACTGGAACCTTGGGATCCTTCTTCTTCCTCTCTTTCTTTCTTTCTTTCTTTCTGGAAAGGGGGGGGGGTTTCCTGCATTTCTGCTCATCCCCTATAGAGGAGCCAGACTACAAATGGGGTTTGTGGCTGGCTGGCTGCTGTCTCGAAGGCTCCAGGCCCCTCCTCCAATCATAAGCAGCTCTGAAAGTTCTAAGTCCTGTCTGTGGAAAGCGGCAGTGGCTGGGCTGGGCTGTGTGGCTGAAGAAGCCTGAGCCTTGGTGTGCGAGCACCGTCTGTCTGGGCTGCAGCTGGAGGGCACTGGTGCTGCTCTCTGGTTGCCCCCACCCAGTCAGAGCATCTCTGGCAAGGTGAAGCTGCTGGCACCTGGGGAGTAGAGAGAATGAGACGTTTTTTCATCAAAGGAGCTCCTCCGTCACCGGCTTTCCCCGCCACCGGAGAATATGAGGCTCCTCCTCCTCTTGCCGGAGGTTCTAGATCATTCTGGAACTCTGCCTTGGATCATACCCACTGCTCAACTGCAGGGACCTTAGCAGCTAGACGTGGAGTGGGAGGAGATGGAAGTGGAAAGGAAGCTTTTGCATGGGGAGGCCTCACAGGTGGGAGACTGCCCCACCCCTGAGTCCTGTTAGTAGCTTCAAGGAGCTACACTAAATCCGAGGATTTGAAGGGGCAGAAAAGTCATCCCAGACTAGAATTCAGTGGGCCTCAGGCACCAGACTGAGTTCATAGGACTTTTGTTCAGAAGACACAGGGAAAAAAAAGCACAGAGGTGGTGTTTGGTGGCCAGGGTGGTGGTGGCACACACCTCTAATGCCAGCACTCCGGAAGCCAAAGCAGGCTGATCTCTGTGAGTTCAAGGCCAGCCTGATCTACAGAGCTAGCTCCAGGACAGCCAGAGCCACACAAAGAAACACTGTCTTGAAAAATATCAAAAAGCAGGGGGCGGGTTGGTAAAAGAATTAACAGGTAGGGCAATGGAGACATGAGTGGTAGTCTGTCAAGACTGATGGAAAAAGCTAGGAGGAAGAAAACAGGGAGGAGAGACTAGTTTGCAGTGAGCTGACAGGATGGACAGACACACTGTAGAGACCAGAGGATGCAGCAGGGACTCAACAGATCTGGAAGAGCAGCTCTTGTGGAAGAGGGGAGGCGGGTCCTTTGAGAGGGAAGGGAGAAAACTGAAGAGAGGTAGAGGCAGAGCAATGAATAGGCATTGATGAAGACCAGCTCCCAGGAGTCAGAAGAAAAGCCAGGGATGCTGAGGTGATAGGCAAACCAGGCCTCGACTGTGGAAGGGAGCATCAGAATGCACAGCAGGCCCTGGAGCTGGCAGGTGACAGACCACCTTGATTCAGTCCCTTTCTGGAGCCTGTAGGGTTGCAACAGACACTGGGCAATCTGGTTTTCACAGTGCGGAGCTGGGAGGGGAAACAAGTTGGAAGCTCAAAAGTGATGAGCATGATCCAAGATGAGTTGGCTTTGGGAGGACCGCCTTTTCCCTGGGGACCAGTGGGATGGCAGAAGGGGCACAGGTGGGGATAGTTCCCTAGTTGCCCTTGCTGGGGTGCAGCTCTGTGTGTGAGGGAATCCGGGGAAAGCATGGAAGAGAGCTGAAGGGAGAGAAGAATGTGGAAGGGGGACAAGATGGGAGAAGGCGGTGCCTGCTTTTGCTGACCATGCCCTCTGTTGCCTGGATTATGTCATCTCCACAACTACTATAGGAAGAACATCTGTTCCTCTGTAGGTGGAAACAGGGCCAAAACTGCTGCACCACAGCTCAAGAAAGCCGAAAAGATGCTGAGTGTGGGGAGCAGGAGAGCAGCTGGGCAGGCAAAGCAGGTGGATGGGAGAACAGCTTCTCACTGGGGGATGAGGCACCTGGAGAGGCGCACGCATGCCTAGTCCTGCAGGAGATACTGGCATTCCCTGGTACACCCCCCCCCCATGAGTTTAGAGAGGAGCCTGGAGGAGAGACAGCCCAACCCTGAGGCTCCAGAGGCACCTGGAGAGGCGCACGCATGCCTAGTCCTGCAGGAGATACTGGCATTCCCTGGTACACCCCCCCCCCCATGAGTTTAGAGAGGAGCCTGGAGGAGAGACAGCCCAACCCTGAGGCTCCAGACAGAAGCAGCCATTCCAGGGGACCATCTCCCGACCTTTAGCAGGTCCCTGACCATCCAGCGTCAGCAGAACACTGGACACAGTTCTGAACGACAACCACAGTGTTTCTTACGTTATCCTCTTAATAGTCACTGTGTGTCCTGGAAATGTCTTGTCAGTGGGGCTGCAAACTATTCAAGGTCAAAAGCCGGTTTGGTTTTCTGGTCAGGGCATCTGTCGAAGGCAGGCGTGATTATTGTTTGTCAGATAAATAAATGAATAAATAACCAAACTCTTAAAAGTACAAAAGCCAGGAGTGAGACAGCAAGTCTGTAATCCCAGTGCTTGGGAAGTGGAGACAGGAGGGTCTGAAGTTCAAAGCCAGCCTCATTTATATAACCAGTGCAAAGGTAGTAGGGTTAGATGATATAGAGATAGAGATAGAGATAGAGATAGAGAGAGAGAGAGAGAGAGAGAGAGAGAGATAGAGATAGAGATAGAGATAGAGATAGAGATAGAGATAGAGATAGAGATAGAGATAGAGATAGAGATAGAGATAGAGATAGAGAGATGCTGGTTTACAGGGGGAAACCATGTGCCCTGCCACAAGAAAACAAGAAAAGGCCACTGATACTTGATGTTCCAGCCCAGCACCTCTGGATCCTTGAAGTACCCATGATGGGTAATAGGCCTTTGCCCTAGCTGCCCCTGGAAACTGTGGTCCCAAGCCTTACCTCTTACTGTCCTTCTCTTAGGGCCTCTTCCACCTTAGGCACCTCCTGCCGCCTACCCCGGAAGTCTTCCTCTGAAAGGCAAAGGGAAAGGCCTCATCTTCCACTCTGCAGAACCTCATGTGGGCCCATCCTCAGGCTGGGCAGGGGAGCTGCTTGACCTCTGACCCTTTGCTTGGATCTTGACACCGCAAGCAGCAGTATGCGGGTACAGTAAAAGAGGCAGAGGCAACCTGGGCGCTGGCCTGACTCTACCACTGAGCACTGTGGCCTTGGCCAAGTCTCACCCTTGTCTGGGCCCTGGTTTTTCTAATCTATCAAGCAGGATAGGAGTGATAGACTATCCAGAAGACCTCAGGGCCCTCTGGTCTTTGTATCTGGTGTCTCCTGACCCTTTAAGAGCCTAATGCTGAGGGTTCATCCATGATTGGCCTAGAGAGGTCTTTTGACCCCTTATGACCTTTAGAAGGGGCTGGGTAAAAAGTTCTTTCTTTTTCTTTCATTTCCCTCTCTCTCTCTCTTTCTTTCTTTCTTTCTTTCTTTCTTTCTTTCTTTCTTTCTTTCTTTCTTTCTTTCTTTCCTTTTTTTACTTTTTCTTCTGGTTTTCCTTTTTTTAATATAAAAAAGATATAGTATTTATCTTTATTTAGTTATTTATTTAATGGATATGAGTGTTCTGTCCACATGTGTGCCCAAATGCCAGAAGAGGGAATCAGACCTCATTACAGATGGTTGTGAGCCATCATGTAGTTGCTGAGAATTGAACACAAGCCCTAGGGAAAAACAGCCAGTGCTCTTAACTGCTGAGCCATCTCTCCAGTCCCCTTCTTCTGGTTTTACAAGACAAGGTTTTTCTATGTAGCCCTGGCTGTCCTGGAACTCGTTCTGTAGACCAGGCTGGCCTTGAAATCACAGAGATCTGCCTGCCTTTGCCTCCCAAGTGCTGGGATTAAAGGTGTGTACCACTGCTGCATGCTAGACTGAGCCTTTCTAATTTATGGTTGTCTGTGTATGAGGTCTGCCAGTCTATCCCTCATTCCCTAGGGACCATTCTCTGGGAATAGTGCCTGGCACCCTGGGTTCCTCTTCAGGGATGATGGGAAGCAGGTGTCAGTGTGTGCACCTCATGACAAGGGACCACATTTCTGTGGGCCACCTGTCTGCCAACCCCTGACATGTCCCCCAGACTGAGTGCTCCCTTGCTGAATATTAGACCCTCAGGACCTCCTCTTGAAGGGTCACCCATCCCAAGCAACTTAGACTTCAACGTCCCCTGACCTGCCTCACCGTAAGCATGGCCCTCCACGTCATCCAGGAGGTTGGCTGTGGATGCAGCAGCCCCCAGCCTGCCGGACTGTTCAGGAAAACTATTCTAGAGACGGATGGGTACTGCGACAGCTTGTTCAATCTGCCTGTGCTCTGTCCTGATAACCCACCAACCTCAGAGGCTTCTACTATCCCTCCCGTTCCCAAACTGCCTAATGGTGTCCCTTCCAGGACCCTCTCCTGGGATCAATGGACCAGCTAGCCAGGCCCGACCCCTTTACTCTGCCCCCATCACTAGGGACAGGGAGAGTGACATTTCCCCCGTTCTCCTTCAACTACTCAGTTTTCAATATCCAGGGCCCTGTGGATAAGCACGGATGAGAACTTTGGTGTGAAGACAGGGAAACTTTTTTTCATTCAAAAAGCCAAAAGTGGAGGAAAAAAAAAAAAAAAAAAAAGCAGGCCTCTGGAGACACAGCTGCAGGGACCTATGAACCAGTTCTAGTAAAATTAGGGGAAGACTCGGTGATTTCAATAGGAAGACGATGTCTTTCTCCCAAAATGCAGATGACTTAAGGCCAAAAGTAAAGAAGGCACTGGAAGGACGGTGTCCCCGGGGAAAGGAACACAGGAGCTGATGACGGGGTTTCCTGGTTCACAAATCAAGGAGGGGCGGCCGCAGAGCCGCATCCCACTCCCGAGGAAGGTTCAGCCGGGATCTCCATCACTGTTGTCAGTGCTCCCCACCCCACCCCAGGGCCAAGCAGAAGGATACGACTGAAGCTTCGGTAAATGTTTCTTCTTTGACTTCCTCATTTTGGTCTTCTCGGAGAAGGCTCGGGCGAGTTCAAACAGCTTCCTGCGCGTAGCTGGGGCAGAAAGACTCGTGAGCCCTTAATGCTCCAGAGAGCCAGAGCATCAGATGGCTTCCCTCCAGGTTTGGGGGCAGCCAGGCAGAGCGCCACACCAGGCCCCTTGGGTGGGGACTGGGAAGAGGAAAGTGACAGGAACAGCAGACACCAGTGCCACCTAGGGAGCAAGTGCGCCATCCCAGGTCGGCCTCCGGGGGCAGCACAGGCCAGCACTCGTCAAGTACACAGCAGCCTGCCTCCAGACCAAGATCCGGGTATTCCTTCCCTAGAGGCGGACAACCACACAACCACGGCTCCTGGCTTTCTTTCCCGCTGCTGGCTGCCACGGCCTTCCCGCCCCTCCCCAGCCACCTCCACAGTTGGTCCTAGGATTTCCATGAGTCATCGGAAATTTTCCCTGAAATAAAACCTTGAAAGGCTCCAGCCTCATCCCCGCTGGTTATGGGTCTATGAGACTGGAGACGGGAGGATGACAAAAAAAAGCGGGCAGTGGGGCGAGGTTCCCCTATCCCAAAATGTCTGCCATTCCCACAGAAAGCAGACTCAGCCAGTGACTCCAGTCTCGGCCAAGTCCTCACGCCACAGAGAATGTGAACACCGACACACATTATTTTCCAACAGACAGCTGGCTCAAGAGGATTTAAACTTAATTTGTCTCCAGACTCAGCTGCAGAATAAAGTAAGGCAGGAAGGCTGAGGGAGCTAGCCTGTGATTAAAATGTCACCCGGAGTTCAGCAAGAGTCAATAGCATTAAAAATCTTCCGGGGGGGGGAAGGGGGGGCTCTCTCCCTCTCATGAGGCCACAGGGCCTGCCTCAAGAGAGCTGGGACAAGGAGGGGAAAAGGGGCAAGACTCACATTTTCCCATGTGTTTCAACTTGTCCCTGAATAAGGCATCTTCTGACACAGTGGGGTTGGTTTCACTGGTTCCTGGAAGGAGGAGACACCTGCTGAGGGACCAGGCCCATTGGGTCTCCGAGGTCCCACTAAGAGATAGAGTGAGCACCTGGCCAAGGCTCTAGGGAAGGAGGTCAGAGGATACCCTCCATCCCTGTTTCTGTCTGTTCTCTTATTACAGAACAAGTCCCGGCTTCTTCCCTGCTATAGGAGTTTAAGGCAAGTTGCAAGAGTACTTCTTTCTTGCAAGGTACATTTTCCTCTTCGGAGCAAACAAGGGCAGCCTTAAGATCTGCTGCACGTATGGGAAACTGGCTGGCCTTGGGTTCCAGCCTCTCTAGCAGTCCCATGTCCTCAAAGCCATGATGGTGGTTTGAAGTGAGCTGGTAGGGAGATCTATGTCTCGGAAATCCCCCCAGCCTGCATATCAGCCTTCTCCTGCACCCAGAGCAGAAGGTTAACCATTTGCCAGCACATCATGACCCTCTGTGCATCCTAACTCTCGTGAATTGAAGCAGAAAGGACAGAGAGCCAAGAACGCCTCCCAGATGCTGAACGGGAACAAGAGCAGGGCTCAGCCAAGAGTCAGAACGCAGTGAGCCACCTGCGTGGGTCTCTCAGGATCCTTGGGCTGCAGCTCACCGTCCTGTAACTTGGCTCATCCCGAGTCACCTTGTCTGCTAACTTCCCTTTCAGTCACTCTGATCCAGTTCAGCAGCTCCAGTGTCCCTTGTTAATTTGGAATCAAGGACAAGAAAACTCCCAGCTGAACATCTGGTGAGGCCTAAGCTCCTGGCTGCTTGCTTAGGAATCAGTTCTATGGGATTTTCTTTCTCTGAGCTGGGATTAGCGGGGGCACCTTACCCTTCTGTTCTTGCCTTCCCAGCTCAGCTGTGGGACGGAGGGTCTGCTCCTGAAAAACACACGGCTGATCCCTTTTAAATATGGATATGGGGTGATAGCAGGAACTGACCCAAGATTCAGAGTCCAGGAGCCAAGGATGAATACAGAGTCTCTGTTCACACTCCCAATCTAAGCTCTGCTATAGTCTATACATCTTACTAATACAGTCCTCACTCTGGCCTGTCAGCCCCAGTGCTGCTGGCACTGAAGGGAAGTCACATGTAGTCTGAAATGAGTTGGAGAGGCGGTCATAGGAGAGACTATAAAACCCTGCTTCTCTAGCCCTCTGTTTTGTTTTTTTAATGAATTTTAAGATATTTGTTTATACTTATGAGTACTCTATCTGCATGTATGCCTGCATGACAGAAGAAGCCATCTAATTCCATTATAGATGGTGTGAGCCAACATATGGTTGATGGGAATTGAACTCAGGATCTCTGGAAGAGCAGCCACTGCTCCTCCTCCTCCTCCTCCTCCCCTCCTCCTCCTCCTCTTCCTCTTCTTCCTCCTCCTCCTCCTCCTCCTCCTCTTCTTCTTCTTCTTCTTCTTCTTCTTCTTCTCCTCCTCCTCCTCCTCCTCCCCCTCCTCCCCCTCCCCCTCCTCCTTCTCCTCCTCCTCCTCCTTTTCCTCCTCCTTCTCTTTCTCCTTCTTCTTCTTTTTTTGGTTTTTCGAGACAGAGTTTCTCTGTATAGCCCTGGCTGTCCTGGAACTCACTCTGAAGACCAGACTGGCCTTGAACTCAGAAATCCACCTGCCTCTGCCTCCTGAGTGCTGGGATTAAATGTGTGCTCCACCATGCCCGGCTTTTTCTTTTCTTTTTCTTTCTTTTTTTTTTGGGGGGCGGGGGTTGGGGGGGGAGGGCAGCCACTGCTCTTAACCATTGATTGAGCCATCTCTCTGGCCCCTTCTCTGGCAGTTCTTGTTAAAGCATCTTGCACATCATACACAGAATTTCTCTTTCCCACACACGGCAGTGGGTGTCTCAGGGCAGAGAGCCTGCAGCTACTTAAGTGAATGAACCCTTCCCAGATTAAGCTCACCCTCTCTCTCTCCGTGGACTGGATACAGTCAACATGTATGCCTTGCCGTTGCTGGTGTACTAATTAGGCATTAAGCCTCATTAAGACAAACCTCACAAGACTCTACGGCCTTCGTCCTCGCAGTTGCTATTAAGAGACATGACATGGTTCGGTGTGTCCTCTGGTAGGACAAGATCCAGAAATAGTTGGGAGGTCAGCCAGCCTGTGGTAGGTAACCTACAGCTCCCAGGACAGCGAGAGCCTAAGTCCACTCAGTGAAGGGGATATCTCACTCCACAGGAGATCTATCTATCCCTTCTTGCTTGCTGAAGGGCCTCGGGTCCCACCCTTGGTCTGTTTCCTCATTCTACCGCTAAGTTCTCAATATTGAAGATAAAGTTGGGGCGTGGGCCCAGTGAGCCCCGCAGGCCCTCTCTCGGGACAGCAAGCTTACCGGGGACAGAGGAGGGAAAGCCACCGTCATTTCCAACCGCCGCATTGTTGGATTTGGATTTCTGGGATTCATATTTCAATCGGTCTGGAGAAGGAGACAGATTCTGTCAGGGAAGTGAGCTCCAGGGTGCCCGGGGGCACACTGAAGGCCGCAGGAGACTGAATCCCCCGAAGCACACAAGTATACATACACACACACACACACACACACACACACACACACACACACACACACCTACCAGCTCTTGAAGAACTTGTGATAATAGAAACAACTACCTACTAAGCATTTGCAATGTTGGAATGTCAGAATTAGCAGCTTTCTGAGACCCCAAACCTATTTGATTGTATTGTCTTAGGGTCTTAATATGGAGCCCAGGCTCTCTTGGAACTCATGGTTCTCCTTCCTTTGTGTCCTTAACGCTGGGCTTGCAGGTATCAGCTACATGTTCAGCCAAGCCAAGCCCCCCCTCTTTTTGTTTTGTTTTGTTTTGTTCTGCTTTTTGACATAGGGTTTCTCTGTGTAGCCCTGGCTGTCCTGAAACTCTATCTGTAGTCCAGGCTGGCCTCGAACTCAAGAGATCCACCTGCCTCTACCTCCTGAGTGCTGGGTTTAAAGGTGTGCACCACCACCACCACCACCACTGCCTGGCTCTAGTCACACCATTTTTTTTTCCTGCCTGTAGGCCTGCTTCCTCCAGCCCAGCAAGCCAGCAGTACAATTTGCTTCCTTCTTCCCCAACACCTCAGACTCCCTCCCTTCCCTCCCCTCTCCCTCCTTCCCTCTGTGACAAGCCCACCTCCTCAGCCCTGTCTCCAAACTTTACCTCAAAAGGAAAAGCAGCCAGGTTGGGGAGCAGGGTGACCCATCCATTGATCATGCAAATATCCTGCTCTAACCTCCATTCAGGACCCTCCCATTCTGTCACCCATAAAGCCAGTCACCTTGTCCACAGGGATCAAGACATGGTATCCTTGACTTGTAGCTAGAGGTTGGTAGGAAAGGCAGCATTTCTTTCCCTGTCTCTCAAGCGTAGACTAATTAATGCTGAGCTCAAACAGATATGCAGGGCAGGGGAAATGGCCCAGTGAGCACACCCTCTTCCTCTGGGTTCTCAGGTGTCCCCAACCCGCACTGAAACCCGGAGCTCCTGAATGACCCAGGGAGGCCCAAGTTCAAGCAGGTTAGAAAGTGCCTGGCATGCCCACATCCAGCAGGACGCCTCCTGAGGGAGGCCCGAGGCTCCTGCCCTTGTCACTCTCTTCTGCGTGGTGAGGCTTGGTGCCCACCTCTCTCCAGGGCGAGGAGGAAGTCCCGGTTTCGCTGCAGCTCCTTCATGAATTCCTCATTCTGCAGGAAGAGGGCAATTCTCTCATCTTCCAGGTACTGTTTCCAGCGGCTGTCTTGGTCACAGGCCATGGGCCCTGGCGCCGGAGGTGGGCCTCCCTCTCCACTCATAGGCTTGGAGCCCCCGGGGTGACCCTGAGGAAGAGTGAGCATACACATCACCTACTTAAATCCATGTACAGCTGTATGCGCAGGTGTGCTTTCCCAAAATCCTCCTGTCTCATCATGTAGTCCCCTCCTCCCAACGGGACCCAGTCACTAGCCAGAATTCACTGGATAGCTCAGAACTGCCCATGCAGCAGAAGCAGGAAGAACATCAAAAGGACTTTTCCTCCCAACCTAGGGTCACCTCATTCCTTCTTTTGGAACCTAAATCATCCTGAAAATCAATTTGTAAACAGCTCAGCCACCTGTGCATGGACTCCCAGTCTCACATGTCCCTCTACGCCAGCTGCATGCCCCAATATCAGGGGCATCTTCTGAAAGAAGAGCCTATGGAAAGGAAAGCAGCAATCCCACCATTAGCTACCCCATTTCCCTCCCTCCAGCCTGAGGTGATGGTTGCAGCAAAAGAGCCAGGCCAGACGGGAAGCGAGGCTGTAGGTTTGCCTTTCTTTCCTTACAAATTCTAATCCACAGAAGCAGCCCAGCCTGAGCTTGAAAACCAGGAAGTAAAACTGGCTGGTACAGACCATGACAGATGTAGCCCAGGAGAGATGCTGGACAGGCAGGCAGGTAGGGTGGAGGTTCGAGGGCAGCCTCTTACCTGAATGCTGTCCATCTGCTGGGGAAGGATTCGGAGGAAGTCATCCGGGAGGCTGCCCAGCAGGGGTGGGTTCCAGTTTCTGTAGCGTCTCTGGCTTGCAGGTTGTCCGGAGCCTGGGACATCAATCCTGGGGGATGAGAGGTAAGGAGAGCAGGGCATAGTCAGGCTTAGCCATAGCTCTGTTGGCCCATCCCAGGCCCTTGGGCAGATGGAGATCTTGCTCAGAGTATCCAGTGCCTACACCGCTTTCTGAACAAAGGTGCAGGCATGCATTCTGCTGAACGAGGGAAACAGCAGACCAAGAAGGAAGGCAGCCAGTCAACATTGCAGACTTACATACGGACTTTCTGAATGTCCCCTACAGACTGGGGGGTGGGGGGTGGGGGTGGGGTCAGACATTTCTGTGCTATGTCCCTAGCTGGCACAGTGCTGGACTGTTAAATAATAGCGATCACACCCCACACACCCCCAACAGCAGACAAGTAGCCTGCCGACAGCCCGTTCTGTCCTCGTTTGTTGAGGCGGGAGCTCCCTGAGATTCCTGGACAATAAGCAGGTCTGAGTTCACATTCTGGCTCAACTATAGCCAGCAAAGGGGAGGGAACATTGAGGAGCCCCTGGTACTTTGTTATAAATTCTAGATCTTGCTGCTCTCCTGCCCAGGTACTAAGACACTCACACACACTTTCACACACACACACACACTCACACATATACATACACACACTCACACATATACATACACACATACTCACACACACACACACTCTCACACACTCACATACTCACACATACACACTCACACACACATATACACTCACAGACACACACATATACATACACATACACACACATACACATACACACTCACGCACACATACACTCACACACACACATACTCACACACACACTCACACACACACATCCCCATGAGCTGCAGCTTGAACAGATGGAGCCCAGAGTTAGGGTCTTGTTCCCAAGGGGTTCTATGGGGCCTCTCTTCCCAGACAAGGTGTGTCTGTGCTAAGCAGCCAGGACAGGAGAGGACCAAGGGCCTGGCTGCCCTGACCCCAGGCTCTATCCCAAGCCCAGGCCCGAAGGAAGCCTGGAGCTGGGCCAGGAGCTCCAGGACTCCCCAGCAGCCTGCTGCGTGGCAACCGCAGGACACGTGTCCTGCTGAATCAGGGAAATGACACATGGAGAAAGCAGGCGGCGGGGAGGTGGTGGGGGCCATGCTGGGCTCGGCCTGGCTTTGATTTGGCCTCCAGCTCCAGGAATCCCTCCACCCCCTCACTGGAGGGGAGCTTTTCCGTCTGCCGCTAACTTGTGGAAATAACTTCCTTTCCTTTTTCTATTTTGGGCTGGTGGCCCGGTGGGTACGAGGGGAGGGCTGAGGGGAGGGTGGGGGCAGCAGCAGACGGATAACCAGCTGCTAAGTGCTAGGGGGAGCTCAGCTCGAAGCCAGAGACACACATGGATATCCAGAGAGGCGCCTGCAGGGGAGCCCAGGGCTCGGTCTCCTCCACATTGCTCTGCCACTTATGTCCCTGTCCCAAGCTCTGGTTCCCTCCCAAGGCCCATCTGTCAGTCCCACAGACACCACTTCCAGCCATAATGGAAGAAGGCTTGTCTAGGCTTCGTTTGGGGCAAGGTAAACACCCCAACTCAGTTATATCTGGAATCCACCCAGACTGCCCAGGGAGAGTCCAAACTCTGACTAAGACCCTTCTAGCTTTTGTATTTCTGGGATGCCCAGGGGATGAGGGTTGACATGGGGAGAATTCCTTTTCTTCCAGAGTCTCCCGGGCTGCTGGGCACGGGTCCTGGAAAGTCCATCAGTCATCCTCCTCCGAACCCTGGGGTGAAGTCATCCTCAGCTGCCTGACTGAGGGAGGGGGCCAGCCCAGGGCAGGCAGCCCGGCAACTCCATTATGGTTGGAAAGGAATGGGAGAAATGAGCTGCTGAGGTAAAACAATTTCCACACAAAAACAGCAGGCGGCCTGTGGAGGGGCCTCCTGGGCTGCTGGGACTCAGGCAGATGGAGAGAAGAACCCAGCAGCAGTGGGGGAGGGGAAGGAGACCGAGGCCAAGAGGATCTTCAGGTACTGAGTCCCTGGAACCCCTAGACTTGAATTTCAGGCTGAGGTGGATGATGACGTCATGTGTAACCACAGGATGTTGGACCACCTACCTGGCTGGGAAGGATCTCAGACATGCGCCTTTCCAGAAAGGGGGGGGGGGTTAGTGGAGTCTGGACGTGCAGCCCACGTGGGCGGGACCCTGTCACAGGTCACTAAATGATGTAGCTGCATCATTCAGGCAAAACCTAAGCAAAGGACCCTAGCAGATGGGCCTGCGTCTTTGGATCCTGCGGGACAGTATCTGAGCTCTGAAACTGTCCTGTTACCAGGCTCATCCCAGGGACATGGTGACAGAAAGGGACCAGACCACTAGCTTCTCTCAAACCTAACCTTCAGCGGCCAAAGATTTTTAGAATACCAGTCTACCAGTGCCCTGCCGTGGTATAGTCCCACGGAGTCTCCTGTAGTTGCAGGGTAAGGTGTGTGTGTTCTTTGGAAGCTCCACGGAGCCCCCATGACCGACCCATGTTCCTCTCTGCTCACTGATGAACAGCTCCTCGAGATGGCCCCCCTCCCTGCTTCTCCTGTGCGTACACCACTCCCTCTGTTTAGAACAGAGTCCTGTCCTCAGTCTCACTAAAGTAAGGAGGTGTGGATGGCAGACCCTCGCTTGGACAGCAGCTTCTGGGCCCCCATGTTTGTGGTTCCTGAAATTCTGATCTACAGTAGAAGAGCCCAGAGGACAAGCAACACACACACACACACACACACACACACACACACACACACACACACACACACACACACACACTGTAATTGAAACTATTTAAGTACTTTGGGATAAACATTATAGTTTGGTCTGCAATGTCCCCACAGGCTTGTATGGTTGAACTCCTTGTCTGCAGTTAGTGGCACTGCTTTGAGAAGCTACTCTTTACAGGTGGGATCTAGGCCACTAGGGGCAGGCCTGGAAGGTTGCACCTGCCTCTGGCTCTAAACCAGCTCTCTCTGCTTCCTGATGCAGGTGATGTGAAAGGCCCACGGCCCTGTTCTGCCACACCTTTTCCTGCCACAGTGAACTAAAATCCCTCTCACACCATGAGCCAAATAAGCCTTCTCTCAATCCAGTCCTTGCCTTTGGGTGTTTTGCCACAGCAACATAAATGAAATAGAGGATTGAGACAAGCAACGACACAGAAGTCAAGCCAGGTGGTGGTGGCTTTAATTCCAGCACTCAGGAGGCAGAGGCAGATGGATCTTTTGAATTCTGGGCCAGCCTGGTCTACATAGCTAGCTCTAGAACAGGCAAGGCTGTACAAAGAAATCCTGTCTGGAGGCAGGGTAGGAGGAATCAAAAGAAAATCATTTAGCACCAGTACCCCGGAGCTCTTGACTCTAGCTGCATATGTATCAAAAGATGGCCTAGTTGGCCATCACTGGAAAGAGAGGCTCATTGGACATGCAAACTTTATATGCCCCAGTACAGGGGAACGCCAGGGCCAAAAAAATGGGAATGGGTGGGTAGGGAAGTGGGGGGAGGGTATGGGGGACTTTTGGGATAGCATTGGAAATGTAATTGAGGAAAATATGTAATAAAAAATATTAAAAAAAGAAGAAGAAGAAAGAAAATCATTTAGCTCTCATCTCCGTAAGCTGCTCCAGGCGTGACCTCTCTGGCAGTCTCACGAAGGTTCTAACTTTCACTCCCCAGCCTGCATCTCTTGTACCACCTGAGAACTCCATGGAGGACCTCTACCCCACCCAGCTAACTTTCCAAACTCTCAGCTTCCTAAGCTACATACAGTCTGACTTCTCAGCAGGGAGGAGAGGACATAGCGATGAAAACCCAGTACGATGACCTGGGTTCACACCCAGCCTTGGCCACTGGGGACAGCAGTAACCCTCTGGGGCTCAGCTTTGTCAGCTGTGAGATGGGCGACTGCACTGCTTACCACTGAAGTCCTTAAGTCATCGAGTAAAGGACCATGGCCGTCTCTGGCACACAGCAGCTGTTCTTACTGGCTCTCCAGGCTCCCCACTGTCACTGTTCTAGGGCTCTTAAGATGTCTAGAATTGGGGGATCACTATAGCACCCCCCCATCATCTCCTCTCACCTTGTCTGTCATTCTAACAAACAGCAGCTCCTGGACAAAGCAACCACACCTAGGCTCTAACATCTGCCAAACCCAGAGCCCAGAAAGCAAGCTCTTCACGTACAACGGACCCCACTGGCACTAGCTTCTTTTTAAGCTTCCAAAGAACAAGAGTCTCAAAGCTGAGACAAGTCTCCCGGGTCCTTGCTGCCCACTCTCCCGTCTCCCGTCATCAAACTAACCCAGAAAAAGACACATCTTCACATGGCTTTAAAATCCTCTCAACATCACTAGCTGAGGGGTGACAAACAGTCATCCCACTGGGGACTGACTGACAGCTACCTGGGGGTGCTGGGGTGGGAGGGATGCTGAGGTTCATCTTGCCTCCGCAGGAGACAGCACAATGATTAATTACTGATGTGTCCATGGGCTGGGGAAAGGAAGGGTCAGTACAAAATTTCATGAGCTCATCTTCCTACCCGTCCTCTCCCTTGATTACACATTCCAAGGACCCGGAGGCTGTGCCATATTTAATTAACTATATCCCATAGGCATATGCTGCTATAGCTAACTTGTGTTTGCTCTGCGGGCACTTTAGAGACAGCCATCTTCTCTAGCCTTCCTCTTTATTTTTAGGATCCTTTTACACTGAACCTGGAACTTACTGACTGGCTAACTCAGCTGGTCACTGAGCTGCAGGGAGCTGCCCGTCTCTGCAACTCCAGCTATTGGTGTGACAGATGTGGCCTGCTGTGCTCAGCTTTTACATGCAGAGGGCTAGGAATTCAAGCCCAGGCCCTCTTGCTTGTGCAACAAGCTCCCTGCCTCCTGAGAGACATTTCCCCAGTCCCACAGGGTTGAAGTTTTGAAAGTTATCCCAGGTGTCCCGTGAAAATGTCTCTTGCCACAGTCCAAGTGTGCAGTTAGTAGAATAATGTCTGGTGGGGGCCGCCAATTTCCCACTGTGGTTTATACAACCCCGACTCCTGTCTCTGTTTCTCCCCACTGCGCTCTGAGACAAAAATGGACGCTCACCGGGGAGGTGGGGTCGGAGGAGCCATCAGGTAAGGCCTGTCGAACACGTGCATGTGGTACGCTGGTGGTGAGTACACAGGCGGGGGCTCTTCCTCAGAGCTATCGGGCTCCAGAGTCCTTTCCAGGATCTAAGTCAGAGACAATAAAGAGAGACGTAGTAACAGTGATTGATTCGGATATGAATAACTCATCCTTGAACCTCAGTGGCATTGGGATGAAACAGAAGGATGATGGCCGAGGACGTGTCCTAGGAGTTTTGTGCATTGCTGCTAGGAGCTACTCCTTGGCGATGCTGGCCTTAGGTATTAACACTAACACATGGCTACCATGACCCCTCAATTATACTTAGCAAACAGGACAATGCACTGACCCAAAGGATCGTTTATGGCAGCAGCATCTATCCAAGCAATGCTTGAGCGCAGCAAAACAAACACAGGGTGGAAGAGAGAGACTGCAAGGGTTGGTGTACTGGCTAGTTTTGTGTCAACTTGACACAGCTGGAGTTATCACAGAGAAAGGAGCTTCAGTTGAGGAAATGCCTCTATGAGATCCAACTGTAAGGCATTTTCTCAATTAGTGATCAAGGGGGAAATGCCCCTTGTGGGTGGGGCCATCTCTGGGCTGGTAGTCTTGGGTTTTATAAGAGAGCAGGCTGATGTCCTAGAGTTTTAGAATCCCAGTATTTAAATCTTAAATAAGCTGTTGGAAGTATCTGTCTCATCACATAAAATAATGTTTTATTTCATGCTTTAACGAATGTGGGTTTGCATTTTAATGTTCCCTTTCAGCTCTAGATGCATTCCAAATCCCTTTTGTTTAGTGTGAGCTGTGAGTTCAAGTGTGCAACAGTATAATTCTGTGTCCTGCTGTGTAGTCATCCATTTAAAGTTTTAAACTCTCACTTCTGAAATGTTCACTAAGACTTGAGAGGTGTGGGCACAGTGTATTATTCTATTTTGCCAAAAAAAAAAAAAGAAAAAAAAGAAAAAAGAAAAAGAAAATAAAAACATGAATATGTAATGTCAAAAAAAAAAAAAAAAAAAGAGAGCAGGCTGAGCAAGCCAGGTGAAGCAAGCCAGTAAAGAACATCCCTCCATGGCCTCTGCATCAGCTCCTGCTTTTTGACCTGCTTGAGTTCCAGTCCTGCATCCTTTGGTGATCAACAGCAGTATGGAAATGTAAGCCGAATAAACCCCTTCCTCCCCAACTTGCTTCTTGGTCATGATGTTTGTGCAGGAATAGAAACCCTGACTAAGACAAATTGGTACCAGGAGTGGGGTATTCCTGTGACAATCTGACCATGTTTTGGGGAGGGCTGTGGAAGGACTTTAGAACTTTGGGCTTGAAGATTCAACCGTTGTTAAGAGCTCTGTCGGATGTCGTGTAGGAGCTTGGAAGGTAATGTTGAGAACACTGCAGAAGATGGAGCTCTGGTTTGTGAAATTTCAGAGGGAAAATTAAAAACTCTTTTTAGGGCCATTGCTGTTTTGATTGTGAAGATTCTGTAGTTCTGGTTAGCTGGGGCTGAAGAATCAGCTGTGATTAACAAGATACCAGAACTACCAAAGCAAAAACTTTGCATTACTGGGACTATTGATGCTGGTTAGCTAGAGCTAAGAAATTAGCGGTGATTAAGAAGAGACCAGCATCAATGAGGTGACATCTTCTGGGAAGTGTTTTCTGAAAGCACAAAGAGGCTGTGTTCCAGAGATGGCCAAGGTTGTACTCCTGCTGCAGCGGGACTTGGTAATATGTACGGGTCACCCAGGTGGTACTGGTTTTGAAGGCATGAAGGGGTCACGCAAAGCAGCTGAGGCTCGGCACTGTGAGAGGCCATGGAAGGCCATTGGTGAAGGTGCAGCCTCAGTTGCAATTGAAGGCCCAGGACTGAAGGGGTCATGCAGTGTTTTGGAGATGCCAGTACCATGAGATGACCACCAAGAGCAGCAGCAGCAGTGGGGTACAGGCATCTGGAGCCTAGAGATGACGCGTGTGCTACAAAGGGCATGGCTGGAGAAGTGACCCAAGCCCTTGGAGGAGTCCTGAGTTGGATCCCAGACATTGGACAGTTGGAGACTGACTTTTGCTTTTGATTGTGACTGTGCCTTGATATTTTACCTCTTGAAGGAAGAAACTGTTTTAGTGGAGCCCACAGTTAAGAGACTTTTAATTGTAAAAAGACTTTGGATTTTAAAAGAGATGGATATTTTAAAGAGATTGAAATTTTAAGAATATGTAAAGGCTGTGCGACTTTTAAAGTTATTTAGATCTTGGGGATGAATAAGATTGTAAGGGTTAAGGCTTACTAGTGATGTTTTTGTGTGTCAAGTTGACAAGGGGTCAATTGTACTGGCTAGTTTTGTGTCAACTTGACACAGCTGGAGTTATCACAGAGAAAGGAACTTCAGTTGAGGAAATGCCTCCATGAGATCCAACTGTAAGGCATTTTCTCAATTAGTGATCAAGGGGGAAAGGCCCCTTGTGGGTGGGACCATCTCTGGGCTGGTAGTCTTGGGTTTTATAAGAGAGCAGGCTGAGCAAGCCAGGTGAAGCAAGCCAGTAAAGAACATCCCTCCATGGCCTTTGCATCAGCTCCTGCTTTCTGACCTGCTTGAGTTCCAGTCCTGACTTCCTTTGGTGATCAACAGCAGTATGGAAATGTAAGCCGAATAAACCCCTTCCTCCCCAACTTGCTTCTTGGTCATGATGTTTGTGCAGGAATAGAAACCCTGACTAAGACAGTTGGTGAGAATGGGAGGAGGTGCTGGGGACTCTGGGGCCTGTGGAAGAGGTTTATCTGGGTGCCTATCACATGGTATGTACATGCTATGCAACCTCAGTGGACTGCACACTTGAGACCCTGTGTCCTCTGTACTCTTCTCTGATGATGTCATCTATACCCTCCTTCGGTGCACTACTATATCTCTTCTCTTAACCCCAGCCTGGCAAGTAAAGGCCCATTTTATAGATGAGCACATTAAGGCCCGAGTGTGTTTTATTTGTTTTGTGGTATCTGGAATTGAATGCAGAGCCTCAAGCACATGAGGCACGAACTCTACCAGGGAGGTACAGCCTAGTTCTTTTTACTTTTGTTCTGAAATAGTGTCTCACTAAGTTGTCCTGGCTGGCCTTGAACCTGTCTCATTACTTCTCTTGGGAAGATGTGAAGAAGAGAGAACACCAATGACTGGCCAAAGAAGTGATCTCACCCAAGTCTAGGAGTGCCCCCACCAGCACCACCACAACAGTTGTATCACCAAAGGCCCAACCAAACACAGATAGGATAACAACCTCTTGAAAGCTGCATAGAGCCCCCACCCCCACCCCCAGTTAGCTAACCCCTTGACTACTCCAGCATCTCTCGAATCCATCTGCAGCTGGAGCAAAAATGCAACCCACTGGGAGGTGGCTATAGGAGAGAGGGAGGGGCTAAAACCACAGGTGACCCTCTAATGACCCTCCTGCCTGCCGTGAGGGAACAGGCCCAAGCTTGCTGAAGGGCTGGTGTAGGAAGTCAGAGCAGTTCTGACTAAGATGGTGTCACAGCTCAAAGGACCGCAGAACAGACCACTTCTGATCCTCCTGTCCTGTCTGCTGAGAATCAGATAACAGGCCCTGTGAGGCCGATGACTGGTTAATAGGGCAAAAACACCCACTGGCTTTAGGTCGGAATCTTCAACGAGGAGGGCTTTGCAGTCACGCCCTCCCCTCAGGCAGCCTGCACACCTAAGTAAGATAGATGCTCAGGGTGAGCAGCCTAGCTGCCTACTGTCCCTCCGGACCCTTTTCTCTTCACTGAGAAAGCAGGGCAGGGAAAGGTTAAGGACAGATAGGGTGAAGCCAACTTCCTGTGATCCAGTGGATATGAATCTGCCGCCCCCCCCACCCCCACCCCACCCCGAGGCATCTGGGCAGATCCCCAGCACACCCCTCCCCCCACCCCTCCCCCACAGCTCAGTCCCCACTTTCTCAGAGACCAAAGAACCTGGGAAGGGCTCAGAGACCCTGACTGACTCAGACCCTAAGTCCCCAACCCTGCTTGAACCCTGGGTTTGGAGAAGACACCCCTAAAGCTATGTCTCTGCTTCTTCTGGGCCAGGTTCCATTGATACAGCTGACTCCTAACCCAGCTGCGCCCAGAACAAGAAGGCTGGCAGAGACTCCCTGGCAGTGAGCACACTGCAATGCTCTGCACGCCAGCCTGACCCAAGGAGGCTCCCGCCCTGGAATGCGCGTTCTTTCCTGTGAGACAGAAAGTATTTAAACAGATGCTTCTGCAGAAGAAGAATGAGGCCGCCTGGCTGGCCAGGCCACTGCACTGCTCACCCCACATTCCACCAGGAAGGAAAAGGATGTGGGGGTGGGGAGATGGTGTGAGGAATGGGCTCCTGGTGACACCCCGTTGCCTAGCACAGGAGGTGCTCAGCAAGATCCTAGGGTACCCAGAAGACTGGCTGCTGCCTCTTCCAGCCCACACACCCCTATTTCTGACAGCCATTGGCTCTGAGGGACAGGGTCCAGGCCTGGTGTGGTGAGAGGGAGAGGAGCAGAGCGCTCCATGAATTTCTTCTGATCTGTGGTGTGCCCCCAGACTCAAGGAGCCCAGGTAGGCATGCGGGCCCTGTGTGAATACACTACAGTGCAGCTTCCTGGAGCAGCAAACACAGCCCTCTAGAGAGCAATGCTTGATAGTGGGGAAGAGGCAGGTGGTGAGCAGGCCAGTAAGGAAAATCTGTAGTCCCAGAAATGGAACCCCAGCGTCTTTGTGCCCCCCCCCCCATTTCTAGCCACAAGGAGCTTTTCTGGCTCTAAAAGTTCTGTGGTCCCCTAGCCCAACTCACTGGGTGATGAGTGCCAGCCAGGTGTTCCGGAGGCTGGGAGGGAAGCAGGCTCTGGGCCATTTATCTGACAGGAGCCGTTTCTCTGTGACAAGGATACCCCTTGAGCCAGCCCACCATCCATCAGCCTCGAGAGACGGGGCTTTCTCCAGTCAGTAGTTATTGTCACTCTTACTACTGCTCCTCAGAAATTTTCCGCAGCACTTTGCAGTGGCTCAGGAGCTGCCTGCTGATGGTCCCAGGCAGGCCTCCAAAGGTGGGGGTTGGGAGAGAGCCAAGGATGGCCCAGAAGGGGCTCAACGTGGACAGCAGATGGCTTGGGAACAGAAGCGCAGCACAGGATGGCTGCCCCGGGGGCTGAGGAACCCTTGCAGAGGTCGGTGATGCCATAGGAGCTGTGGGCAAAGCAGGATATGCCCCGCTTGCCAGAATCCAAGGACCAACAAGGCCATAGAGAGTCAAAGCATGCAGGGAACGTCCCAGCTCACACTGAAAGAATGCACCTACACGTGCACACATGCACGTGAACTCGTGCCTCCCTTCAAGGAGAAGCGTCTGGATTTTTCACTGTTCTTTCCATTGACTAATCCAGGCAGGTCAAAGGGGTGTTTAACAGAGGGAAAGGGGACAAAAAGCTGAGGCGCAAAGACATTGTCAACGGGGCTGATGAGAAGATGGCTCAGTTGGTGTTTGCCACACAAGGTCTTGGGTTCAATACATGGTACCTGTATAAAAAGCTGGTGGCCCCCACTAGTCATGCCAGTCCAGGGGAGGTGGAGACAGTAGAAAATCCCTGCAGCACCCTAACTACTAGCTAGCCAGCTCTGCCCCACAAAACCAAGGTAACTGGATCCTGAGGAACAACACCCTAAACTGGTCTCTGGTTTACACACATATACACACACAAACACTAGTATCATCTACTCATTGCAAACATCCCCCTTGTACCACTATGTGCTTGGAGAGAAAATACCACCACACTGGCTCAAGTCATCCTTGCCCACACAGCTTCTCCATGGAGAAAGAATCCTAGCACTCACTAAGGGAGGGAGGGGGAGGCAGGAGGACCAAGGAGTCTGGGTTTCTGCAGTCAAATCTAGCCCAGAGTTCCCATGTAAACACAGGTGACTGACTGCTCTGGTCAAGTTTGAGAAACACGAAAAGATGTATTTCTGAAGCATTAGAGGTGCCCAGCACAGGCTGGACTTTGGGGAGAGTGGAGTTCAGGTGGGCCTGGTAGAGCATGCTTGTCATTCCAGCTACCCGAGGGGTTGAGGCAGGAGGATGGAAAGTTCAAGGTCTGCCTGAGCTACAGAGTAAATGTAAGTCTCTATGTTCCCTGCCCCCTGCTCCTCTCCACCCCGCTCCCCACCCTCCACACAGGGAAATCCTGGGCTGGGGGTGTGGGCATAGGGATTGCAGGGCATGTATGAACCCCTGGGTTTAACCCTCAGGACTGCAATAAGCCCATGTAAAAAACACACAACCTACTTATTATATTTATAAACTATATGCCTAGAGTGGGCAGATCTACCACTACACTAATCTATTCCCCAGCTACGAGATCCCTTGTTACTTGTGGCTTCTCCAGGCCATGTGGTTCTGCTCCATCTACCTTCCACCTCCTATTTCTCCATTGTTCCCTACCCTTCCTCTACTCTCTAAGACCTCCACCTTTCCCTTCCATTGTCCAACCACAGGCTCTAGCCTTTAATTGACCAGTTAGAATGGGGGAGAAGAATCACAAGAAATTTCCTGAATACTTGGTCCACTCTTCATCTGGGCAGCCTCCCTTGAAGAAACAGAATTAACATCACAATATAAACCCAGGGCAACCCACAGCGGTGGTACACAACTTTAACCTCAGCACTCAGGAGGCAACGATAGGCAGATCTCTCTGAGTTTGAGGCCAGCCTGGTCTACAGAGCAAATTCCAGGACAGCCAGGGCTACACAGTGAAACACTGTCTTGAAAAACCAAAAGGTCTTTCTTGGAAAGTACACACTGGAAATGCTAGGCTTGGAACTAGGGGTCAGGATTTTGGAGTGGGGCTTATATTAAACAAGCACCTTAGTTCTTAGGACTTTATCCAGGGCCTTGTGCTATCCCTAGCATACAATTGAGTAGGTGCTTGTTTGCTGGGTATTTGTTGAATGAGTGCATGATTGCTATCCATAATATTGGTCACTGACTGATCTTAGGTTTCCTAAGGGGAGATGCTTGTTATTTGACCCCCCTACCTCCCCACCCCCAACCCCCATACCTCCCACCCACCACCCACCCCGCCTTCTGTGGCTGTGGCTGTTGCTGTGGCTGGGAGCAACCAGAGCCGCTAAAAGAGGCTGGACCTCTATTGGAGGTGAATTTTCCCAGCCCCGCCTCTACCTCCGGTGGGATGCTGTCCTCTGAGTCCGAGCTGTCCTCATAGGCGCTGCCACCACCCGCCTCCAGGTTCATCTGTAACAGCTGGTCTATGGTGGCATCCACCGCTCCGCTGTTGGCACGCAGCACGCACTCAATGATGTCGTAGTCCATGTTAGGAAACATAGTCTTGAAGTCGTCCATGGCCTGGTTGAACTCGAGGCGGCGCACCTGGCGGGCCGGCCGGCTGTTGTTGAGCTCCTGAGGGGCAGTGCTGCCATCTCCAGCCCCTGTCCCGGCCCCGCGAGCCCCAGTGGCCCCGCCACCGCCGCTGCCGCTGCTGCTCCTGCGAAACAGGCTGGTCATCTTGCAGAGCCACTGCGGGAGAATGTTTCCAACAAACCAAGAAGCCGCTGGCCCGGGGTCCCTCCGTCGTGGGCCACTTGCTTGCTCCGCAGGCTCGGAAAACTCACTGCAGTGCTTCCTCCTGGAGGGAATGCACGGCCCGGGCTAGGGGACAGGGACCAGGGTGGTGGCGGCATGCGGACCTCGGCCAGGCTTTAGATGGACTCCAGATCATCCGCATCCTCGAGTCATCCTGGCACAGGGGGCTGCAACGGACTGACGGTGTCACCTGAAATGAGGGACAGAGGCAGGAGCTGAAGCAAACGAACCTGAACTCTTTGGTGGTCAGCTGTTAGGAAATGAGGGTAACCGCAACCTAGCTTCTCTCTGTTTTCCCTAGTTTGGATGCTGGAGATAGAACCGGGAACTTTGTGCATGATAAGCATGTTAATATGTAAATATATATATATGTGTGTGTGTATGTATATATGCTTACATACACATGTATACATATATAATCTTTCCCTATTTCTTTATTTTGTTTTCTTTTTTGTTGTTGTTTTGAGATAGGGTCTCATCGAGCTCATATTGACTTCAAACTCAAAGTATAGCTGAGGCTGTCCTTGAACTCCCTCTGTAGACCAGGCTGGCCTCCAACTCACAGAGATTCACTTGCCTCTGCCTCTTGAGTGCTAGGATCAAAGGTGCACCTCCATTGCATAGCTTGTCTTAAACTCTTAATCCCGGTGCCTCAGCGTTCTACAGTCCTGCATGAGCCTTCCAAGGGCTGGGATTACAGGCATGCACCACCATACTGAGCTTCCCAAACCTGTCGTGAGGAATATTGTACTTCTAAGTCTTGTTCATGCTCCATCTCAGACCCAGTTCCCTGTCACAGTTAACCTAGCCCGTCCCCAAGGCTATCACAAGGATGTGCACAGACAGGACTCTAAGACAAGTGTGATTAGGGACTGAAATCTACAACAGAACACCACCCGGCCCTCTCAGAGCCTGGCATAGAAATGGTAACCAAGGTGATGTCACTGGTAGTGTAGACAAAGGAGACAAGAATGTCTGAAAGCACTCCATCCCGGGCTGGGGCTGCAGTTCACTGGGTGATGTGTTTGCCTCACATGCATGAAGTCCTTAATTGAACTCCCACCACAGAATAAAACCTGACTAGGTGAGGCAGGAGTGTAAGCCCAGCACTCCCACCTCCTGAGGCAGACACCAGAGGATGAGAAATTCCAGGTCATCCTTGAGGTTTTTGGTCAGCTTAGACGAGAGAGCTTGTCTCAAAGAACCAAAACCTGGAGCCAGTGAGATAGCTCAGTGGGTAAATAAAGGTGCTTGCCACAAAGCCCAATGGCGAGAGTTTAATCCCTGGCATCCTCATGGTGTAGGGAGACAACTGACTCCTACAAATTGTCCCCTGACTTGCACACACACACACACACACACACACACACACACACACACACACACACTGCAAAGCAATAAAAAAAAAATCTGACTTTCTCCATCTTATCCCAAGATTGAATTGGTTCAGCAACTTGTAGAACAGTGCCAGGGTCTCACTCTGTAGCCCCCCACTGTCCCCATCACTCTGTAGCCTCTACTGTCCCCAAGGTCAGGCTTCCTCTGCCTCTGCCTCCTTACCACGGTACTGTCACATGCAGCTCCTCTAAAGGTATTCTTAAGCTTGATGAACCAAATGTAGGCCTAGTCTCTGTTTTCTAGGATGGGAGCCATGGCTTTAACCACGGATGGAGAAACTGTCCCGGGAGCAAATCCTTGTCACACTCAGAGTAGCCATGCACTGACTGCCATGACAGAAAAGATTGGGTCAGAGGGAAGCAGGGACGATGTGGTAGTGGGGAGGCACTCCACCCAGGATGGGAAGACCCATCAATGCATCCATACAAACCTCCAGGTGAGAGGTCATACTCAGGAAGTGGCTTCATGTACCTACAACACTGAGGTCTTAACACCTTACTTCCCCCCTTTCCTCAAAAGGACATGAACATTCTTATGTTTGTTGCTTTTTTCTCTATGTAACCCTTGCTATCCTGGTAATCTCTCTGTAGACCAGGCTGGCCTTGAACTTACAGAGATCCACCACCTAGCTCTACCTTCCAAGTGCTGGAACTAAAGGCATGTGCCACCACTGCCACCTGGAAGACATAATATTTTTAAGTCATCCTATTCTGGGTGCCTGCCTATTTCCAGAGAGGTGAATTGATTGGAACTTTAAAACACTTTTTTAAGTTGGGCAGTGGTGACACACGCCTTTAATCCCAGCACTTGGGAGGCAGAGGCAGGCAGATTTCTGAGTTTGAGGCCAGCCTGGTCTACAGAGTGAGTTCCAGGACAGCCAGGGCTACACAGAGAAACTCTGTCTCGAAAAAAACCAAACCAAACAAAACAAAAAAACTTTTTAAAAATTACATTTATTTTGTGTGTTTGTGGGAGGGAGGGCGTGACACACATGTGGTCAGAGGACCAACTCCTGGGGGTTAGTTCTCTCCTTCTACCATGTGGGTGGGCCCTGGAGATCAATAAGTCACCAGTCTTATTGGTAAGTGAAGTGCCTTTACCTCCTGACCATCTTGAAGGCATTTTGTCTGTTTTTTGTTTTTGTTTTTGTTTTTGTTTTTTTAGACAGGGTGTCATGTAGTCCAGGCTATCCTTGAACTCACTATGTAGCTAAGGATGATCTTGAACTCATGGTCTTCCTGCCTTCACTATCCAAGTGCTGGAATTATAGCCATATACCACTGTGCCCACCTGATGGGTTGGATTTGAAAGTGGGAAATTACAAGCATACAGGTTCTGAATAGCTAGTGGGCACTGAAGTCCCTTCCTGCCCTGAGAGAACTCCTAAATGAGATCATGTGCCCACACCATGTGTAGGTATGACATCCTTACACATGCTACCATGCGCATAAGTTTGTTTTGCTATGTAATTAAACCATAACTTCTACTACTGTACCACTACATTTATCTACTTAATGGCACATTGTAGGCATCGTCCCACATCACAACAGAGACCCACCTCATCGCGTGACATGCTTGTCAACTAAGTGAATCAGGAATTACCATCCCACTCCCTCTATTTCCTGCCTGCCCAGAGGAGCAAGTCACGGCCAAGGGAGGCCAGAGTCATGTCACAAGGGTGGCCGCGGATGATCAGTCTAGGGATTGGGTTGTGAGAATGAGTCCAAGAAAGTTGCCAAATACATATGGCCTCCTCTCCCCTCCTGCCCACCCCTACCGTAGGAGGTCTGAGGCAATTCAGTGCTTCTGTCAAGAGAGAAGGCCTACATTCAAGTCTCTAACCTCTGGGCCACCAGGCCCCAGAAGCCAAGCCCTGATGATATTACACATGGGTTCAGAGGCTCTGATTAAGGCCCTTGAGAATACACTACCATCTCCCTGCCCCGAGTGTAATTCAGACAGAAAGATTAGCGACCAGGCTTGTCGCTCTGCCAAGGGCAACTCCATGAAGAGAAAGAAGAAAAATAGTGGGCTCACATTTATTCCATGAACCCCCTCTCACAGGTCCCTGGGGTTCTGGGTCTCTGAGTGTTGAGACACCCTGGCAAGGCATCCTGGAACTGACTGTTTACCCCAGGGTCCTGCTCTTAGGGGCTTACACTGTTTCCATGTAGAAGAAACAAACCGGCCCTCAGCCTGTGGCAGACTGCCTGCAGGCTTGGGTAGGAGTGTGCAGCTGCACTGCCCCGTGGAAGGGAAAGAGGGAGGCCACAGGGGCTCTTTCCCAGCCTCTGGCTATCAACCCAGGGCTTTCCTCCAGATCACTGATGGATACGTGGATGGATACGTGGATGGATACGTGGATCTCCCGGCACAAGCCAGGCCCTGAGGCCTCTGCAGCAGGACACACCCTGGTTCCTGTGACTACCCAAACCTGCCCCTGCAACTGTGTCCCCACATGAGCACAGTTGGAGAGGCAGAAAGGAGCTCAAGGACATGGCATGGGCAATGGAAAAGCCTAGCTCTTTCCACCAAGGCAGCTCTGTGGGTTTGGAGAAAGTAGTTCAGAAACAGGAAGCCGGGGAAACGGGATCTGGTGAACAGGCACGCCTCAGAGACACCCAGACTGCTGTAACTAGCACCAGGTAGGGGCTCGCATTGTCCTTTCTATTCCTTGCTAAACTTAAAGCCAGCCTGAGGCCAGGGCTGAGGAACGTTAGAAAAAAAAAATCACCAAGTCACACTGCCTTTTGTAACAAACCCTGCTACAAAAACAAAACAAAACAAAACAAAAACGGTTTAAAAAGCATGAAAGAAAGGAGGCGCGCAGATGACCTGGGCTTATGAACTTACACGGGACACTTTCCCCTGTCACCACCGAAGCGCCCCTCATCTTTATTATAATTCTCCAGCCCGTCTCCACTTTGTAATGAGTGGTAGGAATCGTTCAGTGAAGTCGAGTGACTTGTCCAAAACTGCACAGTTAGTGGGTACGTAGAAAAACCGGAATTGGTATCCCTACCTCCCGAGAGAGCTAACATGCCAAGTAAGGCTTGCAGGGCTGAGAGCCAAGGAGCCCGAGAAATGCAGCCACGTGTGCCTGGGTTTAGGACATTCCATCAAAGGAAACATGACCCAGACAGAACGGGGGGGGGGGGGGGGGGAAGGTCTGCTGGCACTGCCCCAGACCTGGCTACATGACCTTGGAGAGAGCAGGTCGTCTCTTTGAACCCACGGCTCCTGTGGGCAAGAAACAGGAAGGTAATCCCTGATGAGCTGGGCTGGAGGAAGTGAATCAAACCTGCTGGGCCCGTTAGACCTCTCCCTGAGCGAGTGGGTGTGGGTGACCTCGGGACCTGGAAGCAGAAACTTCATACCTGTCCTCCCCCGGGGGCCATGAGAGCCAGGCCCAGAGCCGCCCGCTTCCAGCTTCCAACTTCCAACTGGAAAGTGAGAAGCGGCAAGGCCTGAGTCACTTGGAGCCTGGCCCAGGGAGGTGGGCAGGCTGCCCCAGTGTGGCTCAGCCAGCCTTGTCCAAGGTCAAAACAGCCAGCCTCCTGCCTTAGGAAGGCCTGTTCGTGAAGCTGATGGCCAGGTCTGCACCAGGGATAAGATAGCCTGAGGATCAGAGGGCTGGGCCCGCATGTGAGCCTAGGAGGGCTCACATGGATTGGGAAAGTGATTTCAGGGCTCAGCACCTCGTCTTCCTCTCTGGCAGAAGCAGTGTGTGTGAGAGAGAAATGCTGCGATGGAACTTATCTGGGTTCCTAGGATGGAGGAAGTCCCTGCTGGGACAGGCTGTGGTGGGCTGTTCTGAGGCCTTGGTACCTCATGCTATACCCGCTGAGGAAATCCTGTGGTTTTAATATCTTCTGCCAGCTGCATGCTAGCTCCTGGTCTTGCCTTTCCTCCAGACACTCCCTCTACACCACAACTATGCAACCTACTATGCTCTCTGCCCAGATGCCCACCAGTAGCTCTGACAGAATAGGTTGATCCAACCCTGCCTGTGTCTCCTGTCTATGCACCACCTCTGCCCGCTGAGGTCAAAGCCTGGAGACCATCTTTAAGAACGTATCCCTGGGCTGGAGAGATGGCTCAGTGGGTAAGAGCACCCGACTGCTCTTCCAAAGGTCCTGAGTTCAAATCCCAGCAACCACATGGTGGCTCACAACCATCCGTAACGAGATCTGACTCCCTCTTCTGGAGTGTCTGAGGACAGCTACAGTGTACTTACATATAATAAATAAATAAATCTTTTAAAAAAAAAAAAAAAAAGAACGTATCCCTTAGCCAGGCATGGTGGTGCACGCCTTTAATCCCAGCACTTGGGAGGCAGAGGCAGGAGGATTTCTGAGTTCGAGGCCAGCCTGGTCTACAGAGTGAGTTCCAGGACAGCCAGGGCTACACAGAGAAACCCTGTCTCAAAAAAACAAAACAAAACAAAACAAAAAGAACATATCCCTTACACCCTCCATTCAACCCACAACAATCCCCATCTTCCTTGCCTTTTAGACTGTCCCTCAGGATCTGGTGGCTTCTTGTCCTCTGCCACCTCCCTGTTTCCTTGTGGACTGCATGTTGTGGCCACATGTCTTTCCTTACCTCCAAAGTCCCTGGCTGTTAGTCCTTAGACCACATCCCAGAACTTCACCATGGTCTATAAGATCCTTTGTGTTCCTGCCTTCAAATGTGTCTGTATGGAGCCTAAGGACGCAGCTCAGTCAGTAGGGTGCCTGTGTGTCACGCAGGAGGCTCTGGGTTGAGTCCAGCACACTGCATAAGCCAGGTGTGGTGATGCACACGTGTGATCCCAACAATCAGGAAACGGAGGCAGGAGGAACACTTGCTTCAAGGCCATCCGCAGTTACATAGCAAATTCAAAGCCCGAGTGGGACACAAGCAAAAGAAGTACAGGTGTATGCCCACAGGTACACCCACAGAGACATGCAGACACACGTAGACACGTACTGACGTGGCTGCCGTTCATCCAGCCACCCTGAGCACTCTGTGCAGATCACTTGACCAACAAACCTACACTCTCCTTTGGGACCTTAAGCTCTCTCAGCACCTTGTCTCTCCTCCTTCTGGTCCCTGCCACATTGTCAGGGAGACTGCTCTATCAGCTCAGTCTGTCTTCCGGCATTCCTTGACCTTTGCCCTGCTTTGTCATCCTCTGTCACAAACATCATATACAGTGCACTTGCCAGTGACCATCTTCTACACTAGATCAGCATTTTTTAGGGCAGATTTGCCACATCCAGTGTGGAGCTCCCAGTGTCCACAAAGCACCCAGTACAGTCAGCCTGTGCTAACTAAGTGGACGAGCAGAGAAGCAACCGGTGGGGTAACACAGTAACCAACTATGGGTGTCCAAAGCCCAGCAGCCGTTTGGATCCCACAAGCTCTCTCTGACTGTCATCAGGGCCTTCTCTCCCTGCACACAATTCTGACGGCTACACAATCAGCCCCAGGGGTCAGGAGACAGTGCCTCTCCCACTGCCAATTTGACTGTATTTTTCCCCAAGCTAGAACAGGGTCAACCTAGAACTTGAGACCCCAGAAGGAGGTATGAAGCTGTGGGCCAGCACTTACTCTCTCCCTCTCCCTCTCCCTCTCCCCCTCTCTCCCTCTCTCTCCCTCTCCCTCTCCCTCTCCCTCTCCCTCTCCCTCTCCCTCTCCCTCTCCCTCTCCCTCTCCCTCTCCCTCTCCCTCTCTCCCTCTCTCCCTCCCTCTCCCTCTCCCTCTCCCTCTCCCTCTCCCTCTCCCTCTCCCTCTCCCTCTCCCTCTCTCCCTCTCTCCCTCCCTCTCCCTCTCCCTCTCCCTCTCCCTCTCCCTCTCTCCCTCTCTCCCTCCCTCTCCCTCTCCCTCTCCCTCTCCCTCTCCCTCTCCCTCTCCCTCTCCCTCTCCCTCTCCCTCTCTCATCTCCACCTACCCCAGACTTCCTCTCTGTCAGTGGATGAGGAGCGTTTGGAACATCTGGTCCACCTGCAATAGTCTTAAGGGACTCATTTCTTGCCTAAGAACCATGCATAGCCCAGTGACACCAACAGACCAGGCCACTAGGTGGTGTCCCAGGGCCCAGGCCACAGCGGCTCCTGGGAAAGGGCTAACCGCAGCTGCCCTCCCAGAACCTTGTTGTGCCCCATCCCCCACCCTTGGGACTGACGGGAGGACAGAAGAGCCACTGGATAGCACAGGCATCTCAGAAAGGGGTGGGGGTGGGGGTTGGGGTTGCAGTCAAGACACCACTTTCTGTGCTCTCTCCTCAGGAGATGGAATTAATCCACCCAAGGCATTTTATCCTCCAGTGCCTACCCGGACTGGGAATCCTGGGCAGCCAGTGCTGCGGCAGAGCCTCGAGACAAGCTATCAGACCTGAAGGGTGACATCTGTACCCTACCCATCTGGGAAGAGAAGGGGGGCCCAGGCTGACTGCTTCAGCAAGACTCCATGATACCAGGGCCAGAGGGGTCAGAATGAGGTCATGTGGCTAAGTCCCAGGGAAACCTTAAGTGGGTGACGCGGTGTGAACAGAGAAGCTGCTGGGCTCGGCAGCCGCCTCCTCATACAATTGTCACCTCGGACACCGTGGGGGTGGGTGCAGGGCAGTCTGCCGAGTTCTAAGGCATCAGAACTGAAGAGGCTCGAAAAGGGAGGAGGGAGAGGTGGATGAGCAAGAGGTAGAAGCTACGGTCTGTGTGTGTGTGTGTGTGTGTGTGTGTGTGTGTGTGTGTGTGTGTGTGTGTGTGTGTGTGTGTGTGTGTGTGTGTGTGTGTGTGTGTGTGTGCGCGCGCGCGCGCGCGCGCGCGCCCGCGCCCGAGCCGGCATGTGTGTGGCCAAGCACCCTGGGGAGGAGGGGCAGCGCTGACAGAGCCGCCTTGTCCTCCGGCCCCTGCACAGGCTTGTTTTCTTCACAAGCTATTAATGTCGCTGTAGCTTCAAAAGCCGGGTGACCTTTAAATGCCGAGCCTCCTGCTCCCGCCCAGGGCTCGGAAACGGCTTAATGGATACTCAGCCCCAACGGTCACAGCTGCTCGGACGACAACAAAGCCTGCCTCATTCCCAGAGCCCCCAGAACTGCAGGGCAGCTACACCTGTGCCCATTCTCTAACCCTGGCGCAGCAACCAGAGCAAGAGGCCAGGTTGGACATGGCGGGAGGAGGGAAACCCGAGGGAAAAACACTGTTGCCACGCCCTGTTGTGTGACCTGGGTTGGTCCCTTACCTCTGTTAGTCATCTCTTTTTCACGAGGATTTTTTTTTTGAAAGTGCTGGAGGGGATAAGGAGAAAGGGGCGGGGGAGTGGGGAGTAAAGGGGGCGGGGTGTGTCCTGTAGAGATGGCTAGGCAGTTAAGTGAGTTTGCTGCTCTTGTAGAGGACCAGAGTTCAGTCCCCAGCATCCATTAGCTGGCTCACAACCACTTGAAACTCCAGTTCAAGGGATCCAAAATCTTCGTCTGGTCTCTGTGAGCACCTGCATAAACATGGTATACACAGAGGTGCACACACATACACATAAAGAAAAATAAATTTAAAGAAGAAAAAAAAAAAGACGCCCAAACTCTCTGCTAGGAGGAGACATGGTTTCCAGTCTGGAGAGCTAGCAGGGTGAGAGGTTAGGCCATACCCAGGACTAGCGCATGGCACAACGCCTCTGTAACCCCTCCTTCTATCTAAGTGGATCTGCGCTGCTTCGTGAGGAGAACCTTGCCTGACTCTTCCTTCTCCTGCATCAACACAAGTGACCGAGTCTGTAGCCACATGTGTCTGAGGGTGAGGCACCAGGGCAAAGGACTCCAAAGGAAGTTAAGATCCCTCCCCCACGGGCAGATCTGGCCCTAGATCCTCAGCCAGCCCTTGGGCACCATCCTTCATCCCTGCCCTGACACTTAGCAGCCATAAAAGGAGCCCTGAGGAGTCCAGTCCCTCTTCCAACTTTGATGAAGCTCTGCAGACATTCATAACACAACCAGCTCCTGTGTTAAGCTCATGGGTGGTGGCTCATACCTGTAAGCACAGGATGAATGCTAAATGGGCTGATACTGGGAGAACCCAGGATCAAAACAGAAAACTAAAGTATGTGTGTGGGGTGGGTGCGTGCCTTTATTCCTTGCACAAAGGTACAAAGGCAGGAGGATCTTTGTGAGTTCAAGGCCACCCTGGTCTATATAGTAAAATCCTGTCTCATAAATAAATAAATAAGGCCAGTGAGGTAGCTCAGTGGGTATAGGCACCTGCCACCACCTCTAACATCCTGAGTCCCACCTCCAGGATCCACATGGTAGAAGTGAACTCATTTCTGCAGGTTGTCCTCTGACCTTCATATGTGTGCTTGAGTGAGCTTAAGCACACATACATACAGTACAAATAAATTCAATGTAATAACAGATACTATTATTTTTAAGGCCAGGTGTCATAGTTCACACCCTGCAATCCCAGCACCTGAGGTTGAATCAGGCAGACCTCTGTGAGTTCAAGGCCAGCCTGACCTACATAGTGAGTTGCAGGCCAGCCAGGGCTACATAGTGAGACCCCTGTCTCCAACAAATGATAACGGCATCGTAGCCACGATGACTGATGCCCACCGCCTGAGCCTCTCTCCTCACCAGGCACCGTGGCAAAGGGCCTCACGTGTATCAATGTTCTTTATGCTTTCTGCAGTCCTATGCAGTAAATGCTCCCCCACCCTCTCCAACGGTATAGACGGAAAAGTGAGCTACAGAGAGTGAAACACTTGCTCAAGGTCACATGGCTAAGTGGCCAAGCTGAAATCTGAACCCAAGCTGTCTGATTCCAGATTCAACACAGCATCCGTCAGGCTGGAGAGCCACTCTGTTCCCTGGCACAGACCACAGAACGGACAGAGAAGGAGCACACGGCAAAGATCGCCAGACTGGGGGCAGCACTGAATCCCAGGGCACAAACTAACCCTAAGGGAGCTGAGGAGGGCCGGAGAGGGGTCTTCCAGTTATGAAATAGTGTTCAAGTCCAGGGAGCAAGGTAAGAAAGGGCTGGCGGTAAAGTTATATCTAGAAGAACAGAAAGCTCACAAAACCCAGTTTTCTTACCAAGCTCCTATTCCCCTTCCCACCAAAGCTGTCAAGTTGCCTGAGTAACAGACTGTTTACCAAAACCTGGGCGGGTTAGGGAATATTTCCACAACAGCTTCTCTCTCTATCAACAAACGCAGCCAACTCAGCCAACAGTTCAACTTTGGGCTGAGGAGATGAGACCTCATTGGGCGGAGAGGGGCTGCTTCCCACTCCACCCCAGGGACTGGCAAGAACATGTACGTGCCTGGGACCAAGTGAAGCTGTCCAGACCCAGACCTGGAGAAAAGGTCACCAGCAGCTCAGGTGCAGGGCCAGGAATCTGGTCCCGCTCCAGGAGTGAGCTCATGTTGGCCTGGGCCCAAGAGTTTGAATAGAGGGGCCTGCAAGGTCTACAGATGAGCTCTGGAGTCTGGATAGCAGCAGGGGCTCTCTTGACAGTCAGCTCTCTACAGCTGAGCATGTGAGCATGCCTGGAAAATCTAGACCAAGTAACAGCAGGTGGGGGATGCTCGCCTCAGAACGGCAGAAGAGAGCCTAAGGATGGAAAGGTCCCGACCCATATCTCTACTTGACACACGGATGCGCCCTGTGCTCCCACACACTGATTCAGGAATCCCACTTCTATGGAGTCTTCCTATACTGACCCAAGCCTAACACGGACAGAAAGCTGAGCCTTGTGGTCATGGGACAGCAGAAAATCAGAACTATTAGAAATTTCCTCCAGTAGGAGGTCGGTGAAATGATGGTCGTCTGCATGTACACCTGCATGCCCGAAAAGGATGTCAGATCCCGTTATAGATAGTTGTGAGCCACCACGTGGTTACTGAGATTTGAACTCGGGACCTCTGGAAGAGCAGCCAGTGCTCTTAACCAACTGAGCTATCTCTCCAGCCCCTCGTGTCTCTTTTTGCTTGAGACTTAGAGGAGCAATGAGACCGCCTGTGAGTTTAGTTGTGACACTGTAGTGTGCCGTGGAAGGGGTTGAGGATGGTGAATGTCTGCACATGTGTATGGAGAGGGTCAGAGGGCTCTTAAGACTTTTGTGTCCTTTCAAAATGTTTGTCCATGTTCATTTATTTATTTGAAAATATGTAAAGAGCCCTAAGAACATCAAAAGACTAGCAGAACCAGTGATTTTCTCCGTTCATTTTGAGTATGTATGTTATCCACAATGGCCATCAATTATTTATTTTGTTGCTGGAATTGAACCCAGGACCTCGGGCCTGATAAGCGTGTGCTATGTAAGTGAGCCACAATTCTGGCCCCTTGAGCTGCTTCTTTGATAATTATGATAAAAGTGCCTATGAGTACTCACTATGGACAGGCACTTGCTCAATGCCTGTTGTAAATCATCTCATCAAGTAACTATAATGAAACCATCACTCTACCCATTTTATAGATGTGGAAACTGAAGCTCAGAGTGGCTAACTGACTCACATAGGCTCACATAGCAACGGAATCAGAATCTGAATCAACAGTCGGACACCGAAGTAAATGTTTTGCTGTCTCCAGCCTGCTACATAAACTAAGGATGGTCTTAAGGGTCTCATCCCCCTGCCTTCGCCTCCTAAATACTGGGATCATAGGCATGTGCTGCCACACCCATTTTATGCTGGGCCGGGGATGACTGACCTTCCTGCATGAGGTAAAACGAGCGCTCTACCCACCTCTGCTATATGCTCCATCTCTGGAAATAAAACAACAGCAACAGAAGACATCAAGGATAGAAAAAGTCTCAAGAAGAAAGCCAGCCCAGAGCAGAATGGCATGGGCATAGCCAGACATGGTGGTACACACCTTTAATCCCAGCACCTGGGAGGCAGAGGCAGGCAGATCTCTGAGTTCAAGGCCAGCCTGGTCTACAGAGTGCGTTCCAGGACAGCCAGGGCTACACAGAGAAATACTGTCTCAAAACAAAACAAAACAAAACAAGGCAGCTTTAGAGTCCCCACCAGCCCTGTCACCTGGGGCTGCTTGGGTACACTCTTTTCTGGAACAGCTTGAGCTCCCAGCATGCATTTCCCCTCTGCCCCAACCTTGGTTAGGGACCTGCTCATTCCTAGTAGAGGACAACAAGGGGAAAATGAAGGCCCAGTGGACAGTGGGATGTCCCTGTCCTCAGCATTGTGGAGACAGGACCTGGGCTTGAGGGCCTGATGTGGTTGGTGGTGCCTGTGTTGAGCTGGAATAGGAGACCAAAGAATGTGGGTGTCCCAGATCCTGCCTCTGCCGGTGTCTAGGTGACTCGTATCTCTCCACACGTCTGCAAAACAAGGAGACCTACACCTCTTAGGTGGGCCTTCTGAGGGGCACTCATGGTGGACTGGTTAGGTGTAGGGCTGACATAAGCCCTGCATACTCCAAAACTACACAGCAGGGGCGGAGTCAGGGACAGTTTGTGATCTCAGGCCCAATCCAGCCTTGCAGAGGAACTACATGAAGCATAGAAGCCCCAGCATGGGTGGTCCTGCAGCCCTCAAGGAACTAGACCCACAGTCCTTCTGGCCAGACCTGGACTCCAGAGAAGTTTGTAAGGTGAAAGTAACTCGAATATTATTATCCCATCCTGGGTGGCCTAGCCTTTCTGCCATTAAGACAGGAGGCTGGCTCCTGGGGAGCTTGCCCTCTAGGGAAGGGTCTTCAGGCTCTAGGAGACAGTCTACATGCTCAGGGACACTGCTTAGGCAGCTCAGGAATGACAGGCTAGGGTGAGGAACAGGGTGGCTGGACTTCAAAGGAGCGGGCAGCAGCTGCAGCAGAGAGGGACACACACACACAGAGCAGCCAGGACACTGTCAGAAATTCCACCCAGCACAGATGGCTGATGGGATTGTTTAGAGCCAGCTACTTCCCCAGCCACTGGCTGCTCCCTGCTTGCCTTGGTCCCCCCCCCCACCCCGATCCCTCTGACACTCCTCCCTCCATAGCTTTGTCGTTGTAGAGCTCCTGTTCTACAATTGGGAGCACCCAGCATCCCTCCCCGTCAGATGTTCTCAGTCATCCCCATCACACACATATCTGAAGTCCCTGTGGTCACAAACAGAGTAGCAACCTCATGTGATCACTTCTAGAAGGTACAACTGGCCAAAGGTCAGAGAGCGGTAACTGAGAGACAGGAAGCAGATCCTTAGCATCCCGAGCCAGGGCTCTCTCCCTGAACACACTCCGGCTCCCTCCAACATACAGCTCACAGGCCCATGTGTGCTAACAGGCTCTTGCTCCTTGCCACACTCAGCAATGCACTTAAGCCCTGCCACATGCTTATTCTAGGCCAACCGTCCCAGACAGACACCCTTTTCGGCGTCTTTTCCAAATCCCTTCTCTCTCAACCCAGGGGTTTTGGTCTGCTTCTCTCCTCACCCAGCTCTAAGGCTGGCTTGAAATTATACACACATATACCCACGGGTACCACTAGCCCACCTACTTCCTGATGCTCTCTCTGCATGGCTTTCGCTTCAGCAGACTGATGGCAGGGCCACCTGAGGCCCCAGAATCCCCCAGGAACCCCTTCCCCCAGCTGCTATCTTGTGACTATCGTGTTTATAGCATTGGTGGGGTCAGGCTGACCTGACAGGGTAGAACTGGCAGAAGCAGGCAGTGGCCTGCCAGCCAAGGCTCTGCTTACAGACAGCCTGCAAGCCCAGCCTCTGGCAGGATGGTAGGCAAGGGCCTAGGGCCAGCTGGGCTTGTAGTTCTGGCTCTCAAAACGGGTAGTCAGAGAAGGGGCAGGCATCCCTGGAGTCTCTCAACCAGCCTCCTTGGCTTCCCAGGAGCCTGGATCTCTTCTACTTCCAGAAAATGAAGAGCAACAGTTTCTGTTTGGGCAAACCACTGAAAACCCCTAGGATGCACAGGTGAGGGTGGGGGTCAGGACCAGGGAAAGACACCACTGTGATAGCCCACAGTGACACCTTTGCAGAAGGTCACTGCATCTCAGTCCCTCAGAGTCAGAAGGACCTGGACACTTTCATCACAGAACCAGAACCCCTGTCTCTCTACTGGATCGGTCAGTAGAAATTCATCAGTATGAAGCAGAAGCCGCCCTCACCCACGCCCAGCAATTACTCATCACCCAGGACCTGTCAGTGGATGTCTTTTGGCAGACCTTCCTTAAACACCCTGCCACAGGATCCTCAGGACAATGTCTCCAAAAAGATCATGCACCGTGCACCTCACTCTAGCCATTTTATAGATGTGAACACTGAGTCAGGTGCATGCTACAAGTTGTCCAGAGCTTGGCCAACTCTAACCAGCCTTGCCTCACAGGGCAGAAAAGAGACTTCGGAGTCTCCTAACACTCTGGTCACTTGCATTCTGCTTTAAAGCCAGGCAAGGGGCTGATGCTATGGCTCAGTCCATCGAATGCTTACCTAGTATGCATGGAACTCCAAAGCCGCAAGCACTTCATAACACAGGCATGGTGATACATTACCTATCCCACCAATAGTACCGAAACGGAGGCAGGAGGATTTAAAGTTCAAAATTATCCTTAGCTACATATAGCACTTCAAGGTCAGCCAGGCCTACATAAGACCTTGTCTCAAAACCAGCTAAATAAATAACTAGAGCTTGGCTCTGCCCCTCTCTCCGGCCTCGAGGAATGCATCCGCGCCTTCCTACAGCCTGGGAAGCAAATGCTTTCTACATTCTGGTAGCATCTGCAGAGAGTGTGGCACTCACTGTCATCAGATGTCCCTGGGGCTTTGCTAAGGACACATTCTCCGCTGCTATTAAATAGCAACCTCTGGGAGTGTGTGTCCAGGGAACCTGCATTTTCACAACTCCTAGCCATTCCGATCCATGGTCACATGGGACTGTCGTCTTAAAGGGTGATGCAATTTAGAGACCTGAATTCCAGTTTTAACTCTGTCACTAAGTAGCCAAGGAGCCTTGGGCAAGTCTATTCACCTTTTAGACCTCCTGTGAAAATGGTCAGGGAAGACCCTGTGCACTCTGAGAGCCCTTCCATCCTCGTGCATCTCTGAGGCCCCAGATGGCTCACATGTGTATGGAGTAAGTATTGAGGATTATTAGGTCAACATACATTGAAGGCTCATTACAAAGAGTTCCTGTCTGGTTGATTTAGGAAAATCTGCAGAAACAGCCTCTCTCTGGCTCCAAGCCCTAAACAAATGGCTTTTGGATTATCCACACCCTCTCCCTCCTCCCCGGAACATCTATTTTCTCCATTCCAGCTCCAGCCCAGAGCCAACCAGGGTTCTGTAAACACTGGGTCTGCACACCTGGGCTAAGTCAACAGTCATCAAACAAAAGCGCTGCCAAATCACTCGCTCACAAGCCCCAACTTGCACAGGCTCCGTCTCTCCACAGCCTGGGGTGTGTGGACATGAGTTTCCTCCTAGCACAGGACAAAGCCAAGGTGCAGACGATACAAATGGGTTGCAAGGTTATCCAGACATGAGGGAGACAGCATGAGGAGCAGCCAGCGGCTGTTAGAACATTCTAGAAGCCTTAAGACATTCCTCGGTCTTTGAATCGCTTCACAGTCACCATTAAAATAGTCCATGCCTTTAATCCCAGTACTCAGGAGGCAGAGGCAAACCTCCATGAGTTCAAGGCTAGCCTCATCTAAGTGGAGAGTCCTAGGCCAGCCATGAGCTACATGGTGAGGCCCTGTCTCACACAAAGAAACAACAGCAGGGAAACACCCACAATATAGGGGCTGCGATGGCAGCTGAGCTGGTAAAGTGGTGGCCCTCCAAGCATGAGGGGTGACTTTGATCCCCAGAACCCAGTTTTTGTAGCCAGGCATAATGACCTACACCTTTAATCCCAGCACTGGGGAGGCAGAGACAGGTAGATCTCTGTGAGTTCTACATAGACAGCCAGAGCTACATTAGAGACCCTGCCTCATAAAAAATGTGTAGCATAATTTATAATCCTCTTACCTGACTAGGTAAATCCCTGGGGCTCACTGGCTAGCTCAGCACACTTAGTGAGTTCCAGTCCAATGAAAAACAAAATAAAACCAAATGACACTTCACATTGACCGTTAGCTTCTATGTGCACACACACACACACACACACATGAGAAAGAGATAACACTACATTCAGCTAGTGATCAAACAGTGCTCGATGATGACCACTTTTCAAATCTATGAGTCCTTAACAGAGTAGCTGTAGGGATCACCAGAGCTGGGTAAGGAAGAAAGGATGCTCTAGTGTGTGAAATTATAAGGGCGTGCGAGCTGTTGACAAGAATCAGCCATGTCTAGGACCAAAGCCTCAGACTGATGGGAAACTAGCAAAGTCTTCCAGCCTCCGGAGGCTCAGAGGGCAAAGCTGTCCTCTGGCCCAAGTGGGAATGTTAATAGTGTATGCCAAAAGTGTCTGCCATAGCTTTCTCCCCGTGCTGCCTACATATGGCCTGAAGACTGCACCCCTGTAGAGACGGCTTTTACCAAGATTAGCTAAACCTGCCTCCTTGACCCAGTGGTATGCCATAAACTCCGCCTCCTTGATTCAGATATAAGCAATAGCCCTGCCTCTCCATTCAACCAGACATAACAAACATGCCGAGCTTCCTGGGTGTTGTAGCTTCTCCATCAGAGAGCACAGTGCACCATGGGACGGAATTCAGCTTCATACCACTTTCATCTGTGGTGAGCCTGTGCAAACAAAATAATGAAAGCAGACAGGGGCTGCAAGGAAGGAAGGCTCGGGGGTAAAGAGCAGATGCTGCTCTCACAGAGGACCTGAGTTCAGTTCTCAGCACCTACATCAGATGGTTTACAACAGCCCGCAACTGCAAATCCAGATGCTTCAGGCACCTGCAATCTCGTGCACATACCCATATGCAGACAGATACGAAGACATACTTTTGTAAAAAAAAAAGTAAATAAATCTTTAAGAATTTGTCTAAAGGGACGAACAAATAGGAACTAGGAGGTGAAATGGAAACCCAAGCTCCACAGTGAGAAACATCTGGGGACTATACTAAGATCTGCTGATCTTGTCATTTACGGACTCTAAAGTAAATCACTTCCATTCTGACCATGCTGACTGCCCGCCATGACTGCGCTGCATGTACGAACCACTTAATAGTTTGTAAAACTAGAAAGAAAGTCCAGGAGCCTTTGCATCAGCCAGGCTCGAGGCTAGTCACGGGAACTCTTCACAGGAACCCTGAAAATTGGGAACTGTTATTTGCATGTAGGGAAACTGAGGTACAAGGTAATTCTCTAAGGTCGCACAGCCAGGGAGCAACCAGGTCAGGTTTCTGCCCTGAATCTCACACCCCTACTTAAAACAACAAACTCTGTATCTCTGTCTCAGGCAGATGGGATACTGGCAGAGGAGGGCTGGGCACAAGGCGTGACCTGGCAACAGTGTCCCCTGCAGTCCTCCTGGAGCAGAAGCTAGACTGGACAACATTGAGTATGTAGCTGCAGCAGGAAAACAGGGAATGGGGTGGGGGTAGGGGTGGGTGAGAAAAGGGTCCCAGCTCATTAGCAAGCTCTTCTGCCACTGCCGTCTAGTGTCAGAAGCAGGGCCTCCCTGCTCGGGTTTGGAATCTCCTCACATATTACTAATGCAGGCACATTCCACCAGCTGCCAATGCAAGTCAGGCCAGGCAAGAGGAAGTAGCCACACTTGAAAATCATTAACACGCAGGCCTGAGCCGAGGGCCTTTTGTTCTTGAGCAAGGACTGTATACTATTTTACTTTCAGAAAGGAGCTAGGAGGGTGTGGCATGTTCAGAGTTGCACAACCAAAACAGATCCCCTGTAGAAGTTGGCAGAGACAGGCCACCTTTAAAACACAGGCAGGCCTGGCATGGTGGCCTACACCACTACCCACAGCACTGGAGCAGCAGAGAGAGCCACGAGGAGCAGGAGTCTAAGGCCAGCTTGAGCTATCTTGTGAAATCCCATCAGAAAAGCCAAGGGCAGGGAGTGCAGCAGCTGTGTGTAGAAGGCTTGTCTAGCGTGTACACTGTACCAAGTTCTGGCTTTGGTTCCCAGCACTGACAAAGTAAGAAAAGAATAAGCAAGCCATGGGTCCCGGTACACACAAAGCAGGGGTCGGGATAGCACAAGTGTGTACAGACCAGGCTAACTCCAAAACTTTTTAAGTCAGAGAGGCTTCAGTAGAGGGTAGAAAAGCAGGGTTTTAAGTCAGGGAGGTCAAGCCAGCATTATGAGGAAGATTCTGGAAGGAGCCAGCATCTGAGAGATGGAAGATATCCCCTCAGCCATCTATCTGAGAGGAGGCTGCTTGCCTGGGTACCAGCATTCCTAAAGAAGGCAGGTGTCACATCCCACCCTGTCCCGTTCTCAGATGAGAGAAAAACATCCACAAAAGTCCTCTTAGGCATCAGTGGCCCTGGGACTGCAACTGAGGCATCTTGCTAGGGCTGCAGCTGTTCTCCAGAGCCAGACTTCCACGGGGGGGGGGCGCGGAGGGGGGGGCAGAGGGGGGGGCGGGTGTGTGTGTAAATGCCTGTGAGCCCTATATTTGGAAGATGCAGGCAGGAGGACCAGGAGGTCAAGGTCACTCTCAGTTACAAATCAAGTTTCAGGCTAGCCTGGGCTACTTAATACCTTGACTTGAAAAAGAAGGAGGAGGAGGAGGAAGAGGATAAGGAGGAAGAGAAGGAGGAAGAAGAGGAGGAAAAGGAGGAGGAAGAGGAAGAAGAAGGAAAAGAAGAAGAAATGAAGGAGGAGGAAGGGAAGGAGGAAGAGGAAGAGGAAGAAGAAGAAAAAGAAGAAATAGAAGAGGAAGAGGAAGAGGAGGAGGAGGAGGAGGAAGAGGAGGAGGAAGAGGAAGGGGAAGGGGAGGGGGAAGAGGAGGGGGAGGGAAAAGAGGCACCTGCCACCAAGCCTGGAAACCTAAATTCAATCCTGGAGGCTTGAACATGGTGAAAGGAAAGAGAGTCAGCCAACTCCCAACTCCCAAAAGTTGTTCTCTGACCAAGCATGTGGCGTGCCAGAGCATACATAGCCTTACCCTCTGCTCTCCTCCCCGCTCCTCCCGGCAGCCACTGAACACACAGTAAATAAATAAATAAATGTAATAATCAAATTCCTTTAACAAACAAACAACAACCAAACCCACAGAATCACATCTCAGCCATCAGCCCTGGTAAGAAAGACATGAGATGTAGTTAATTCTGAGGAAAGAGGAAGGGAGGGAAGAGATGTGGTTACCAGGGAGAAAAGTCAGTGAAGAAAAAAAACCCAAAATATCCTCTGCTCTTTTTTGTTTTGTTTTTGTTTTGTTTTGTTTTTTTCAAGACAGGGTTTCTCTGTATAGCCCTGGCTGTCCTGGAACTCACTCTGTAGACCAGGCTGGCCTCAAACTCAGAAATCCGCCTGCCTCTGCCTCCCAAGTGCTGGGATTAAAGGCGTGCGCCACCATGCCCGGTTAAAACCTCTGTTCTTATTTTTTTTTAATATTTATTTATTTATTAAATGTAAGTACACTGTAGCTGTCTTCAGACACACCAGAAGAGGGCATCAGATTTCATTACAGATGGTTATGAGCCACCATGTGGTTGCTGGGATTTGAACTCACGACCTTTGGAAGAGCAGTCGGCGCTCTTAACCGCTGAGCCATCTCACCAGCCCACCTCTGTTCTTATAACAGCAATGTAAACAATAAGAAGACAGGTTTCATGTGAGGCATGGTGGTGCATGCTTCCAATCATGCTACATAACAAGCTCGAGGCCAGCCTGGATTACATGAAATCCTCGGGCTGGTCACAGGCCCTAGGGAATGGCCACCCATTCCCCCACTCCCCACTCCACCTTGCAAGGTCCCCAGGAGGTGAAGTCTTCATTCTATTTCTGCCTACACCTCATCAGAGCTTAACCCTGAAGTCCTGAAAGAAATTAGAAGTGAGGGCCCTGTTTCTGTCAAAGACAAAATAAAACACTCTCTGGGGCGCTACGCTGCCTTTCTCTGAGGGTCTCAGCTCTCTTAGATAGCACCCCCTCCTTTCATCCACCCCTATCCTCCTACCCTGCTCCCCGGAATCTACAGGGTGGCAGCCAAAGACAGACAACAGTCAGTAGGCTTGTTTAGAGATGCTGTTCCTTGGGCACTCTGGACGCCCAGCGCCAGTAGGCCACCCACCAGGTCCCACTCACCCCTCCAGCCCCCCTCAAAGCGGCTGTGTTTGTAAAGGGCTTTCCGGGGCAGGAAGCAATAAACAGTCAAGGAGCCAAGACACAGGGGCTGACGACTCCGTTTATGGATTTTCCAGGCCTCTGTGTCCTCTCTCCCAGCAGTTGCCCAGGGCTCTGCCGAGAAAGGTACTGGCAAAAGCTGGGCCTTGGCTTCCCGGGTGGCTTTGTGCCAGACCTAAATAGGTCTTTCTGAGCATGGGAAGGGACTAAGTGCCTTGGGGCCCCTCTAAGCTCTCATAGTGAATACCCTTTCCTCCAATACTGCTAGAGCCTGGTGTGGACTTGTGTTTGTGTGCACTCGAACGTGTATGCACCCCCACACTCAGCCTGCTCCCCCCCACACACACACACACACAAACTCTGGCTGAGTTCCTTGCTGAAGTGAAACCTGGTATTCCCAGAGGGGAAGGTGGCCTGACCTGTCTGTCAACCTCCTCAGGCCAGGTGGGTGGCCCTCCAGCAAGACGGAGCTCACAGTTCTGCTTATTAGAGCAATGGGGGTGGGGGTGGGGGGTGATTTAGGAAAAGCTGAGACTGTGGGAAGGTGGCTCTGGGATCCTGGCTTCCAGTGCAAGGCTCAACCGACCCTGCATTCTCCACATAGACTGCAATCTGGAGAACATGTGCCAACAGAGAAATCACCCACGTCTTATCTCTCAGTGGCAGCAACTAACAAAAGCAACGGGTGATGGGGTACAAGGCCGCCACCTTGATTTATTTTTAGTTTATTCATTAATTTTTGTTTGCTGTTTTGAGACAGGGTTTCTTTGTATAACAGCCCTGGCTGTCCTGGAACTCTCTTTGTAGACCTAGCCTCAGACTCAAAGAGATCACCTGCCTCTTCCTCGATTGAGTGCTGGGATTGAAGGCATGTGCCATGATGTTTTATTTTTAACACAGATCCTCAGGTAGCTCAGGCTGGCTTCAAACTTGCCATGCAGCCAAGGTAACCTCAACTGATCCTTGAACTGATCCTCCCTCCTCCTTCCACTGCGTGAGAGCAGGGATCACAGATGTGCCCCATCACACCAGGCTCCTCCTGTTACTTCTATAGTTTAAAAAGATTTTAAAATATTAAATGCAGTATCAGTAGGAATATAAAGAGGTTCAGCGTGCCAAAATGATTGCTAGAGCCTCAAAAAGTGGAAAACAGAATTCTCATGTGGTCCGGTCATTCTGCTCATAAGTACCCTTACAAAAGAGTTGAAACTGGAGTACAAACAGGTCATTACCCCAATATAGATAGAAGCACTGCCCGTAATAGCCTACAGGCTGAAATAACTCAAGTGTCCATCAAATGAATAAGCAAAGGGTAGCACACACACTCACACACACACATACAACAACAACAACAACAACAATGGAACATTACTCAACTAGAGAGAGATTCTGATATATGCTATAATATGAATGAACCTTGAAAATATGTTAAATTAAATAAGCCAGACCTGAAGGACACACAGTATATGGTTTGTCTCCCATGAGACACCCAAAACAGGCAAGATCAGAGGTTTTCCGGGTCTCGGGGACTGGGGAGTTATCTACTGTGCACAGCTCTCTGGATAATGATAAGGTTCTATAAATGGACAGCGGTGATGATTGCACAACAGAGGGAATGCACTAAATGCCATAGAGCTGGGCCTTAGAAAATGGTTACGGAGCTGGGGGTGTAACTCAGTGTGCCACACGCATGAAGCCCTGGGTTTATTCCCAGCACTGTTCAAACCATCTGTAATGATACACACCTGTCATCTCAGTGCACAGGACGTGTGCAGGAGGGCCAGAGGTTCTAGGTCATCCTCAGCTGCATGGCAGGTTGGAGGCCGGCCTAGGCTACATGAGACATAACTCAGCCCCAACCAACCAACCAACCAACCAACCAACCAACCAACCAAGGGCCCAGAGTGACGTTTCGGGGGGACTACATATTCTTGGGAAATAGCCAAGTCTGTCTATTTGAATTTGATCTTAGGATCCACATAACAGAAGGAGACAACTGACTCGTAAGTTGTCCTCTGATCTCCACACACTTTTGGGGACACACACACACTGAATCAATATAATTTAATTTTTAAGGTTAAATGATGACAGTTATATTATATATATTTTGCGCGCACACACACAAACACACAGAGAGAGAGAGAGAGAGGTGCATCCTGTATCCTTGGGTAGAATGAGGTGTAGGTTTTAGAGGACTGGGAAGCAGGCACACAAGGGAGCACTACTTGGGACATTCAGACAGCAATCAGCACACAGGAAATCCTGGCTAGCACAGAGGAGCTCTGTCGCCATCTGCGCAGAGTAGGCTGGGATACAATGGCACTCCTGTTGATGAGGACTCTTCCCATGGCCTGCAGAGTCGTACATGCCACTGGGCTGGGGGGAGACAGAAGTGCATGCAGGGTTACTTCCTGGACATTTGAAATTGATGGGATGTGATATCCTGGGAGATTTCAAGTTTGTGTGCAAGAAAAGGAGGCATGTATCTGGGAGCCTTGGACGGAGGGAGAATCTGGTGTCGGAAGTAAAGGGCCAACAGCCTAGCCTGAGAGAACCAGGGGCATCAAGCTAGAGGCTGCCGTGGTAGGCACAGACCACTCACTCAGAGGACAAGGATGGCAGAATGCTTCCAGGCTCTAGGCGTGGGAAAGTGGGGGTGGAAACTAAGAGAAAAGACCCATCTGGTAAATACAGATGCTCCTTGCTGCTGGAGCCTCATCCTGAGAAACCCACTGTGGACTGGAAATATCATCAGTCATAAACGCATTCCATACACCTACCTTCCAGATACCATAGCGCTACATGCCTTGAATGAGCTCTGAATACTTATGTTAGCCTACAGCTGGGCACAGAAATCTGACACAAAGCCTGCTTTATACTGATCGTTGACAAGCTCGTGTAACGTGTTGAATGCCACACTGAAAGTAAGACACAGACCTGCTGCACGGGTACACATTCATTCCATCATGAACTTGGAAAGTCCAAGGTAGAACCATCAAAAGCGGGCTCATCTGTACCCCGTGCACACGTCTATAAAACATGGTAGTGTCTTGCAAAAGATCAAAATCTCTCTTACTTAAGGCCAGAACTTTGGATCCTCAATAAGAAATGGCAGCAAACAGCCAGTGGGGCTGTGCACTCTCATGGCTGGGCTGCACACACGTGCACCCGTCACCGATCATAAATGGATGCTGGTTCCCCTTTCCTAGAGGGGATGTGTAAGGGAGCCTGGGCTTGCCTGAATGGGATGTCATGCTCTGAGGCCTGGGATTGCCCAAGGCAGACTTGCTGGAGCATGGTTTCCTGCTTGCTTATCTCTGTCACACAAGGACAAGAAGAAGTCCGGTGGAGGTGGGGGCACTTGTGGTCAATGGTAGCTCTGCTTCACTCGAGATAAGATTTCAACAGTGAACTTTTATACAATGACATGGCATCTAGAGCATCCTGTTGCCAGGTAGCATTGGTTCTTGTGTGTGCGTAATCTCGAGCGTGTGCACAAGCCCCCCGTGTGTATACATGCATGTGCAAGAGTGCATAAGGGGAGGGCAAACAGGTTTGAAAGATTTCTGGCATGACCCTATGGCCTTCTAAGAAACCCACTTCTAGAACTTTCCTTCACAAAAAGGTAGTCACTAGTCATGTGTGGCAATAAGACATTTTTATTTAAATTTAAACTAAATAAGATCATATCTGCACTTCCTCAGTGCACAAACCACTTCCTGCCATGCTCGCTTTCCTGTGTGTGTGTGTGTGTGTGTGTGTGTGTGTGTGTGTGTGTGTGTAAGCTCACATGTGTGCACATGCCTGGGGAGGCCCACGGTTGATGTCACGTGCTTCTGTGTACACTCTCCACTTTACATATTACAGTAAGTTCTCTCAATGGCACCCACAGCTTGCTGGTTCAGCATCTACCCAGGCAGCACACGCACTCTGGGGATTCCATGTCTCTGCCTCCCAAGCTCTGGGATTCCTACCTCGCAGCATTTATTGTCTAAGAACTCTGGTCCTCACACTGCACTGACATTCCTGTGGATAACGGCTATCATGATGAACAGCACATATGTCAGGCCATCAGGCAGCCCTGCAACCCAGAGGCAGGTCCAGCTCCTGGACAAAGCCTCGATTTACTCTACCTGCAAGTGATCCATCCCAATTATGAGAGCAGACAGGGGACTATGGCTAGTCATCTCCAAAAGATGTCATCTGTGTCTTTCCACCGCTGGTGACCCCTGCCTCCTCAGATCAAAACTTTGGCTGGCTCCTAGGGAACCTTCCACCTAGGCAGAGGGAAGCAGAAGCCCGGAGGAAGTGTGAGACTCAGCTAGCCTTAGGTAGGCAGGTAGGCGGGTGTGGGGGTCATGTCTTAGGACCATCAAGAGTCCCCCACTGTCCCTCTCCTGGGAGCATCTGGGCATGGCTCTGCCTTTTCCAGTGCAATAGGAAGAAAAGAGAAAGTGGAAAGTTGGGGCAGGAGGATGACTGTGGGGCATGTGCTTAAGAAAGATCACACATACACACACACACACACACACACACACACACACACACACACACACACCCCAAGGAACCTATGATCAGAAGAAGTAAATGAAGATAAAGAGGTTTTTAACAACTCTCTGTTAAACTCTATGTTTAAAACTCTGTATGTTGTCCTATATTTTGACCAGAGAAGAGGAAGGGAGAGGGAGACTGAAGGAAATGGGAGGGAGTGACTGAGCCTCTTCCATCCATGCAAAGCACACGTGTACACTTCTATCCTCCTCCTCCTTCCTCCTCCCCCTCCTCCCCCCTCTCCTCCTCATCATCACCTTTCAGTGGTCTACACCCCAGCCATTACCACCCTCATTTAACCAGCCTCCTTGAGAACTTCTCCATTTGAGTCAATGCACAGTCCTCGGACAGCACCTTTTCTCCCCAGCTGGTCTCAGCTTAGCCCTGGAAGTCAATCCAGCTGACGAATAAATCTGCATATTTCATGCTGGACTAGATTTCGGGCTGAGGCTGAAGAGACACTATACTAAATATTGGAACAAGGGAAGATAGAGACCCTGCGAGTCTGCCTGTTCATGCATCCCGAGTAGGCTTCTTTTTCAAATCCCTTTTTTCTGGAGGCTGGAAATCGAGGCAGGATCTCAAGTAGCCCGTGAGATCTCAGGAACTCACAATGCCACTGAGATTTTTGATCCCCCTGCCTCCACTTTCCAAGTGCTCGAATCAGAGGTCTGTACTAAGTAAGACAGTCGGTTTACGTGATGCTGGGGTTCAAACCCAAGGCTTTGTGCAGGTTAGGCAAGCTCTGAGCTACATCCCTGCCCCCAGCTTTAAAAGCAATGTACATGTGCCACGGAATGCATGTGGATGTCAGAGAACAATTCGTTTTAGTCGGTTTTCTCCCACTATGTGGTTTGGGGGAATCAAACTCATGTGGTCAGGCTTGGTGGCAACGCCTTCTGAGTTTTTGCCAGCCTGTGAGCCAACCTGCCAGCCCCTCACCCTTGAAAAAATTAAATAGATACCGAAAACTGAAAAACAACAACAACAACAAAAAAAAAAACCATATAAGCGTAATGAATTATCATGCAGCAAACACCTTGTAACTACCCACATCAAACACAACTGTGGGAGCTGAAGAAACAGCTCAGTGGCCAAGAGCACCGGCTGCTCTTCCAGAGGACCCTCGTTTGATTCCCAGCACCCACACAAGTGGCTCACAACTACCTATCTGTAACTCCAATCCTAATGGAATTGCGGCTGCGCCGGAACCCTCTGCGTGCACCGCACCTTGGCTGCTGCCATCCCTGCCATTGTCTGTCAAGGGTGCTTCCCAGGGCAGAGGACTTTACTCTGTCCGTTAGTGTATTCCTTTCCTGTGGGGAAGGTGTAGGGAGAGAACTGGTTGCCTTGCCTATTTGTTTGTCTGCTTACAAGCTTGCTTGACACAGGGTCACCTTTAGCCCAGGCTAGCTTTTCACTCCATATATAGTTAAAGGCTGGTCTTGAACACACAGTCCTCCTGTCTCTGCTGTGTTAGTGCTGGGATTACCATGTGCTGGGTGCACCACGTCCGACCAACTCCATTGCTTATTTTTAAGTCCACTTTAATTTGCTGCTTCTCCCCGATCTCTTTTTGTCCTTACAATTTGCCTGTTGAAGAAGAAGCTTCCTCTAGGTAGGGTCCCTGCCCCACCCCTCCCTGAGCCTGCAGTTCATGAAGCCCTCCTGGATTTGATCCCCAACACCACCACAAAAATACCTAGCCAAAGAAAGGTGGTAAATAAACTAATATGTAAATAGCATTTGAAATGCATTAGGAAAAAAAAAATCTCTCTCTTTTTTTTTTCACAGAGACCAAGCATTACAGAACATGAGTTACGGTAGAAGTCTATAGAAAACACTCTGAAGAATTCTCCCAAGTGTTGCCACCCGCAGCCCCTGAGACTGACACACACACACACACACACACACACACACCCCTGCCTGGCCTGAGACGCAGGTGTGGGTACCCATCAGCAAACACATACAGTTGCAGTCATACCGTCACGTAACCATAGTGAGGGCTCGGCTGCAGGTCGTGGACTCCATTGTTCCTCAGCTAAGCCTCCTGGCACTAGGGGACAGGATTTATGAGCAAACATTATCAGAACAGATGTCCAGGCAAGCGAGCAAGGCAAACAGGAACAATGGCTGGGGACGACACAGGCTTGGGTCTCACTAAAAAGAGAAGAGAAAACTCTGACTTCCCAACCAAAAGGGCTGCAGACATCCAAGAGTAGACAGGGCCCCACTCCTTCACACATCTGGGCTTCAGAACCTTAGGCCTTCTGCCAAGTGAGAGTTTAAGAAGGCCAAAGACACCATATTCTGGAAGACAGGTTGGCTTCTCCTAGACCTTGGACAACTATCAATCTTTGTGATTGAGTTTCACTCTCTGCTAATATTTATTACTAAGGAAAAAAAAATAGTAACGCCAAAAAGTGGATCGACCGCTTTTCCCTTTGGTAGAAAAAAGAGAGAGAGAGAGAGAGAGAGATTAAAATACAAAGGCCAGGCATGGTGGTGCATGCTGGGATCCTGGCCCTTAGCACAGGTAGGGTTGCAGAGTGTAGTGAAGAGCACACACTGCACCTGGTGAGGACCGGAGTTTGGCTCCCAGCATGCACACGGTGACTCCTCCTAACCATGGGTAACTCCAGCTCCAGGGGGTACAGTGCCTATCCTGACCTCTGTGGGCACCAGGCACACATATGGTGCACACACATGTTCTCAGGCACACACACATACACAGAAAATAAATAGATCAGACAAACACAAGTTTGAGGCTTACGTGGGATTCTGTCTCAAAACAAAACAGAAGTCTGAGGCCAGCCTGGTCTACTGAGCAAGTTCCAGGGCAGCCAGGGCTACACGGAGAAAGCCTGTCTCCAAAACCAAAATAAATAAACAAACAAAGCTGAAGAGGTGGCTCAGTGGTTAAGAGCACTTGTTCTCTCAGAGAAATCAGGTTTGATTCCCGGCATCCACGTGGTACCTCACAACTGTCTGTAACTCCAGTTCCAGGAGATGCACGGTACTCTTCTGACTTGTACCAGACATACATGCAACAAAACACTCATATGCACCATCATAAATCAATCAATCTTGGAAATATAAAACATCATCAACAACAGCTAAGGAAGGAACATCCTGGCCAGCTCAAAACCAACCCAGGCTACATGGCGACTTATGGTCTAGCCTGGGCTACAGACCGAGCCCCAATCTCAAAACAAACAAAAAAATAGCAATGTCCACAAAGTAAACAAACAAACAAAACCTCCAAGGGACTTGGGATGGACTCCTCAACACCGCAGGTCTCCCTGGCACACAGATGCCAACCAGAAAGGTAGCCAGAATGTCCTCTGTATACTCATCCCCACCCTGAAGGCCCCAGGTAAATCAAGGAGGCCTAGGGGATATTCCAGGCTATGCTAGCTGAGAGATACCAGCCTAGAGGAGAGCAGCAGAGGGGTGAGGCCCCTCTTGGCCTATTCTGGGTGTCTGAAGATGTCCCTTAGCCCAAGGAGCTTCATCTAGGAGAGGCTGAAAAGAAGAAAAGAAGAGGAGGAGGAGGAGGAGGAGGAAGAGAAGGAAGAGGAGGAGGAGGAGAAAAAGCAGAAGGTCTCTGAGACATAAAAGGCAGGAAATAAAATCTCCTCAGACTCTGCTGGCGTAATTGAAAATGGACCATATGCCAGGCTCTTGGCAAGGTGCATCTCACAGTCTTTATTTGATTTCCACAACAGCCCGATGAGGCAGCTACTGTTCTCCTTGTTTATCCAACAGGAAACGCAGACACTGGAGGAGGAGACCGAGGACTCCTGGTGTGTTTGGCCAAGGCTGAGGAGAGATTTCCCTGGTCTTTGAGGAAAGCCTGGAGGGATACTCGCTCTATCATCTCTCTTTCTAACACAATAAAAAGAGATTTAGGTTAGACTCCAGAGGAGATGTTAGAGGGTCGTTTACCCTCAGGGTAGACCTGGGAAAGCGGCAGCTTCAAGTGGCCACTTGGCACGCAACGGATAACTTAATCTTTACCACAGACCCCATTTAGAGGTCTCTTCAGGCAATGTGGCCCCACCTCCAGTCTCAAGGGAGGCTTTTGAACAATGTAAAACCCGAGGTCACGTGCATCTTTTGCTAATCTTAACAAGCAGATGGTCCGAGAGGTTAGATATTAGAAGGAAGTCTTTTTTTTTTTTTCAATAAATAAGGCAGGGTTTGCTGATTTAATCACCACCAGGGCTGCACTGAAATTTGCACCTGATTTCCTACTAAAAGCAGAGCCTACTAGTGCACCTGTTGGATAGTGAGTGGTGTGCAGCACACCCACACAGAGAGGACAGGCAAGCCAGCCGCTCAAGCAGAAAGCTCACAGCTCTCCTCAGGAGCCCCTCCCTTCCTGCCTGAAACACTGGAGGATCCTCAGGACACAAAGCAGACCCTGAGTATCCAAAAGCATTGAGCTTTGGCCTGGAACAGAAGGCCTCTGACAGGTTGTCACCAGCAGGGAAGACCCTGGACCAGCAGAGGGAAGGGGAGGTGCTGTGGATCGGGAGTGGGGGAGGGATGGGGGGGTGGGGGATAGATTTTTATCAAGTTGCTCCTTGGAGATGGGCTGCCGTTTTTTGAATGTCACTGGTTTGAACCAAACGTAAATTTACTATTGGCCCTAGGACAGAAGACAAAAACTGCATACCCAGATGTGGTTTTCTTTAGGGCAAATGCAGTCCTGCTACCAAAAGCCTGACTTTCTCCCCCATTCTAAGCTTCTCCAATCTCTTAGCCTCAAAGGTCTAGAAAGGTCAAAGGCCTTGCCTCCAAGGTCACACCAAAGAAGCTGAGCAAGCTGATCTCTACTCAGGATCCCGCCCCAGGTGGCCAGCAGCTGCCCCTGAGAATAGAGAACCTGGGGGCTGGGACGAGGGCATTTATGAGTCGCGGCATCCCGATGGTCTCAGGAGGCGAAAGGGAGACTGTGGACCCGGCAGCAGCCACGCTGTGGTTGTGGGGATGCTTGACTAGAGGACTAATCCCTGCCTGGCTCCCCAGGCCACCACAGTTGCTGTGATGAATTCACCTCCCCCTTTGATCCCAAAGAGGAGAGGGGGCGGGGGAGCATTGATTCACCCAAAGCAAAAGCAACACAAAGGCTGCACCTGTTTCCATGGAGACTCGATTGACTAAGCAAAGGAACAAAACAGGGAGCAAGAAACGCAAACCCGTCACCACCTTCCGGGCCAGCGTGATCGATGTTGGCGGGCCAGTGCCCGACAGGAAGACAACGGAAGGATGAAAGGTGATCGGCAGATCTGGGAGCACATGGGGAGCCCTTTCAGTTGGACCTCACTGGGCCCCGGGGCAAACAAACTGCCTGCCCGGCCCTGACTCCTGCGAGAAACCTGAACAGAAATCCCAAGTGATAGATTCTTCTCCTCACAAAGAGATTCTTTGCTCGACAAAGGAATTCCTGGAAACGACGAGGCAGAAAGGTTGGGAGGCAGACGCTTTCTCTCTGCCTCATGACCAACTTCTGAGGAACAGGGAGAGACTGAGGGAGTAACTTCCAGTAGCAAGTTTATAAGAGAAGACACCAAAATATCCACGGGGTATAGGCAAAAGGAGGGCATTATAAAACATCTGCCGGCAGAGGCCCACATAGTACCAGAGGACATTGCAGAAACGAGGGGACAAAAAGTAAGAGACCCAGCAGCAGGTGTCTGAGGATCCTGAAGGCTGTGTGGACGCTCACTCTTCAAGCTGTTATCCTTAGATGAAGAGGGAAAGTGGTGAACAGGCGTCATCTCTCCATGAACACGGACAAGAAGCCTGAGATGCCCTGAAAAACTGGGGGGTTGAAGGAAAGATGCCAGGTGTGTGATCAGCAGATGGCAGGGGCTTTAATGTAGTTATGGGAGTCCTTAGCTTGTTGTTTCTCTCCCTGACTCCCTCCCTCCCTCTTTCCCTCCCTTTCTCCCCCACCCCCACCCCCACTGTGGTATGTATGTAGAGGCCCCAGGCCACTCTCCACCTTACTTTTTGAGACAGAGTCTCTCACTGAACCTGGAGAGCAGCAACCTCCAGGGATGTTCTTGACTCTACCCATCCAGCACTGGGATTACAGGTGCACACTGGGCCCTGCTGTTTATGTGGCTGTTGGGGGAATCTGAACTCAGGTCCTCACACTTGCGTGACAAGCTCTGTACCAGCTGTGCCCTCTTCCCAGCCCTCCCAAGCCCTTTGGCTTGCTCTAGATGTTTATCAGGTGACACACGCTAAGCACCCACTTCTCACATGCTGCGGTCATGTCGGGAAGAAGGCAAAGTCCTTGGAGAGTCTCCCCAGGATGTTACAGAGCGAGGTCTTTTCCTGTCTATAATTCCTACGGGGGAACGGAAACCAAGGATAGCAACCAAAATATTCCCTGAGCATCCTGTGTGGGCCAGGCACTAAGGAACTATTAGACTCCCTCATCTTCTTCACCACCCCACGAGGGAACCATTATCCTCTCGGTTTCCTAACAGGGGAGCAGGCAGAGGGAGGAGAGGAGTGTGTCACGCGCCTGGCAAGAGGCAACGCCAATCTTCAAGCTCAGCTCTGCCCAGCTACTGAGCCTGTGGACAATGCCCTGCCTCACACCTGCCCAGTCAGCCTCATTCAAGAGTCCAAGGGTGAGGGCAGGCAAAGAACAGATACTGAAGTGGAGGCAGAGCAAGGACTCAGGGGACAGACTCTGTAGCCCTACCCCAAGGCACCTGTCTGCGGTGCTTTCCTTGGGAAAGGTGGCTGTGCTGTGGCCACATTCCTTCCTAGTCTGAGCTTAGTTTGCCCACTCTGTAGCAAGGACACATCCTTATAAGATAAGGAGATGAACATGTGACACACATCCAAGGTGTCAACCAGGCAGTGAAGAAGAAGAATAAATCCCAGCTCCCTCAGCAAACCTTCACAGAGCAGTCCTTGCAGGGCAAACACTTAGGTGGCATCTCTGGGACTGGATTCAAATGACCCTTCCCCCTGGGAATGTTTGAGGAATCGTGGGGGAACCTGGCCTCCCAAGGATGCTCGGATGCATATATGCGTAGCTTCCAGGGTATCCATGTTTACCTGTTGTCTTTCCTGCTGTACACTATCTGAGCTTGAAGCTTCTGTCCTGGAGATGCTCTACCCCATTCCCTGTCTAAAGAGACAAGCACAGAAGGAAGGCTGTCCTGTGGTGGAGTCCCAGGGAGATAGAAGGTCCTTAGGACCCAGAGAAGGTGGCTGGCTTTATTTTCTTTGTGTCTTATCTAACCACCTGTTTTTTAGGTAGACTTGGGAAGCAAGGATTCTGACCCAAGGACGTTTGGCTAACAAAATTCATTGAATAAAGACATTGAGGGGCTTTCGAAATGGCTCAGCCAGTAAAGTGCTTGCCTTGTAATCACGATGACCCAGGTTCAATTCCCTGAATCAATCTCTCCCTCTCCCTCTCCCTCTCCCTCTCCCTCTCCCTCTCCCTCTCCCTCTCCCTCTCCCTCTCCCTCTCCCTCTCCCTCTCCCTCTCCCTCTCCCTCTCCCTCTCCCTCTCCCTCTCCCTCTCCTCCATCTCCCTCCCTCCCCCCTCTCTCTGTGTCTGTCTGTCTGTTTCTGTCTCTCTCTCACACACACAGAGAGACATGGAGAGAAAGAGAGAGAGGTGTGTTTACAATCCCAGTGCAGAGAAGATCAGCGGATCCCTGAGACCAATAGCCAGGCAGCCTAGCCTAATCAGAAAGTGTCCCACTTCACAGTGAAAGATCCTGTCTTAAATTAAAAGGAGGGAAAAAAAAGACAGCATGTAAGAATGACATCCAAGGGCTGGAGAGATGGCTCAGCAGTTAAGAGCACTGACTGCTCTTCCAAAGGCCCTGCGTTCAAATCCCAGCAATCACATGGTGGCTCACAACCATCCGTAATGAGATCTGATGCTCCCTCTTCTGGTGTGTCTGAAGACAGCTACAGTGTGCTTACATACAATAATAAATAAATCTTTGGGCCGGAGCGAGCAGAGTTCCTGAGTTCAATTCCCAGCAACCACATGATGGCTTACAACCATCTGTACAGCTACAGTGTACTCATATACATAAAATAAATAAATAAATCTTTAAAAAAAAAAGAATGCCATCCAAGGTTAACCTTTGGCCCACATGCTCTGGTACATACATATACAAAACTGTAACAATGTAAATGGAGTTAAACTTTGCCTGGCTGGTCTCACCATGACATCCAGTCTGGCAACCTGGAATGACTGCATACACTTCCCAACACTTCCTGGGCTGAGTCTGCCGCTCTAGGGATTTGACAAAAATACACCTGACTCAAGCCCATGGCCTAGAAGAAGTCTGTTTAAAGTTACGATACATTTTTCAATTTGTGGGGGACCCATGAGTTTTCACAATTCGTTTGACAGGTCTGGGATGGATAACAGTTTGGCATCTACTGACCTTGCCCAAAGCCATGCAGAGGCAGAAAGCTCCCTGTAACAGACCCACTGGGTGTGCGCACAGCTGTCTGGAGAAGGCAGCTGCTGTTATGCAGAAAGCAAACACCAGACCTGGGTATGTGTTTGTTTTGAGGCTTCTTAGGATGTGAGTGTGGCTATTACTCAACATTTCTGGGCCTCAGTTTCCCCATAAGAGCATGAATACAATGCCCTACAAGGAACAGTCAACTTTCTAAAGATGGTGATAGCAACGACCTTAAAGGAATAATGAGGTATGTTGTCATCACAAGGAGCCCAAATAGGAGCCAACCAGCAAGCATTTTCGTTTTGCTTGGACCACTTTGTGCTACGTGTCTCTAGACAATATTAATAACTAATATTTATTGAACCAGGCCCTGGGCTAAGGGCTTCATAAGCCTTGGTTTATTTTGTTTTCACAGTGGCTCACAAGGCAGGTGTCTCTTTTGTTGTTGTTTTTGGTTTTTCAAGATAAGGTTTCTCTATGTGTAGTCCTGGCTATCCTGGAGCTCACTCTGTAGACCAGGTTAGCCTCTGCCTCGATAGCGCTGGGATAAAGGCATGTGCCACCGCACCCAGCTGCAGGTATCATTCTCATTTCCAATTCAGAGGCACAAAAAGCTTGTGTTCTTGCTCAGCCCACTCAGCTGGCAGCTAAGGGCCTTGTGGGTCTGCTGAGCCCATGGTCCAAGCTGCCAAGACCTTCCCTGCTCACACCGCAGTCCTCAGCCAGCAACATCTGCACCAACTCTATAGCAAGGCAGAACCCCAGGACTGAATCCAAACCTACTGGACTTTAACAAACTCGATAGGGAGCTGGAGACTCGCTGCTGTAAACTGCAAATCGAATCCAGCTGGTTAACCAACCTGGCTTTATCTTGCTGAAGTAACATTAGAATGTTTGCTTTTTCTCTAAGCACCAACACACACAGCTGGCAATAAAATGGGGGGGGGGGAGGTGGCTAGGAATTATAACTTTAAAAGATCCATCAGTGACACATTTGAAATGCAAAAGGAGATTAAGAAGAGATCATTGGCTGTCTGCAGAGGTTTCCTCTGAGGAGAGGGATGGGATGGGGAAGGGGAAGGGTCAGGGGCTTATGCTTGCCTTTTTTTTTTTTTTTTTTTGGAACAAGGTCTCATGATGTAACCTGGGCTGCCCTAGAATTCACTATGTAGACAAAGCTGGCCTTGGCCTTGAATTCAGAGCCATCCATCTACCTCTGCTTCCCAAGTGCTGGGATTAAAAGTGTGTGCCACCACGCCTGGCACAAATATTTGGCATTTTAAATGAAAATTACACAGTTGTGTCTTGAAGAGAGGATTAAACATGAAGGCACATTGTGTGTTTGTTTATTGATTAATTGTTTTTTGAGATAGGGTCTCACTTTGTAGCACTGGTGGGCTTGAATTCTCAATCTCCCCACTTTCACTGGCTTCCTGAGTTTTGGGATTATAGTCATGCCCCACCATGACCAACAGAAACATGGTTTTGTTGTTGTTGCTGCTGTTGTTGTTTTTGAGACAGGGGCTCTCTATGTAGCCCTGGCTGTCCTGTAACTCGACCAAGCTTATAATGGAGACCAAGCTGGCCTTAAATGCATAGAGATCTGCCTGCCTCTGCCTCCGGAGTACTAGAATTAAAGGCATGTGCCACCACACCAAGCAGAAAACACGATTTTGTTTGTTTGGTTGGTGTCTGTTTGTTTGTTTTTGGTTTTTTCGAGACAGGGTTTCTCTGTGTAGCCCTGGCTGTCCTGGAACTCACTCTGTAGACCAGGCTGGCCTTGAACTCAGAAATCCACCTGCCTTTGCCTCCCAAGTGCTGGGATTAAAGGCATGTGCCACCAGTGCCCGGCAAAAATGTGTTTTAAAATATATTTTTTCATGTATTCAGGAGGGAGTGTATGAGCTGGAGAAATGGCTCAGCAGTTAAGAGTACTGGTTCCTCCTCCAGAGGAACCAGGTTCAATTCCCAGCACCCACAGGGCAGCTCAAAACAATCTGCAACTCAGTCCCAGGGACCTGACGTCCTTTTCTGGCCTTCTAGAACACCAGTTATGCACATGGTACATAGCCATGCATACTGTAAAAGATCCCTATACATAAAAGGCAAAATAAGGTAGACGTTTAGACCACTGCAAATTGGCTATATTTATGATTTACACACTAAAATGAATGAATGAATGAATAAATAAATAAATAAATAAATAGATAGATAGATAGATAAAGTTGGTAGTTTCTGGCCCCACCAAGGTCATGAGAAAGGAAGCAAATGTGCTCCAATTGTCTATGCCTCTTTCTGCTCCACAGTGAGAGTGCAGAGATCAAGAATGTGGTGAGCTGCATAGATGGTCCCTTTGAACTACATACAAGGTATAGGACAGGAGCCAAGTGTTTTACAGAAGAGAGGTGAAAGGGTGGGGGGATAAAACCAGAGACAGATTTACCCTCACAACTTCCATTCTCTATGGACAGATACCTCATGGCTGTACCTGGAGGACAGACGAGGGTAACCAGGAATCAGATTCCGTGGGAGCACCAGGCAGATTTTCAATCCTTAGAAACCAGAATAGGCAGTGGTGGCGCTCGCCTTTAATCCCAGCACTCAGGAGGCAGAGGGAGGAGGATCTCTGAGTTCGAGGCCAGCCTGGTCTACAGAGTGAGTTCCAGGACAGCCAGGGCTACACGGTGAAACCCTGTCTCGAAAAACCAAACCAAACAAACATATCAGACAAGAACATGGTTCAAAATGTTACAGGAAAGGGCTAGTTTCAGGCATTTGGTCCATTTCCTTTGTGCTTCACGCCTTGCCTGTCTGAAGACTCTCAGGCCCTCCACGGCTCTATTTTGAGGTTTGGCCACATCTCTGACATCATTCCCTAGCTACTAGGAGCAGCAGACTTGCTGCCTGAGATTCAGCTCCCTGTGGCTAATGCCTTGTTTCCCATTTGTCCTTGAGGAGCTCAGGTTGGTGTCGTTTCCTTCTTGGGGGGGCGGGGTGGTGCTCCATTGTCTCAAATAACGATAGGAAGAACCCTAGTACCTTTGCAGGTTTGAAATAGAAATGACAGACAAGAATACAGATCTTTTTTTGTGTATACAGTAGGAGCTTAACACAGGCAGCCGTGGCACTCTCTTGTCTTCCAAAGGCAGAGAGAGGTTGACATCCGTCCCTGGCCCAGGTATGCAATAGAATCATCTAAGGACTATTTTACTACCTACTACACACACACACACACACACACACACACACACACACCCCTTTCTTCCCCAACTCCTGCTTGTAAAACATCACACTATTTAGTTATTTTGCATGCATGTAGTGATCATGTAGGTGTGCATGCTATGGCCGTATGTGAAAGTCAGAGAACAGTTTTCAGGAGTTGGTTCTCTCCTCCCACCATGTGGATCCCTCAGGTTAAAGTCAAGTTATCAAGCTTGATGGCAGGTCCCTTTACCCATTACGCTACCTCATTAACCCTGGTCTTGTCCTGACCATCCTGTCCCAGTGCAGGGATTATATGTATACATCCCACATCTGATTTTTTTTCTCTTTAATACCAATGTCCATATCTTCTCCTTTTTCAGGGGATGAGTATGGGTCTTAGGAAACCAGTACATTTTAAAAAGCAATCTGGGAGAGTCTGGTATGCACCCATGGCTAAGAACTGTGGTCCACTTCAGCCTCTCAGCATTTTAATATCTACCGGGACCTCCTGGGAGTCTTCCTAGAATGTAGGTTGTGACTCTGCCTGTTGGGTGTGAAACCCGAGATTCAGCAATTCCAGTTATGGCCCAGGTGGTGCTAACACAGCTGCTCCACGGTCTCAGAAGAGTGGTCCCCAAAACTCCAGGCCATGGGCAGATGGCTAGAAAGCTTATCGCATTTGTCTCCGCTGCAACTTTGCAGCTCTCCCCAGCCAGACAGGAAACGGAATGCCTCCTAGAAGCAGCCAAGGACATGACCTCAGACTGAGGCTCAAAGATCGAGAACCGAAGCTTGTCCCCAGATGACTCTTCCTCTGGCTTCCTGTTGGCTTTTTGGCCACAACTGTGGTCACAAAGACACCAGCGAATGAGTAGCGAGTCTACCCTGTGTTCATAAAGAGTTGCCTTTCTCAAGAGAGCAAGGGAACAGGGGGAGAGGGAACCGGCCCTGGTTACTTTCACTTGGTTGAGTGGGGGTGGGGTGGAGACCATGGCCTGCCTTGGCAGGATATCCCAGCCACAAAAAGCTGGAGGAATCGTAGCTCCAGCAAGCCAGATGCCTCCCAAGCAAGAAAGCTGCCTGCCTGGGGTGGGACTGTTAAAAAGACACAGCTGAAAGGTTGCTCTGACCTGGGCGTAGGGGCCTGTGCCTTTGCTCCCAGCACTCAGGAGGCAGAGGCAGATAGATCTCTGTGAGTTCAAGGCCAGCCTGGTTTACATAGAGAGCTCCAGGACAGCCAGAGCTGTATAGTAAGGCCCTGTCTGAAATAAACAAACAACAAACAGAAGAGCTATGAACCATGAATGTCACTAAGTGCTGGGTGCCCTGCACACGCCGAACAGCTTGACAGAAATGTTTACATTTGATTTTCACATCAATGTTGCCAATCTGATACCTCTGTTTTCATGAACACACGGGGAACCTGAGGCTCCAGTAGTAAGTGGCAAGGGACTTACACAGGGCAGGCCCAGGATGGAATCCAATCCTACTCAATTCCCCCTACTCCAGTATATTGCTACTCAAAGCTTTTTTGTTGTTGTTGGTTTTTTTTTTTTTTTTTTTTTTTTTTTTTTTTTTTTTTCGAGACAGGGTTTCTCTGTACAGCCCTGGCTGTCCTGGAACTCACTTTGTAGACCAGGCTGGCCTCGAACTCAGAAATCCGCCTGCCTCTGCCTCCCGAGTGCTGGGATTAAAGGCGTGCGTCACCACGCCCAGCTACTCAAAGCTTTTAAATCTCTCAGTGGCTGAATTTACTGCCTCAGTGGAGTAGAGAAGAAAAGGGAAAAGTGTGTAGACTTCAACAGAGACGGGAAGGGGCTTTTTCTAATCACTATTAAACATCATCACCATTGAGCCTAACTAAAAGATAAGGCAGGTATCCATCTATTGTTGAAGACACCCCCTCCCCCCACCCCGAGTAGTTTCTAGAAACCAACTTCCTCTAGAATGGTGCTTCTCAACTCTCCTAATGCTGCGACCCTTTAATACAGTTCCTCACATGCTGGCAATCCCCAGCCGTAAAAGTATTTCGCTGCTACCTCATAACTGTAATTTTGCTACTGTTATGAATTATAATGTAGGTATCTGATATGTGACCCCCCCAAAGGGGTCAGGACTCACATGTTGAGAACAGCTGCTCTGGATAATGAGTAGCACCAGGTAACCCTAGGGTGGCTACTGAAGAGTCTTTGGAGGAAGAGTTGGGCTGTAAGATCCAAGACACTCAATAGTTCAAGAAAGTAGTCAAAGCACCATGTTCCTTGTTCCTAAGCAACGTGCCAATCTCATGGCTGACACTGAGACTGAACCCATAAGCTGATGGGCCCCACAGCCAACCTGAACTTGTACCCCATCATCTGACCCCTGCACAAGCCAGGAGACACTTCTACGGGTAAATGTGTGTCTCAGTTTAGACCCTTCAGAGCTGAGGGCTAAAACCAGAAACTCCTATCCCAGCCCTGTGCCTTAGCAGGCCCCTCTTCCTAGAACCTTGGCAAGAAGGGCCTTTGGCAAGAGGCCCCATCCTACATTAATATTATACCCAGAGAACCCAACAAATGGTCCCCGACTTTCACTCTGTGAAATTCTGCAGCTTAAAGTAAAGATGAGTTAGGGGCCAATGATAAAACAGCGGTTTGGTCTTGGGATCAAAGCTTTCACAGCCACTAGAATGATGTTTTTAAAAACTATTCCAGGGCCAGCAAGATGGCTCAGTGGGTAAAGGCGCTTGCCACCAATGCGATGGCCTGATTCTGATTCCGGGAACCCACGCGTTGGAAGGAGAGAACACACTGCTACTGCCAAGCTGTCCCCTGGCGTCAGCGCTCATCCCGTGGCATCCAAACACACAAATAAAGGAATAGATACACATTTTAGCCATATCATTTCACTTCGAATCTGGCTTTAATATCTACATATGAACATATGAGTGAGCCAGGGATGCAGTCTTTTCTGGTTTTTGTTTTTCTTTAATGAGCCTAGTAACTATACAGAGCTAAGCAGACCTCATTCTAACTTAAATCAGCTAAGACCTGCTGGGATACTACCAACCTCCAGGCAGTTGTCTACAGCAGGGGGCTGAGGGGCATGAAGGGCATTGCAGAGGCTTGGGGGCCCTGAGGCTTGTTGGATACCTTCCAGAGACACTGTTCTCAGAGGAACAACAGGAGACCTGATATTCCTTTTCAAATGCTCTAAAGGAGTTTGGCAAAAGACTCCTCCACCAACCAACCAACCAACCAACCAACCAACCAACCAACCAACCGTGTAGTCCGTGTAGCTTTGCCCCACACAGGGGCTGAAGGCCTGCCACTGCACAAGAACATAAAAGAGACAAGTTTCACCAAATGGGGCTTAAAGACCTCCTGGGGACACACCCCAGGCCAGCAAGAATGGCAGGTCCCTCAGCCATCTGCAAATGTGAGGAAGTCACAAAGTCAAAAGACCAGAAACTCCAGCAGCTGTCTCCAATGAGGTCTAAATATGGGGGGCTGGACCTCCTAAGAGAAACCTGATATTGCCAACAAAAAAGGCCTGGACCCCATGTTCTTCGGTGCCTGCACACTATGCCTGTGACTGCCTCAGGGACAGTAAGAAGCCAATCTGGAGCAGAGGGGCCTGAGCTTCATCTGACTGGTCCAGCTGCATGTCTTCATCACAGGGGCAGGAGTCTATTCTGGGGGCCAGGTTAGGAGCCTTTGGATCATGGGGAGGCTAGAGAATTTCTTTCCCGAGATCTTAAAGACCTAGCTAGCTGGTCTAGGTAGTTCCTAGAGTGAGAAAAAAAGCAATGTCCTGGTCCCTCAATCCTGGGGAGGAATGAAGTCAAATAGAGAACTGGAGAAGAGAGGTTCTTGTTAACTAGTGTACACCTGTAATCCCAGCACCGGAAAAGCAGGGGGAGGGGGAGGGGGAAGAGGAGGAGGCGGGGGATGAGTTCAAGGACAGGCTGGGTTGCACAGTGAGATTCTGATTTGAAAAAAAAAAATGTTGCCCTCTGTGCTAAGGGAAGAGGGACAAATGCACTAAGGATGTTTGATAAAGCTTCAAAGAATCGTATTTTATATTTACCTAAAGGTATATATAATACCTATAAGTGTACAATACGTACACATATACGTAGCATAATTTAAGTTATACTACCTGGACTGACAGTGCTTCCCACAAGAGCAAAACACTCCTTAACAAGAACCCCAGGCACGAGAAACTCCAACTCAAGCTGTTGGTCAGGATGAACCACGTGACTCCCAAAGGAGCGAAGGTTTCTGTTGCTGTGGCCTTTGGTTGCCTTTCAAAGGTTGACCGTAAGGTCCTAGGCTGAAGACGCCACATGCTTCAGATACAAGAGTCAGTCACGCTGGATCTACCTTGAAAGTCTCTCTCTGTGGTATGGTCTAGCTTTCAGACTATCAGAAGGCGTTATGCATGCTGCCAGGGGAGAGAGGCAATCAATAGCCTGATCCAGCTTATAAACCACAATAATGACCACACGGCAGCCTAAATAGACACTCCCATCAGACAGTGACCCATAGCTATCTAATTGGACTGAAGCCTGCTCAACAGGAGGGAACTCATGCCTGCTACTAGAAACTTAATCAACTACGCCAGGCTAATGAGGTCATGAATCTTAGAGGAGAACCTACTACCACTACTTTCCTGGACCAGTATAATTCCTATAACCCTACAACCTTATACCTACAGAGTGTAGCTCTCATTCTGACCAGAGAAACTTCTCTCTGTAGTGAAAACCACAACTGGTCATAACACAGAGATCAACCCACCATGAGGATCCCAACACTAACAGATACATCTACACTACTACTCCTGGACCTAAGGCTCGTGGAACATCACAGAAGAGATGGTGGGAAGAATGTAAGAGCCAGAGAGCCAGAGGACCAGGAACTCTGCTGTGAGATCGTGTTTCTTAGAACCAACAACCAAGCCACACCCTTTATACCTCAACAATATGGCTGCCTAAACAAGAACTGAACAAAGTCAATACCAATGGACATGCTAACTCAGAATGGAAAAATGTCACAGGGTCCCCACCCTAGACAAAGAACTCCAAGCAACTGATGACTTCTGAGAGAAGGAGAATTAGTCTCTCTCAGGAATGGGCCCCCTGATTAGTTATCTAATACCAAGTGATCAGCATTCAAATCATATACACACAAGCAACACACCAAATAGACCCAGCAGGTTGTATTTATGTGTGTGTGCATGTAACAATAATATCCAAAGGAAAGGAGCCATTATTTTGAGAGGGGTTGGGAACGGTCATTGGAAGGGCTGGAGAAAAGAAAAGAGAAGTAGGAAAGTAATGTAATTATATTTTAATCAATTCTCCAAATGAAAAAAGAAAGTGATAAAAGCAAGTTCTCTAGAAGATTCTTCATGATGTCATCAGGGTGTTCTACAACATGGCCTCTTTCCAGGACATTTTTGACAAGATACTGGCAAGGACTAAAAAGGCCACTCCCAAAGTCAAGGAAGCAGGCAAGAGAAAGCACTGGGTGTCAGCCTGTGTTACCTAGTAAGACCCTGTCTTAACACAAACCCCCAACCCCTCTTTCACACACTGGCCTAGAAAGGAGACTTGCCTGTCTCTGCCCTCCCTTTCCCAAGCTCCATCACTCCTGTGAAACACTGTGACCACCCCCACCCATCCCAGCTGCCACATCAATACAGATCTGAGGGGGAAAAATGTAGAAGACAGGGTTTCTCTGTATAGCCATGGTTGTTCTGGAACTCACTCTGTAGACCAGGCTGGCCTCAAACTCAGAAATCTGCCTGCCTCTGCCTCTGCCTCTGCCTTCCAAGTGAAGGTGCTATGGATTGTGGGGTGTCATAAAAAATGAGGGCTGCAGGACGGTGGTGGCTTAAGCCTTTAATCCTAGCACTTGGGAGGCAGAGGCAGGAGGATTTCTGAGTTTCAGGACAGCCTGGTCTACAGAGCAAGTTCCAGGACAACCAGGGCTACACTGAGAATGCCTGTGTCAACCCCCTCAAAAAAAAAAAAAACCCAAACAAGTAAACAAACCAATAAAGTGGGGGCCTTTGCTTCCCCTTCAGGACCATATACAAAACCACCTGACTTTCCAAAGCCCTGGGCACACAGCAGATTTAGAGCTACTGTAGGGTGTGAAGAAATGGGCCAAAAGGCTACCCTGCTGGGGCTCCCAGGGTGAGGAAAGGCAGACACAAAACCAGTGAGATGGGGAGACTAAGGAAGCCAGAGTCCCTGCATCCCTGGGAATGAGGCAGACATGAAAAGAAGCTCAGCTGGAAGAGACAGGCCGAGAGAACAGACCTTCAATTGTTCCTGGGACAGCCGGCCAGAATCCACCCGCTGCTGGCACTGCCACTTTGTGCCTTAATGTAATTAAGGGTCCAGTGGGGGGGGGGTGTCAATGTTTGGAATTCTTTAACTCTGGCCAATCTCACACACAGCTGAGAGGGTGCAGGGCGAGCCTAGGTTTCCACGACTCAGCTACAAGGGACAGAGGGGCCTGGGCAGCAGGGGCACCTGAAGGTACTTCCTGCTTTTCTGCACTATCCCCCCTGAAGTCAACCACAACCTTGCCACTGCCCTGACCACAGTTAACAACCTACCCCCAACTGCAGGGGCCTGAAATCCTGGGAGCTAAGGAACCAGAGTCAATTAAGGAATGCAATGTCTGCTCTGGGGTATACTGAGGATTCCCTGTCCCTCCCCACGCTGGGCTGGGCATCCAGTCTTAGGGACCTCCAGAGGTAAGAACTTCCATATCTAGAGAAAAAAACAAACAACCCAATAGCAGTGGACTTGAGGCAGAAGCAGGGTGTCTAGAGGACATAGCTACCTAATCCCCCTCCCAATTTCAGAGAGATATGGCAAAGATTCTGCTCCCCACACATCCAAAGGAGAGCCTTAGATGTCTGGTCACTATGGTCCATCTACTTGTAGCTCTGTACAGGGTGAACAGATCCCTGCTACCACAGTGGGTTTCCTCTGTAGCTAAATGGTAAGTCTTACAGTTGAAGCATTTTAATTTTTTTTATTTCATTTTGTATTTTGTCTGCATGTGTATCTGTGCACCGTGTGTGTGCCTGGTCCCACGAAAGTCAGAAGAGGGCACTGGATTCTCTGGAATGAGGTGCAGACAGTGTGAGCCATTGTATATGTTCTGGGGATCCAATCTAGGTCCTCTGGAAAAGCAGCCAATGTTGTTGGTTGATGAGCCGTGACTCTCCAGCCACAAGGAAGGTCAGTGTTACGAATGGGGAGAGGGGGTGGGAAGCTGTAGCTTAGATGGTATAGGTAACTGTACCAAGGTCAACATGCCAGCAAGTCACATTCAGCTAGGAATGCGTCTGCTATAATGACCTGAAAAGGTGTTTGTTAATATGGAGGCGGGGCGGGGGGGGGGGGAGAGCAAGTAGCAGAGGAAGAAGTCTACAGACCCTAGCACTTGGCCTGAGGACTTCACCTTACTGCCTCCCAAGAGCCCCTCAAGAGCCCCTCAATGCATACTGGAGAGTGGGCACAAAGGTTGTGGAACTTATAGCCCACTATGAAGAGCTAGGGAGGTCTCTGCCAGGTCTCCCAGTCCCCTGTGAAAGTGGATGCACAGATTAACATATTCATCTGTACACAGACCTTTTTTTTAACATGGCCAGAGATAATCGAAGTTTTCTCTAGATTACCGTAAGAGGGACTGGAGATGGAGCTGTGTGGTAAAGTGCTTCCAAAGCTTGCACAAAGCTCTGAGTTCAACCCCCAGCACTGTATAATCAAACAAAGCAAGCAAACTACAGAGGGCCCTGAAATGATCAAAGTGGTCTGGGGCCAGAAATATCATTAAGAACTAAGGACCTGGGCTGGTGAAATGGCTCAATGGTTAGAAACACTCACCACAGCCAGGCATGTGGTACATGCCTTTAATCCCAACATTCGGGGAAGCAGAGACAAGCAGACCCCTGAGTTTGAGGCCAGCCTGGTCTACAGAGTGAGTTCCAGGACAGCCAGGGCTACACAGAGAAACCCTGTCTCGGGAAAAAAGAAAGAAAGAAAGAAAGAAAGAAAGAAAGAAAGAAAGAAAGAAAGAAAGAAAGAAAGAAAGAAAGAAAGAAAGAAAGAAAGAAAGAAAGAAAGAAAGAAAGAAAGAAAGAAAGAAAGAAAGAAAGAAAGAAAGAAAGAAAGAAAGAAAGAAAAGACAAACAAACAAACAAAAAAACCCAAACCCTCTCACTGCACAAGCTTGGCTACCTGAGTTTGATTCCCAGATCCTGTGGTGAAAGGAGAAGGGAATCCTGAAAGTTGTCCTCAGACCCACCTGCATGCACACACATGTCGTATGTGTACACACACAATAATAAATATGTAAAAATTTAAAAATTAAGAATCAAATGTCAGTGCGGAACACTCCAGAACAAACATCAAGAATTATCCAAGAAGAAAGTCCGAGTTTTTCCAGAAAGGGAGGGCACACTGGTAGTCTGAGAGTTACAAGCAATTAACTGGGCATGGAGAAGCCGGTCTGCTGCTTGGGAGGTGGTATCCAGGAAACACCATTGTGGGTGGAGAAGGGAAAGGGTTAACAGAGAGGGAGAGAGTTAATGTCGGTCTGGTGGGATGGGAGATTTTCTACATGAGCTTATTGCTTCTTCCCAGCACTTCAAACATGTCCTAAGTTGTCTGCAGTCTGCTCTCAGCCTTTGCTTCACCTTCCCAGTGACAAAATGTGTTACCCACAGTCCCCCAAACTGTCAGGAGTCCACACCTGACACCCAAGATTTATCAAAGCCAATCTGGTGTGCTTTCTTTCTTTTCCCTTTTAAATGGCAACCAAGCCTGTAAGGCAGGGCACGACTATCACCAATTCAAAGACAATATAAGTGAAGATCAGGCAGGGCTGCCGGAGGACACAGAGTGCCAGGATTCAACCCCGAGTCTACAAACAGTGAAGGGAAGTAGGGAGGATTAAACCCTTTCTAGATAGTTCGCATTCCACAACATCCAGGCATCTGCCCCGCAGACTTGCCTCTCTCGACAGCCTACAGACCAGTTTTGGGTGTTGTCAGGCTTGCACAGACTGGTCATGCTCACTGAAGAAACAAGTTGTCCTTCCACTGAGACAATCAGAGCTTCCAGGCTCTAAAGAATTCTCCAAAGTGTGTGTGTGTGTGTGTGTGTGTGTGTGTGTGTGTGTGTGTGTGTGTGTGTAAAATAATGCACAGATGAGAACGGAGTCCCTTAGTTTCCCAAACTTTCTCAGACTCTGCTGGGCAGATGACTCCGGTGTCCAAGGTGTGCCCCGTGCCCATCTCTAACCAGGGGAAGTCGACGTCACGGATGCTCTCTGCAAACCTGACTTCCTGCATCAAGGCTCTAACTGCACACCTTTAATCCCAGCACTCAGAGGGCAGAGGCAGGCAGATCTCTGTGAGTTCCAGGCCGGCTTGGTCTACAGAGTGAGTTCCAGGACAGCCAGGGCCACACAGAGAAACCTTATCTCGAAATAACACTTCCCCTCAAAAAAAAAAAAAAAAAAAAAAAAAAACCCTCTACCTGACCCTGTATCAAGCCCCCACCCCACCCCTAGCCTGGCTCGTGATAAATGATCTGCACCAGCCCTGTCACTCACCCTAGCGCCTAGAGGGCAGAAGGCTTCCTTCCGCACTAGGTGTGGCTCACAGGCAATTCTTATAAAACACCTCCCCTAACTCCAGGCAGAGCCTGGGATGCCTGGAGACCCTTTTTTTCCTTATGGCAGGAGCCATAGCCTTTCTGCCTTAAGGGCTTGAGGTGACAAAGAGAGTGGAATTCATTCAGAGGCGTGTCAGTTCGAGGCACACCTACAAGGGAAGGCCCTGGGAGATGCTATGCCTACTTCTCAGGTTCCAGACAGCAGCTAAGTCTCAGACAGCCATGCCCATGAGGATAACTGCTCAAACACATTTAGGCAGATTTTTTTTTACTTAAAAAGGATGGGGGAAAATGATATTCACATCTCACATCTGCTATGAGACCTAAGAAATCTAATTAAGAGCTGGAAGCCTCAGAGAAAAGGGTACGCTGTGGTCAAAGCAGGAGGGTAGAAACCACTCTTCTGTAGTAACTCCTGCAGGCAGAAAGAGCCACAAGCAATCGAATAGTTGCAAAAAGAACGTCCTCCCTCCCAGGTGGCCCTCCTGGCATCTGCTGTCGTCCCTGGAGACTCCTGACAGTAGAGGCCGTCCTTAGAGTCAGCACCAGACTCTCCTAATCCAGTCTTTGGCACAGGAGTTGAACCTGCTACTCAGGAGGCTGAGGCAGCAGGATGACAAGTTCAAATCCAGCCTGGGACAGCTTAGAGTTTGCCTCAAAATAAAAAGTAAAAAGTGGGCTACAGATGCTGATGATTGGCACAGCCCTTGCCTAGAGTGTGGGAGCTCAGGATTCAACCTAGCTAACATAGCAACAGAACAAAGGGATTCATTAAACGGTCGATTTACAGTTAAAGGGCCCCCCATTCATTCAAAAGAGTCACTCCCTTATTCAAAATATAGATTGAGAGGGACCGGGGCTCTTGGAAACACAGTTCACTGGTCCTGTTCTTTTAGAGGCCCAAGTTCAATTCCAGGCACCCATACAGTGGTTCACAACCATCTGTAATTCCAGCCCAGGCAGGTAGGTCTTCTGGCCTCTTCTGGTCTCCAGGCACACAAGTAGTACACAGGCAAGGATGCAGGCAAATGCTCACACATATAAAAGAATAAAATGCTTTTTAAAAAAAAATACCCATGGAGCCATAGCAAGTGCCAGGTGCCGTCAAGGCAGTTACAAAACACCTGTGGCGTGTGGGGGCAGGGCTAAATGATAGGAGGGTCACATGGTCTTTGACTGAGACAAGGTCACTTGGGGCCAGGAAACAGTGAGTCTCTGGGCAGTAATTCTTCACAAAGGCACGGACTTAGGAGACATCAGCTGGAAGAGACTATGCCTTTGGTGACGGCCATGCCTAAATAGGACTCCTTCAACTGTATTCATAAAGGGTGAAGAAGGGAGCTTTCCTGAGAATCCATGAAATTACAGATACGCAGGGCAAACACAGTAGAGAGGACTTAAAAGTTCCCTGCTAGTCTCAAGAAGACACAGATCCAGGTCCAGGGAGCACCAGGCTGGAAACTTCCTTGGGATCTCAGGTGGACTCCCGTGGAACTATATGCCTCTTCCCTCTGAGATACCAAATGGAATCATGGCACCTCCAGACCGGGAGCTGTGCATCATCTTACACAATGCCCCTCCCCGACTCTGCACTGGAAGGATGGTCCTTAACCTTAGGTGTGCCTCTCATCCAGGCCTAAAATCCCAGCCCTGGGGAGGCTGAGGCAGGAGAGTTGCTGCAAGTTGATACCAGCAGAGGCTACAAAGGAAAACCACTGTGTCTCAAAGAACACAAAACACTGGCCAGCAGGATGGCTGACTGGGTAAAGATACTTGCTGCCAAGCCAGAAGACCAGAGTTCAGGCCTCAGAAACCACATGTTGGAAGGAGAAAACTGACTTCCAAAAGAGTTGTCTTCTGACTTTCACATGTCAGCTTATTCGTGTACACACACACACACACACACACACACACACACACACACACTTTAAAAAAATGAAAAGAAAAGAAAGAACAAATCCCAGCACTTGGGAGGCAGAGGCAGGTAGATCTCTATGAGTTCAAGGCCAGCTTGGTCCACAGCGTGAGTTCCAGAACAGCCAGGGCTACCCAGTGAAACTCTGTCTTGAAAATGAATAAACAAAAAACAACAACAAATAAATTAAAAAAAAAAAAAGACACAAAAATCTCACCTGAGTCCTGACTACAGCAGCAGAATTTGATGTTTTAATGAACAGCAAGGTGGACAGAGGGCGGCTGAGGGAAGCCACTCTCTGATGGCTTAGGTGCTCAGTCTGAGGAACAATCCCAAAAGCAGCAGAAAATTCTGTCCCTTCCTAGTTCCCAGTGTGACTGCTGGTTCCTCCATCAGACCAAGTCACTCCTGGTATGAGAATGGTATCAGCTTCCCCCTCCCCCCACAAGGCTCCAGGTGATGCCTCTTAGTTTATGCTTATCAAGAAAAGTTTGGAAAGTTCATGAGTGCCTTCCACCCCAACCCCAGCTGGCAGAGGGCCTTTAAAGGCCTCCAATTTGGCCAATTAATCCACACGACAAGGAAGAGTCACAAAGGGAGGAGATGACAGAGATGTGGAGGAATAGAATTTGGCCACCAGATCTTGGTCCCAGTGTCTAGTCCTGAGTGAGACCCACCATGCTTTCCTGGGTGGGTGTAAATGGCCAGAGTCTTTACCCATGGGTTTTCTTGTCCCAGAATCACTACATTCACACCAGACCTGGAAGGTAGGCACCATGGTTGCCAGCAATGAGTTGTAGTCCACCAGACAGGATGCTGCATCCTCAGACTAACAGTGACTTGGGAACAAATGGCAGACACGACAGCTTTCCTGGGATTTTGTTTTGTTTTGTTTTAATCTATTTACCTTTATTTTATGTGCACTGGTGTTTTGCCTCCACGTATGTCTATGTGACAGTATCAGGTCTTGGAGTTACAGAGAGTTGTGAGCTGCTATATGGTTGCTGGGATTGGAAGCCTGGGTCCTCTAGAAGAGCAATCTGTGCTCTTAACAATTGAACCATCTCTTTGGCTCCAGCTTTCCTGTTTTTTATATATTAGGAATATAACAATAAAACGTGAAAGGGGAGAATTCTGGAACTGAGCCCCCCTGCAAAGGCAGCGAAGCCCACGATCAGCATTTCTCCTGAATCTACTGGCATTGGCACACTCGCACAGGAGTGTAGACTGCCAGTGTGGTCGCCTCACATTTGATGAATACTTTAGCGCCTCTTTCTCTTCTCTTCCCTCTCTTCTCTTCCCTCTCTTCTCTTCTCCTCTCATTTTCTCTCCAACCCCCTTGCAGCCCAAGTTTCTTTCCCTTCTAACTCCCTAAGTAGCCAGTGATGACCGTGAGATTGTGAGCCTCCTGCCTTTCCCTCCCCAGCTCTGATAGAACACATGCGTGCCACCATACCCAATTTTATGCTAAGCTGGGTAGTAAACTTTGTATATGTTAGGCAACAGGGCTACCTCCCAGCTCCAGTGTTATACATGTTACATATTCGATACCCAGCAAAGAATCTGCTTAGGTGGCCATGGCTAGCTTGACGCCATCAGCACAGGACTTCCCACACTAAGGTGCCCAGTGTGTGTGACTTTCCTCTCTCCTTTAAACGGCACAGACAGCCCGTTGCCTGGAGACTGGGCACACTCTTCTGTTCACTCTTCCTTTCATTCTCCAGCAGCAGGTCTGAAAACAGTGGCCTCCAGGAAATACGCTTGGGGCCAGGGCAAAGGGGGTGAGGAGAGGCAGGAGTGTGCTCTTCTCCCAGGCAGCGACACCCCCCAGCCCCCCTTCTCTCTGTCTTCCTTTTCCTCCCCAGGTCTGAAAGGCCCAGCAAACCAAAAGGCTCCCACAGGGAACAAGGCCCCCTTTGAAAGCCAGTGTTTGCCTGGAGCTGCCGGCAGACAAGGGTTGCCATGGCCACTGAGCACCTTTGCCAGCCAAGCCTAGGCAGGCCCAGAAGAGCAGCTTAAACCACCAGACGCCCCAACTCTAACCCCTTCTAGGGTCCCAACTACTGTCAAACACACCTGTCCTGAGGCCCTATGGCTGTTGGAAGGTGATAATTGGGGAACCTCTAGACTGAAAACCTAACACCGGAAGGGACCAGAGGATGGAGGCCCCTCCCTGAGACACCAAGCAGAAATGTCAGGGCTCAGGGCTCGGAGCCACCGTGCTGGGGAGCAGCTCGCCAGAGCCATACTGCCTCAGGACCTGCCCTGCCTCCTGGGCCAGAGCCTGGCTGTGCTGCTAATGGGAATGACTTATTTATGTAATTCATTATCACTGGGGCCTGGATCCAAGAGAGGTGGGTGGAGGCCAGGCCCCAGCTGCTGAGGGAGGAAAGGGAGGGGCTGTCCTGAGGCTCAGTCTGGACCTGGCAGCCACAGAGCTTGCTGCTGCTGACTGCAGGGACCAGAGGACAAAGGCAAGGAGGAAAGGGGACAGGGCTGGACCCTGGAGGCTCCGTGGGGCTCTTGAGAGTGAGAATAGAATTCCTCAGAAGCAGAGGCCTAGCATACTTTTGCCTTTAAACTGCTCTGTGGTCCAAAAGGCGTCTTCATCTAAAAAACAAAAAACAAACAAACAAACAAACAAAAACCAGGCAGTGGTGTACACATATTCAAGCCCAGCCCTCAGAAGGCAGGGGCAGATGGCTCTGTGAGTTTGAGGCCAGCCTGATCAATAGAGTGAGTTCCAGGACAGCTAAGGTTACATAGTGAAACCCCATCTCGAAAATCCAAAAACCAAACAAAACAACAAAATAAACAAAAAAACTCCGAGCTCTGCAGCTTCAAGACGGAAATGCTCTCGTGTCCAACAGGAGGCCTCCTATACCTGACCCAGGATGGAAAGGAAGAGCCTAGAACCTTCCAGCATTCTGCAGTCATCCCTAAGATCCATCATGGAGGCTCCAGTGGAGGGGCAGGGGAACGGATCAGGCTTGGGATGACAGGTGGCTGGAGCTGGCTCCAGGGGCTGAGGCAGCGTGTCCACCCCAGCACTCACACCCCAGACAGGGCCAGGTTCTTAGGAAGATCCTCGTTCGAAGCCTCTGAGAGGCCCAGGCTGCCTCTGTGGCAGTCTCTCCATTTCTTTATCCCTGCCCCTGCCCCTGCTCTAGCTCCTGCCCGTCTGAGGGACTACATCTGTCCAATCTGGGAATTGGTCTCCGTCTTCCTTTCCTTCCTCTTCCTCCCCCTCCCCTTCCTCTCTCTCCTCTGTCTTGCTGTCTCTCTCCCAGACGTCTTACGTGCCATGCTGGAACTCTCCATAGAGATGAGGAAGTATGAACTTGAACTCCTGCCTCTACTTCCCCACGTTTGTGGGGTTTTGGTTGTGAGGATCAAACCTAGAGATTTGTACCTATTAGGGAAGCACTCTCCTAGCCAAGCTCCCTCTCTAGCCCTGTGGCCTTGGTTTCTAATAATAATATTAGTGATTCACTGAGCACCCGTTTCCTGTGATCCTCACCACACCCCCGAGAGGAGGGGAGGAAACACTGGCCATTAGGAAGTCTGCACAGGTCACATCACCAGTAAGTGAAGAACAAGGGCCCAAACCTAGCTGTTCAGTTTTCACCCCCTTGGTATAAAAATGCTCACACAGAGAGTCTTTCAAGAGCAGAGCAAAGCAAGCCCCACAGGGCTGAGTCGATTTCCTTATAGGTACCCAGCCCGTCGGGGTAGAGTAAGGACAATGTCCAGAGTGCTAAATCCGGACCAACATCCTCTCCCGGTCACACCATTTCAACCACAGAAACAGCTGTGTTTATGTAGGGGAGAGAGACACATTTGCTCTCTGTTTTACAAGGTTATCATCCCAGTAGCCTATAAACCTGCCTTACCTCCTCCAACAGTAGCCTGGCTGAACCCTGCCATCTGGCCCCCACATCCTGTTCCATGACCATCCCACAAAGAGCTCCCAAGCCTTGACCAAGACTTTTCAGTTCTATCGTGTAGCGTTACAGACCTACCCGTGCCCTGTTCAGGTAGTGCTGTGTCCCAAGGTTCTCAGTGAAGTCCCACCCCCACCATACCAGCTCACACTGAAGTGGTCCCTTAGAGTTCTCACATCTTTCTGCCAGGTATCATCCGACCAACCCTACTCGACCTGGTCCAAGGTGGTAAGTCTGGCATGCTTCTGAGTACATCCCCAGGTCATGTCTCTACTGTGAGGATGCCTCCATCCCCATTGATAAGGGAAAATCCTGTAGTGATATGGAGTGCCATATGACCATGTCTACAAATCACAGCTGATTGGACCAGCAGAAGGCAGACTCACGTGAGTCAGTTAGATTCTTCCCCCAGGAACATATTTGATTCAAGGTCCAGGCACTGTTTGGCTTTCTGGTTATTAGAAAGAGGGTGGGTGTATTTGAGAACCAAGAGACTATGATGCCAGATTCACATTCACAAAAGCAAGGGTATCCGCAGGTATACCAGGAAGAGGCACCTTTCCCCCCAAGGCATCTTGGAGGCCAGCATTGCTCCCTGCTCTCAGTTCCTCAATTCTCCCATTACTTCAATAGTTCTGTTCTTGTACTCAGGGGAGTCTGAAACCAAGACAGACTGGTCTTACTGTTCCTCTACACAGATAAGAAAAGGGTTCCAGACGTGGCATTCGTAAACGAATGTCAATGCCAACATGTCATTCTGCGGTTGTTAAAAGCCCTGCTATGTGACCGTCTCTTCAATGCTATCTCCCACCTCCTTTCTGGGCCTACGTAGCAGGTGTTCTCCTTCTGTCCAAGTAAAAAACAGTGGCCGGGCAGGCAACTCAGCCAGAGGCACTTCCGTAGATCTATCACCAGCCACGGGAATATAAAAGTCTGTCCTTAGGAAGCTGAAGATAGTCCTTTATCCCTCTTCCTTTCCAGCTCCCCATGCTGCCTGACCCGCTCTGGTAAGACGTGTGAACAGAAGTAGCAGGCCAGGTGTGGTGGTCTGTGCCTCTAACCCCAGCCACTTTAGAGACTGAAGCCAGAGGGTCAAGGGTTCCAGACCAGTCTTGGGCGTAGAGTGAATTCCAGGCCAGGCTGAGAACCATAGCGAGACCCTATCTCAAAAACAAAGCAAGGCCCTGAGATAACTTAGCAGATAAAAGTGCTATAGCGTGCTTACACACATACAGATACGAGTGAATGTTTTTTTTTTTTTTAAATGGGGAGGAGAGGACAAAGTCTCACTATGTAGTCCAGTCTGGCCTGAAACTCTCTATGTAGACCAGGCTAGCTTGAATTTGCAGATATCCACCTGCCTCTGCCTTCTAAGTAAATGGTTCTTCCTCCCTCTTCTGCTCCTGCCACCACCTCCCAGGTTCCAGATGGAGTTGTCACAAGTCAAGACTACCTCAGGCACATTAGATGCCCCATGAGCAAAATGCACGGGGAGCCAGATGTGGTGGTGTGGACACACCTCTTTAATCCCAGCGCTTGAGAGGCAGAAGGAAGGTGGGTCTCTGAGTTAGATGCCAGCCTGGTCTACATAGCAAGTTCCCAGAGAGGCAGGGTTACATAGACAGACACTGTTTCAAGAAGCAACAACAAAATTCCACACATCAACTGTGTCAAGCCACTGAACGTCAGAGTTTGGTTATCCCTGAGATGCAGTCAGAGGCATGAAGCAGCAGCCTGGACCCTCCCTCTGGCACATTTCTCTGTTCCATGGGATACTTTGTAACATTAATTGTATAATATACATCTGTCTAATGCTTATTTGCACACCAATACTAAATACAGCACTGGGCATAGCCAAGAACACAGCAGTTACAAATACACACATACACACCAGGTACCCTGAAGAAGCCCCACGTCTGATCACCCACAGGGCCTGCTTGGGATTTAAAGAAATAGCTCTCCAGGTGCAAAAGTAGCACTCCCACCCGACCCTTGGCTAAGCAGAGCCTCAGACAATCTAGCCACCCGGGGGGCAGAGGATGTTCCAGTAAGGACATCCAGGGGGGTAGCTGCACAGTTCACACTGGGTTTTCACACCCTGGGCTCCACCTACTTCCTTCTGCCAGCCCTGGACTGTGATGGCTACAGACAAGCACCTCCCTTGTCCCCCAGGCACAGAAGGGAAGGGGGAAGCATGTGTGTGTGTGTGTGTGTGTGTGTGTGTGTACATCCTGGAGACATCGGGTGCGGGGAGCTGCAGGAAATCGGAGCAGCAGGACACAGTTCATCTGTCTCCTCCCTCCTCTCCTCCTCTGTATATAAGCAGTCTCCTCTGGAATTATCTCCCGGCTTACTATGAATTCGGGGAGTCCCCAGCGTCCGAGCTTTTCTCCCTGTGTCCCACTTAGCAAAGCATTGACTATCGCAATCAACACTCTGCCAGGTGTCTGGCTGTGGGTGCTTTTTGTCATGCCAAAAGCAAGTTGAGAAGAAGGACTCTTAGGCAGGGTTGTCATATACAGTTACATGGACTGTTCACAGCACAAAGTGCCCAGCCCAAGGGACAGAGAGGGCTGAAATTCAGCCCACCATCTGCTTACGAGGCTGAGGACCCTGGAGGAAGGGGACCTTTTTCTAGCGGACCCAAAGGTATATGCCAGGGCTTGGTGGTGAGAACAAGGGAATTCATTGTGTTGACAATCTCTGTGTGTTTGACATTTATTATAATAAGAGTGTAAATCAAGGAGCCGGGGGTGTAGCTCAGTAGTGTGTTCTATGTTACACTCAACGCTCTGGGTTCTATTCTTAGATAGATACACAAGCCAGGCATCGAGGCACAAAGCTTAATTGCAAAGGATCTTGATAAAGGGACACTGCCAGAAGTTCAAGGTCATCCTGGAGACACATAGTGAGTTTAAGGTCAGCTTTGGCCACGTAGACCCAGTCTCAAAAATTCAAATAAAATCAAAGCCGGGCCCAGTAGTTCACAAATTTAATCCCAATACTCAGGAGATAGAGAGGCAGGTGGATCTCTGTGAGTTAACGTAGAGGCCAGCCTGGTCTACACAGCAAGTTCTAGGACAGCCAGGGCTCCATAGAGACCTTGTCTCAAAGTGAACAAGCACGTAAACAAAACCAAAAGAAATGAATAAACAAACAAACAAACAAAGCAAAAACTCAAGCAAGCAAAATTCCAGCCAGAAAGTAGGTGTGTTTCTTGGACAAACTACTGCCTGCTAACTTCAGTTCCCATATCCATATCCTGGCCACCGGTTGGCATAAGAACTAAATTGAATTATATAAGTAAAATGTCTGAACAGAGCAGGTCTTCTTCCAGATGGAAGCTCTTCAGCATAGCCACTGTTGCTGGCTGGGGACAGGAAGGAAGCAGAGGCAAATGGAACAGAGAGAGAGAGAGAAAAAAAAAAGCACTTTGGGAAATGTGTGGCCAGCAGCCGGAGTCTGCAAATGGAACCACCCTGCTAATGTTCCTAAACATCTGGGAGTTCTCATGGCCCCCTCAGGTCTCCTCCTGGGCACCTTTCTCATTCCCTTGGGGTGTCTCACTCAGCTCTGAGTCTGGGGTAAGGTCACAGGTCAGCATTCCACAGAGAGGTCACAGAGAGTGGCTCAGAACAGGCTGTCCTCCTCAGACTCCCACAGCCAGATTACAGGCTGGGCAGGACACACGTGGAAGGCTGGCAGCTGGAGTCAGAGAGAACAGCATGTCCCCACAGGCAGTCCGGGGAAGCTGGCACTAGCACAGAAGGGGTCTGCTGCCTTCACTGGCAGGGGATGGGGGTCGTTCATATCTTAGAAAGTCAAAACATTTTTCCATTGCCTAGTTTTAGACATTTAGATTTTTTTTTTCCCAGTACTGAGGATCGAGCCTTGGGCCTTGCTTACAGACAAAGATTATAGAATTCCTGGTAGAATTAATTTTTATGCCAATATCTTCAACATAACTATTGTTACTATCACTGTGAGCTCACGAGTCCTTTACTTGTGTGTATGTGTGTGTGTGTGTGTGTGTGTGTGTGTGTGTGTGTGTGTGTGTGTGTATACATACATGTGGCACCTTGGGCCTTGTTCCTCAGGGAATGTCTATTTTTGTTGTTGTTGTTGTGGCTGTTATCTTTGAGACAGGGTTTCTCTGTATAGCCCTGGCTGTCCTGGAACTCACTCTGTAGACCAGGCTGGCCTTGAACTCAGAGCTCCACCTGCCTCTGCCTGCCAAGTGCTGGGTTTAAAGGCGTGCGCCACCACTGTGTGGCTACTTTTTACTCCCACTAAGATGAGCTCTCTCACTGACTAGAGCTCACCCAGCAGAAGAGGCTGGCTTGCCTTAGGGTCTTCCCCGGGTCTGAGAATATAAATGCATGCCACCATGCCTGACTTGCTTTTGTTTCTGAAACAGGATCTTAGTATGTATGGGCTGACCTGGAACTCACAGAGCCCTGTCTGTCTCGGCTTCCCAAATTCTGGTTATGGGAGTGTGCCATCACACGAGGCTATTTTTTGTTCTCATCTCATGGTATTTTTTTTAATTTTATGTATATAAGTGTTCTGCCTGTTGCGTATATGTGTACCACATATGTGCCTGACATCTGTAGAAGCCAGAAGGCTTTGAGTCCCCGAGAACTGGAGTTATGGGCAGTTGAGAGGCAGCATGTGGAAGATGCTGGGTCCTAAAGACAGGTCCTTTGTGATAGTAACAAGTGTTCTTAACTGATGAGCTAGCTCGCCAGCTCTTATTTTGTTTTTGGACCCCTGGCTGTTTCGTGTGTGGGTTCTGGGAATCAAACCCAGGACCTTATTAGGAGCCATTTTTCCAGCCCTAGTCATTTACTTTTTAATGACACTCTATCCATTTTCTCTCTAAGACCCAGGGTCTCAGAACCCCACCAGGAGATGGTACCACTGAGAGTGGTAACAGTAGGAAGCTAAGGGCCCTTCCAACACCTCTGGAGGGACTGCATCCTGGCCAGGAGTCACCAAGGCCTAGCTAGTGTCTATCTAGGTGACAGACACAGCCGGCTTCTGGCTTCAGTCAAACGCCATGTCACACCGGAACTCTTTCTTTTCAAGGACAGAAACTAACAGGATGATTCATTCCGTTATTAAATCAACTCTTAAGAAAAGAGGAGTCATCTGTTTCGCCCAGCCCTCCATCCACAGGACGCAAGCTGTTCCGTGGCTCATCACCGCCATGTGCTGACCGTCTTCCCTTCCCCGGCTCAAGAACCCACGGTTTCTCGCAGTTTGCTAAATCCCTACAGTCACCGAAGCTGTGCTAACTCCCGTCTAAAGACAGGCTTCCAAATACAGGACCATGGCGGGAGGGAGACTTGTGGATCTTAAACCTCTAGGGGTGCAAGCCCTCTCGGCAGTGAGTAAAAAGCTACCTGATAAAGCCCTTCTCTGTCCCTGCAGGATCTCCTCAGCTCGATCCCAAACTTAGAGACAGCTGTGTCCTCAGAACTCCAAAACCAGTTCTCCTACGCTCAGCTCCTCATAAGGTCCGAACACTTAATCTGCCCCAGGTTCAGTTTATCCTTCCCTCAACCCTAGGGAAAGTCCCAGCACTGCTGCATGACAAAGCACCCTAGTGAGATGTGTACGGACCCAGCAGGGGTTTTTTGAGTTCAAATCCCACCTCCCCAACTACCTACCTAGGGAGATGACTTTAGTTAATTCAACCTCGGGCCTCAGGTTTCCTCACTGGTAACAATCTGACCCCCTGGAGCTCGGCTGGTAAAAGTGCTTGCCACACAAGCCTGAAGACGTGAGTTGGGTCCCTGGAACAAACACCAAAAGGCCACCAAGGGGAAAGGAGAAAAGCAGCTCCTAGCTAATTATCCTCTGGCCTCCCGCCTCCATGGCAAGGTTCACGTGCACATGCTCGTGTTTGCACACACACACACACACACACACACACGCACACGCACACGCGCACACGCACACACACATACACAGTCTCTCTATCCTACATGCATAGAAAGCTTCCTGGTTTCCAGTAAGCATACAACAAATGTGGCTGGTCACTGGACCGTCACAGCAGTTCTGTGGCATAGGAAGTGTTAATTCTACTTCTGGTAGACAGGTATGTTCTACAGCCATTTGCTGCTCTGGAAAATAATAATAATAATAATAATAATAATAATAATAATAATAATAATAATAATAATAATACAGAGCTAAGCCTAGTGGCACAGGCCTGAAATACAGCTACTCATGAGACCGAGGGAGGAAGATCTCCAAGTTCAAGCCCTTTGTGGGCTACAGAGTGACCTGAAAGCTGGTCTTCCTGACTTAGTGAGATCCAGGCTCAGGATGAAAAGTAGGAGGAAGGCTGAGAACAAGGTTGAGGGGTAGGGCAAGCCCACGTTCACGTGGGCCTGGGTATGGTGGCTCATGCCTACGATCCCAACAGTGTGACGGCACAGGGACAGGAAGATCCCAAGTTCACAACCAGCCGGGTCTATAAACAGGACTACACAGAACAGCCTTTTCTTCCAGAAGTGGTGGCACACCCCTTTATTCCCAGCATTCTGAAGGCAAAAACAGACAGACCTCTGTGAGTTCTTTGGTTTTGTGTTTGATTTTGGTTTTGTTTTGTTTGTTTTTTTATTGTTATTTTTGAGACAGGGTCTCACTATGTATCCCTGGCCCGGGTGTGGGGGGTGCTCACTTTCTAGATCGGGGTGGCCTCAAACTCACAGAGATCCACTTGCCTGTACCTTCCAAGTGCTGGGACTAAAATCATGTTCCATGATGTCTGGCAAGACCCTATCTTGAAAGAAAGAAAGGAAGAACGAGAAGGGGGGAGGAGGGAGGGGGAGGGAGGGGAGGGAGGGAGGGAGGGAGGGACGGACGGAGAAAGAGAGAGAGAGAAAGAGAGAGAGAGAGAAGAAAGTAAAAGTGAAAAAGAAAGAGAAAGACACAGGAAGGAAGAAGGGGAAAGCACAAGATTAGAAGGTGACGTGACCCGCTGAGAATGGCACTGCCCTTACACAGCAGAGCTCGACAGCAGCTCTACTGTGCACTCCAATCTGCACACTCAGAACTCCCATGCATTAACACACTCCTTCTTCCTTGCAGGGAAATCTGAGCAGTCTCACGCATCAGCATCGCAATCCACTTTCCACTCTCTAGGCCCCAGAAAGGAGTGGATGTCCCAAGGGAGATGTGTGGCTTGCCAAACAAAATTAATTTCTGTTCTTTTTCATATTCTAGGAAAACCACTCCAGAGCATCCTCAGGGAAAGGATGCCACCCTCCAGAAGTGATGAAGACAACTCAAGGCTAGGGCCCAAACCAACTTCCACAATGTCTCAGACTCTCTCGGGAGGGTCCCGGGCTGTCAGCAATTCTGTAAAAGGTCAGCGTAAATCACTTGGGAGGCATTTGTGTAGGCATGGTCTCTCATAAATGAGCGTCTGCCAAACCCATATATTTCTAAAAACATCTGCACTGTCTTCACCCTGGGTTCAGAGCAAGCAAACTACAGGGGCATTCCCCTGAAGCTCAAAGGGCCGCCCACCCTGCTTCTGCGTATGGATGCTCCCAGCCTGAGGTGAACTCAATGAAGATATCTACTCACATCTCACATCTCCAAACTTCCCAGCAGAGGCAAAGAATCTGGTGAAACTTCTAAATGCCGGCCCATGTTCGTTTGTTTGTTTGTTTGGTTGGTTGGTTTGGTTTGGTTTTCGAGGCAGGGTTTCTCTGTATAGCCCTGGCTGTCCTGGAACTCACTTTGTAGACCAGGCTGGCCTCGAACTCAGAAATCTGCCTGCTTCTGCCTCCCGTGTGCTGGGATTAAAGGCGTGCGCCACCACGCCTGGCCCGGCCAATGGTATGTGCGGAAAGAAATGATCTCAACACAAAGACACCCTCATGTCCCAGGTCTCACCCAATCTAGCAAAGGGTTCGAGCTACGTCCTCCAGGTCCACTGTCAACACTTAACAGAAGGCTTCTGTATGTACTCTGCAACAAGCTTTCTGTGTGCCTCTAGACTGAGGTGGCTCATGTTAATGGTGGTTGGACAAGGGTCATTTTCTTCAGTGGTATAGCCACTGGGAAGCTGCCTGTGCTCTGGTATACACACACAGACACACACATCCCACATACAAGCTCATGCTAGCAATTCTGATTAAACTCATCAAGTGGGGGGTGGGGGGGAAGAAGGAAAGGGGGAGGGGGAGGGGATGGTGGCATATGCCTTTAATCACAGCACTCGTGAGGCAGAGGAAGGTAGGCCTCTGAGTTTGAGGCCAGCCTGGTGTACGGAACAAGTTCCAGGACAGCCAGAGCTACAGAGAAACCCTGTCTTGAGAAAGGAAATGAAAACTCAAATGCAGGGTGTTATAACTCACTAAGATGGACAAAAACATCTACGTAGGCCTCACCCAGAACCAGGCAGGAGGAAAACCTCCGACTTCCTAGGGTAATGATGGTCTTGGTGAAACCACCAGGCTGGCCCAAAATTGTCTTGGGAAAATTGACAGCTTGAGGTCTCAAAGGATCCGCAGCATGCAAAGGTCTGCAAGTCTGCAACACGACTCGAGTTTGCCTTTTATTATAAAGAGAGTCAAATGCAAGAAAATGTTCCCCAGCAGAGGCTAGTTATATTTGTTCATGACGAGTTTACTATAGGCTTCAGGCTAATTAGCCTCCTGAGAGTTAGGACTACAGGTATGTATGTGCCACTATGTGCCATGGAAGGGGTGGTCCTCCCCCCATCCCCCGCCTTTTTAAATTCAAAGCTTAGAGAGATGGAGCAGAGGTTAGAAGCATAGACTGCTCTTCCAGACGACTCATGGTGGCTCACAAGGGATTCAATCTCTTTTCTCCTCCAAGGACCCCTGTACACATATGGTGCACAGACACACACACCTTTGTATGGGAACACATACTTATAAATAAAATAAATCTTTAAAAAGTTATCTTTTAATAAAGCATTTGTAGGGGCCAGAGAGATGGCTCAGCAGTTAAAGAGCACTTGCATTCTTGCGGAAGACCTAAGATTAGTTCCCAGCTCCTACACAGCTGCTCACAACTGACTCCAGTTTGAGGGGATAATATGTGGTACACACATATCCATCAAACAAACAATCAAACATAAAATAAATAATCTGAAAAAAAAAACCTCTGTGTGTGTGAGAGAGAGAGAGAGAGAGAGAGAGAGAGAGAGAGAGAGAGAGAGAGAGAGAATGTGTGAGTGTGTCAGGGCTGTATGTGACAGCATGCCATATGTGTATCCTCAGAGGCTAGAAGAGTGAATCAGATTTCCCTGGATCTACAGTTACAGGTGCTTGCGAGCCATCTGACACAGGAGTTGGGAATCGGGTTCTCTGGAAGAATAGAGAATGCTCTTAGCTGCTGGGCCATCTCTGTAGAGATGTAAGGATGTCTTAAGGATGCCAGCACAAGGTGTAATTGACCTTTTACCATGCTTAGCTTGTTTTCTCTGCCTGCTTGTGGGGATGCTACCTCACCCAGGTCATTTGTGGGTAAGATTTCCCTACGGCCTAAGCCTGTGGCTTTCTTGCCTTAGAACGTGGGCTTCTGACCTGCACATATATCTTCATAGGCCTGCTTAACCCCCACACCAGTTGTGCCAGCCCAGCTTCCAGTCACTCATTGCTGCTTTCTGGCTTCATCTCAGATTCACCTCTTCCTCCTGCTCAACCCAGGAAGCCCCTGTCCACCCACCTTGTCACTTCTGTACATAGACAACAGGGGAATTCCCTCCCAGTGGGCCTCTCCCTGACACTCACAGCACTCAGCTCCTGGTACAGCCTGGAACTGAAACCAATCTCCGACCCAAAGCAAGTGAAATCATTTCCTGTGCCCGGTTCCCCTACTCAACCACAAAAGCGTCTTTGCCTGAGCAAGCTCCAAATCTAGCTTTGGAAAAGGCAAAGCTCTTAACTGCTGAGCCATCTCTCCAGCCCTGCTGTTAAAAAGGTACTTAAAGCTGGGCACGGTGGTGCATGCCTTTAATCCCAGCACTCTGGAGGCAGAAGCAGGCAGATTTCTGAGTTCGAGGCCAACCTGGTCTACAAAGTGAGTTCCAGGACAGCCAGGGTTACACAGAGAAACCCTGTCTTGAAAAACCAAAAAAAAAAAAAAGGTACTTAAATTGGTGTGTGTGTGTGTGTGTGTGTGCGCGCGCGCACACGTGAGCATGTGTGCGTGCACATAAGTACAAATGCCCATCGAACTCAGAGGCATCAGAGCCCCCCTGGAGTTGTATATGGGTGGTGATGTGGCCCAACATGGATTACAGACATGCTCTACCATGCCTCCCTGATTAACTGAGCTCTGACTGTCCTGGAACTCACTATGTAGACCAGGCTGGCCTCAAACTCACAGAAATCCATCTGCCTATGCCTCTCTGCCTCTCTGCCTCTCTGCCTCCACCTCCCAAGTGTTGGGATAAAAGGCGTGTGCCACTGGGCCCAGTCTGATTTATTCTTAATCGAATCCCCTTTGAGAGCAATCCTGTTTTCTTCTGAGACTTCTGTAACTATCTTATTAAATGTGCTGAGATTGTCATAAGCGTTGAAACCTTTTATGTCTGAAGCAGGGGTTGGGGAAAGAGGAAAAAGCCATAGTACATGAACATGCCTGCCCTTAATGGTCTTTGGAAGAAGGCTCTCCAGATGTGCCCTGTTAACCTTGCCCTTGCCCCTCATCCTATCAAGATCCTTTTCTGCCAGTGGGAGTAATCATGAAATGATTGTACCATAGGCCCAATAAGTAAATGGTCACAGCGAATTAACTTGGATTAGCTACTGTTTGCTCATTCCTTCCACAGGGTTTACCGAGGGCCCCTGGCCCTGTGCAGAGCTCAGGGAGCTGACTAAACAGTGAAGTCAAAAACCCAGAAGCCTCAAGTGACATTGTCTTTCGAATAGAGCGGATGATCCTGCAGCCAGTTACTGACAAATGTCCCGTTACTTCCTGTGTCCTTGCCTCTTTTCCGAAGGCTTGGACTCCATCCTATGTGGCAGCAGGTCACGCCCAGAGAACACGCCTGTCTCGAGGACCCAGGCAAGGCATGAGTCCCAGTTGCTGAGCAGGTAGGATTTATGTCTGGACTCTAAATTCATGGACAGACTGCCCTCTGTCACACAGCTTTCTTCAATGACGCCATAGCACAAGGAGAGGTTAAGCCAGATTTGAGCAGCCTTCTACCTCAAAAATTCCAGCTTTCATCCCTCTATCACTGAGTGGGCATGGACCTCTAGGGACCTCCACTTCATCTTCCTGTCTGCAGATGAACTTCTTAAACCACAGAGATAAATGAATCTTGATCCTATTTCCTAAGCCCTTCGGAGGTGGGGGTAGGGGCCTTCCCCTCTGCTCCAATGAGTCACTTTTCTTGCTCATTACAGCTTATCTGGAACATCCTCCCTCTATCTTCTTCACACACACACACACACACACACACACACACACACACACACACACCCTACCCCTGCAATTTAAATTCATTCACCTCTGGTGCTCTGTCTAGTGAACAGCCTGGTTTCCTAGCATCAAAGCTGGTAAGACTTGTGTCTCTTCAGTGTGTTCGACGAAGGCATCATGAGAAGTGACTGTTGCTTAGCTATTGAAGACCACAAAAACCAGCCTGGAAAAATGGCCCCAAAGCTAAGAGCACTGGCAGCTGTTCCAGATTGCTTTCCAGCGCCCACATGGTGGCTAACAACCATCTGTAACTCCAGTCCCAAGGACCAGAAGGCCTTCTTTTGGCCTCTGAAGTCAGCAGGCATGAATGTGGTGGACCAACACACATGCAGGCAAAACATCCGCAGACATAAATAAAATTAATCATTAAAAAGAAGAAACACTAAAAGCAGCCAGGCATGGTGGCTAATGTCTATAATCTCAACACTTTAGGGCAGGAAAGAGGCAAAAGGAGTTTGAGGCCCAGCCTAGGCTACAGAGTGAGTTCCAGGTCAGCTTGATGTACAAAGTGAGACTATGTCTCAAAAAAAAAAAAAAAAAACAAAAAAAAAAAAACAAATTCAAACTTTTGGCATAGTAGCTTACACCTATAATCCCAACACTTGGGAGATGGAGCTAGGAAGAGTGTATGGCTTCAAGGCCAGTCCAGGCCAATATAGTAAGTTTTGGGTCAGTCTGGGCTAAAATGAGACACTATCTCAAAAATAACAACAAAAGGTCAAAAGGATAGCTCACGGTTAAGAACACGACTATGCTTTGAAAGGTCCTGAGTTCAATTCCCATCAACCACATGGTGGCTCACAACCATCTGTAATGGCATCTGATGCCTTCTTTAGGTGTTCTGAAGACAGTGACAGTGTACTCATAAATAAAATAAAATAAATAAATAAAAACCAAAAAAAAAAAAGAAATAACAAAACCCACAAAGACAAACAGCAACCCCAATGTATCCATATATCTAGGAAGTTGGCCACACTACAGGGTTCCTGCCTCACCTGGCAAAGACTTTACAGGATCAAAAACAAAAAACGAACAAAACCCCACCTAGTATGTCTCACATGCCACAGGCCTGCCACAGGGTTGTACTAGCATCTCAGAGCAGGAACGTGCTGGGACTAGATCCAGTGCCTGGACGACAACTGCCGCTTACCTGGACTCCATGCACAAGTCCCCTCCCCCAAGTCTTGTCTGCTCCAGAAGCTCTTCTGACTGGCGATTGCCCCCTTCTTCCGTGTTTCACCTTGTTTTCTTTTTTTAATGGGGGCTGGGCATGGGTTTTCCCGGCTTTACATCAGCAGTTGCCCCCAGGAGCTACAGCCCTGGCTCCAGAGTTTCATCTCCTCACAGCTCTTGCCCAGGGTGACTGAAACGCTAGACTAACATGTTTATCCTGCTCCTGGACTGCAGGCCTCTTGAGGACAGGGCAGTCTTGGTGAGCTTTGTGCCCTAGGTCAGGCCTAACTAGCTCACTTGGCCAGCAGCTCTTAGCAGAACGCATTAAGTAGACCCTACCACACCTATTCCAAGGACTAACCACTGCATTGGCAGACCTTGAGTACAGCACAGTGGCCTTACCCCCACATACCCAAACTCTGCCACGTTGAGATACACGACCTCAGGCATGCTATGTAGCCTCTTGCTGCCTCTTAGGTCTCTGTTTCCTCACCTGAGAAATGAATGTCACTTCAAGGGGTTTCATAAGAAAGCTAGTACTCCTAACCACTAAGCCATCTTTCCATCCCAAGAATTAAGGACACATAGGATGCACTGAAGGGATGGCTCAGTAGTTAAGAACAATTGTTGCTCTTGTAGAGGACCTAATTTCTGTTCCCAGCACCACATGGGGCACAGTGGTATACAAGCAGCTAAAACACTCAGACACATACAATGAATGAATCTTTAACAATTTTCTTTAAACCTAGACACACACACACACACACACACACACACACACACACATACACACACACACACCATCAAGCAGAAGCATGTGGATATCTGAGTTTGAGGCCAGCCTAATCTACACAGCAAGTTCCAGGCCACTGAGGGCTATAGAGACTGTCTCAAACAAACTTTTTAGACCACATCTGACCACGGGAAGGATTGGCTCCTTGGTGGAGTGAGATTATGTTTTTACTTGTGTGTGTGTGTGTGTGTGTGTGTGTGTGTGTAGACCTTTAGCCACTATACCATATCCCAGTCCCCATTCTTCCTTCATACAAAGCCCTTTATCAGGCACTCCATCACTCTTCACTTGCCTACCCTGTCACTCTTCGCTGGGTGCCTTGTCCCTCAGGACCAACACTAACATTGAAAGAAAAGCCATTCAACCCTACTGAGTCATTTCACGATTCCTATCTCACCCTGACGTCTCAGCAACCGTACACCTCCACTTATCATCCCCTCCCCCTAACACCACATCTGTCCCAGCCGCTACAGTTTTAACCAAAGATTATTTTCTCAGCACCAAGTTTCGGAGCTCTCGAGCCCACGTGCAGAAATAACAGTAACTATCAAAGGAACTCGTTCTGTCTGTGGCAAACGCGAGACGTCCTCCGACACCTTCTAGGAATGAGACACGGAAGCACTCAGAAAGCTTCAGAGTCAGACCGAGAGCCCCGCGGGGGATGTCTAAGCATGTTCTGGGAATCCTGCAAGCCATGGTGCTAGGAGTGGACCTCGGCGGCAGACGTGCGCTTAGTTAGCACGGACAGAGTTCTGAATCCAATATCCAGCACCACAAAACCAACCCAAACCATGAAGATCTCTTAGTAGAAATGGGAGTAAAAATGGCTCGATTGCTTCCTGAAGTGCAGGTTAGACATCCGTTTCCAGGCAAGAACTTGAAGATCCTTGACAACACCATGATAGCAACGCAATGCCATGTTTTCTTTAAGAAGAGAGTTGTGTTCCCAAGCAATTCCTCCATCTATTGTTTAGGAATAGGTTTATGGTTTGGTTTGGTTTGGTTTGGTTTGGTTTGGTTTGGTTTGGTTTGGTTTGGGTGTTTGAGGTTTGGGTTTGGTTTTTCAAAACAGGGTTTCTCTGTGTAGCCCTGGCTGCCCTGAAACTCACTCTGTAGACCAGGCTGGCCTTGAACCTGAAGATCCACCTGCCTCTGCTTCCTGAGTGCTGGGATTAAAGGTGTGAGCCACCACCTCCTAGCTATGTTTATGAATAGTTTTATTTTTAGGTTGTTTTTTTTTTTTTTTTTTTTTGAGGCAGGGTCTAACATAACCCAGGCAGGCCTCAAGCTCTCTATGTAGCCAAGGATGACCTTGAACTTCTGAGCCCTCCGCCTCCACGTCCCCAGGCTTGGATGACAAGCTTATGCCACCATACCCAGTTTAGAGGATGTTGGGGATTGAACCTTGGGTTTTGTGCCTGCTAGGAAAGTACATTGACACTCTACCAACTGGGCTGCATCCCGGCCTCGTGACCTCTTTTGAAGATGAGAACTTTAGCTGCTTTATTACATGGGTGGTTGGAAGCAGAGAGGATTCAACAAACAGCAGAGCAGCCAAGGCAACTCACATCTCGAGTCTACCCACCAATATGTGGCAGCCAGAGAGAGTTTCAGCAGGAAGGTAAATCCCAGACACAAGGCAAGGTGGACCCTGCCACAAGAGCCTTGCTTGCCACCAAGACATCTTCCAACTCCCATATCAGGGACCGCTAGACCACCGTCATTTTGGGTCCTCAGACCTAACTGTTACTTGTCATAATGGCAGGAGCCAGCAAACCCCAGACACCTCCTGCTCCTGCTCACCTTGCCTGGTCAGAGGTGAGCCCAAGGCTCTGAGAAATTCTCAGCTCTGTTGCTTAGTAACAGCAGGGTGACTTTAGGGAACTCTGAAGGAAACAATGGATGGTTCTGCACACCAAGCCACACACACACTCACTGGCTAAAGAGAACTCCCCATGCGCTGGATGGCACGGGTTGCAGCAGGCTGCAGGTTAGATCCCTGGAGTCAGAACTTCTTACCACACTCAAACCAAGACCGCCATTGTTGCGTTTTATGAGACGGGAGGTCTACTTCCAAGCCTGGTTTCTGCATTTACTGTTTGTGACTGGCTTTAAAGACAATATTAGTGGCCTCATTAAAAGGACATTCAAAATCCGGGTGGTGGTGGCACATGCCTTTAATCCCAGCACTTGGGAGGCAGAGGCAGGTGGATTTCTGAGTTCGAGTCCAGCCTGGTCTACAAAGTGAGTTCCAGGACAGCCAGGGCTACACAGAGAAACCCTGTCTTGAAAAACCAAAAAAAAAAAAAAAGGGGGGGGGGCCTCTGGTCCATCAGAGGTGGCGTGAGCCTAAGGAAGACTTCTGAGTACTGAGGCAGAGAAGTCTGACATGGAAGATCCTGGGCTCCTCCAGATCTCAAGCAGACACCTGCACAGCATCCCAACAGCCCAGCATCCAGAGCATTATGGGTAAGAATAGCAGAACCACCGTCTCTGGAACTGTACAGGCAATGAGCCTCAGTGGCTTGTCTGTCCTCCATTTGTGTTCTGAAGTCTCAAGAAATGAAAAGAACTGCAAATTACCCTGACTGTTTTCTTGGGAAAATCTGCTCCAAGGCTCCCCAAGAAGACTCTTCTTCCATACTTACGAATGCTCTCCACGAGGCCCCTCGTGTCCCTAAGACAAACAGGGGCTCCTGAAAACGTCTCCTATACTCACCCACACTTATCCTTTTGTTTCCCCTTCATTCAATAGCCCTGTGGCCCTAACACGGTACCTAGGGCCTCCCCACCAAACAGACAGCAAACTTAGTCCTGGGAGAATGGCCACCTCAATTGCCCCTGCCCTCTAGCTAACTGGAGGGAGCTGGGAGCTGGGCCAGAGCTTCCAGGTCTCCATGGCCACAAGTTCAAAGTGGCATGAGAAAGAACCTCACAGCATTTCTACTTTGGGCCCCCTGGGATTATCTACTAACTAGCCACAAAGTTGGAATCTGCTCCAAAAGGCCTGAATTAGACGGAAAACTCTTAATATAGGGGTCTTAATTAGAACCCTAGCACCAAGGGGACATATTATGCCCCCTGGCAGTGCACAGGAATGCTCCAGCACCTGTGCATGTTGGGGCAGTGTGGTTAGGGTATAGCTTTCACCAGATCCCAAAGAGGCCCTTGGTCTAACTCTGAGACTTGGCCTTCTCCATCTCTCACCAACCCTGAGCTACCCTAACTGCCCAGAGCCTCTGCTTTTCAAGACTGTACCCAGCTGTTTCCTTGTCTCCTGCTCCATCCAGCAAGAGAGTGTGGACGGGTGATTTCCAATCCAACCTTCTGGATGAACCTCTGGTGGCCCAAGCCAAGCTACATAAAGAAAGGTACCATCCCTCCATTTAAACGGAGGTCCCACTTCACATTCGATCCAGCAGGAGCCAAACTTCATAATGAGATGACATCTATAAGATAAGGAGACTCCTAGTATCACACACTGCCTTCAAACAGCATACATAGTTAACTCCATAGGTCTGTAAAGAACCTTAGGGCTGGGAGGGCCAGAGCAACTCCAGAACCCCTTCTCCTGGGCCAGGTGGCTCAGGGTGTTGCAAGGTGTATTTCCTGGGTTTCAGGCTACTGAGGACCAGGTGGTGACCAAGGCACATGGTCTTCTATCCGACGTCACCTCTAGGGTATCTCATCACTATCTTCCCAATTATCCACCCCCACCCTCTATTCTTACAATAAGTAAATAAACAAACAAATAAAGGAAATCTAAAAATCTCTCTTCCTTAAAACACCCTCTCCAGGAATTTAATAGCAGTATGAATTTCTTGAAGCTGAAACTTTTTATTAAGGAAAGAAAATGGACAAGCCCATGCTGGGGTGGCAAGCCACCAACCATTCAGAGAGAAACCCAAGAGCGCTGAAGGAATAAAGGCAAGCCCCGGCCCCCTGGAGCTCAGCGCCCCAGGCACTCAGAGTTCGAGGGGCGGGGGAGCAGGGGCGGGGACAGCGCATTCTGAACTTTCTCCAGCCGGGTCGCGGAGAGACGCAGCTCCCAGGGGACCGGGTGGGACCAGAAAAGGCTGAACCGACCGGTGACCACGGCGGGAGCAGGAAACGATTCTCCCCTCCCCCTAAAAGGAGTTCAGCTCCCAACCCAGGCCCCCGCCTCGCCATCGCCATTCAGGCTGCGCCCCCAAGCCCGGGCGAAGCCGGGAGGGTGTCCACACAAAGCGGGGAACCGGGGAGCAGAGAGACCCGGGTTGAGCAGGCTCCCCAAGGCCTCGCGTCCCTTCCTCGCGGCGCCGGCTGGCCGGCGACCACCCCTCGGATCGCGGCCCCGGGATCCTCCGCACGCTCCCTGTGCCCAGGACCAGGAACGAGGCGGGCAGCGGCGGAGGGAGGGCGGCCGGGGACCTGCCGCGGGCTCCCGGGCAGCCTTGGCCACCGCGCGAGGACTCAAACTCGCGACGGCCCGGCCCTCGCGGCCGCGCCTCGGCGATGCTCCCGGGGAAGGTGGGGCCACCGGGCCGGGGTGGAGCGCGGCGCCCGCGAGCTCGCGCTAGGGGCGGCGAGAGCGAATCGGGGTCTTACCGAGCACCGCACGCGCGTCCGCTCCCGCGGGGCCGCTGGGGTCGGGCGGCGGGGGAGGGGCGCGGTCCCGCGGCGGCAGCGGCAGCCCGGCTTGGTGGCGCGGCGGCGCGGCTGGGCGCCGGGAGGCGGAGAAAGCGAGGCGAGGCCGGCTTCCTAGCGGCGGGCGGCGAGAAATGCAGCTGTCCCTGCGAAGCTGCCGGCGGGGCCACAAGTGGGGCGCGCGGGGAGGAGCGGGGCTGCGCGCGCGGCGGGGCTCAGGCTGCGACACCCCCAGACCCTCTCCCCAGGACTGGAAGCAGGAATAGGGATCCCGAGGCCAATGCGGTTGCGCAGGATACGGGGCAAGGGGAGAGGGATAAGGGGCAAGGGGCCTCTGAGGACACTGGGACAGTCTCCTCTGTGCATTCCTGCACAGACCGCTCCTCTTGAGGACTTGTGATCTTCCCTTTATGGCCCGGTGTGATGCGCTTGGGCTCTGCCGACTTGGGAAGCACCTTAAGGGGTTGTTAAAGCAAGGAGACCTGAGACGTGGGAAATTTGGGAAAGAGGGGGACCTAAATGCAAGGCTGACCTGAGAGTTTGCAGACATACACGAGGAGCCACTAGTGAGGGCTGTAGAAGATGCACGAACCTCTCTGGGCTTGGGGACATCAGGAGTGTGGGAAAGTGGCAGCTCTGCGGAGTTAGAGTTCAGGAAATAAAATGTAATATTGAGGCCAGAGGAAATCGTGAAGTTGATTAGGAAAATCAAAGTTACCACCCACTAACATCTTATCTCCACCCAGCATTCGCCATTACTTCAAAGGCTTCTGAGCCTCGATAAGGGATTCCACAAACGTTTTAATAAACGGTCGATCAACTGGTTAATTTTCCAAGTGGTTTGGTTTTGTGCACTAATTTGGAGATGAGAAAAGGGAACAGAGGGAATGATGGAAGAGCCTGCCCATTTGTGTGTGGAGCCCTGCACACAGCCCTCTCCTCTTCCGAAGACTTACAATCTTTGCTGAGAAGTCTGGGCATGCTCACCCAAGAGACATCTGATGGTGAAAATCACAAACCAAGGCCCCAGAGTCTCCATCCTTTGCTTGTCAAGGGTAATTTCTTCAGCGAGGTGGAATCTGAGGATACCCTGGGAGAAACCCCACCTCTGAGAATCCCTTGTTCCCTTCGGCCCCTCTGCCCATGCCCCTTCACCCGGCTTCCGGGAACCCTCACACTATCAGGACCCCACGTGAAAAATTCTGACTCTGAAGTCCTCCGATGTGGCTGCTGACTGAGATGTCACCAAGCGCTCAGGATTTATCCTCTCGGCCAGTAAAGCCTAGATGATGGTATCGAGTTTGTCACTTTATACTGTAGTGTTAACTTCACCTGTCACTTTTCTGCTTATTGGCAGAATCTTTCTCTAATCTGTCCCAGTCACTTTGACATTTCAGGACTTGGGGTTGGGGTGGGGGCTACCAATCTGGAGATTTTCCTGTTTGTGCGTGCCTCTAGGATGCTTATGAAATGTATTTTCATTCAAGTCGTTAGCAAAGCCAGCTAGTCGCTGTGATTGTCACCCTTGAAGTAGCCTGTCTGTGAGCTTTTCAATGTCCTCCTTTGGGGTCGATTCCGGAAGCAGCTTCCCAGTCCTGCCTCCCTACACCCCCACCCCCACCTCCACCCCTGCTTCTCATACCCAGAGCAACTTCACTCTCCCCTACTGCTGCTCTGAGCACCTAGAGGCTCAGGTTAGGTTCTCTTGCAACCCAGCCCCTCTTATCTGCTGCCTGCCTCAGGTCTCCAGCATCAGGTCCCTTGGAGATCTCATGGAGGCTAACAACAAACTCAAAACCATTCCTCCCTCATCTAAACGCCACCTCTTGGCACAGAGGCTAACCAGCTCAGTCCCTGCCCTCCCTCTTCCTGGGTATTCTGTTGCTCTCCAGCTGTAGCCATCCTTCCTTCCCTTTCCCCTACTTCTTCCCACAGCTGCTGCCTGGCTCCAGCCCCTGTGCTCTGCTCTCCACAGCTGGTGAGAGACCCGTCCTGCTCTCTAGCCAAACTTCCTGCCTGCTTCAGAGAACTCCAATCCGTTCTTTCTTTCCACCGTCCCCTTTCTGCTTCAAGCCTACCAACACTTCAAGATGCCCCCTTTTAAACTAATCCTGTCCTGATCCTGCCCTGCCCGCAAGCCATCGCCCTAGTAATGTCATCTCATCCGAAGTAGACTTCCTCTAAAATGGAGACGCATATCTCTTACTTGTTCCAGCCTCATTCTAGCTTTTCTTTCCTGCGGTCTGGCCTTCTTCCCCAGTCATCCCAGGAGCTACACTCTGTGGGAGGCCCTGGCAGGAACCTGGTTGTCTAAACCCATGAACCTCCTGCTTACCCCACTTCTTGGCTCTGATACAACCCCAGGTGCTTTTAAGGCTTCTTTGAAATTTCTCCCACCCCACAGATTGCCCATCCTACAAGGTTTCCCCAACAACCCCCACGCTTCTTCAGTAGCCTTCTCTAGCACCCAATTCCTTCCTGCTCTTCCAACAAACTAGGTCCTAGGATGTGTTCACAGAGGTTAATAGTTTTCAGTGGGCACCAAACTTTAGGACTTCTTCAACCTGCTACATGACTTTGGGGCCAGGCACTTAACTCTCTGTGCCTCAGGTCCCTTACTTGTGCTGATTAAGGTCTAGTTCATTTAATGTATTTGGGTGTTTTGCCTGCATTCACATGTGTGCCTAAAGAAGGCATCAGATCCCCTGGAACTGGAGTTACAGATGGTTGTGAGCCATCATGTGGATGCTGAGAATCAAACCCAGGTCCTCTGGAAGAGCATCCAGTGATGTTTAACACAGAGTACAAGTTGGCAAGGTATGTTTAGGGCCATTTCAAAAATTTCTGGAATCTGTTCTAATCCCAAGCAAAAATCCACTTAATATTTCTTGAGACAGGATCTCAACTACATAACACTGGCTGTTCTGAAATTCACTGTGTAGACCAGACCTATCTCAAACTCCCAGGGATCCACCCACATATGCCCAATGAGTGCTGGGATTAAAGGCCGCTGCCACTATGCCTAGTTTCATTTAATACTGTCTATGAAAGTCAAGTCAGCAACCTCCAACAGCAATTTTTTTAAAAAATCAAACACTCTAACAAATAACAGTGATTTGATCCATTCTTGGGAGTGACAAATTAAAACTCTTTGTTTTCTATAATTAAACTACTTTGATTCTATTTAAAAAAAAAAAAAACAGGAAACTTTGCATATAAAGAATGCAACTCTTTTTTTTTTTTTCCCCCGAGACAGGGTTTCTCTGTACAGCCCTGGCTGTCCTGGAACTCACTCTGTAGACCAGGCTGGCCTCGAACTCAGAAATCTGCCTGCCTCTGCCTTCCGAGTACTGGGATTAAAGGCGTGCGCCACCACTGCCCGGCAGAATGCAACTCTTAATGTATAATAAATATTCTTGAATTCCAGCCAATGTGATTCTGGGTGTATTAGCTGGATTTTGTTTTTGTTTTTTTGTTTTCTGCGGTGATATTGGTGATGTGAAATGTGTGTGTTGTATGTTCAGAACAAAGTCTCTGTTGAAGCGTGGATACGACACGCGTGAATGCTGCCAGAAAAGGCTCAGGTTCATTGAGTGTTTGATTTCAAATTAATTTTGGGTCACTGCATTCAGAAACCTTTTACTATTTCCAAAAATTGTGTAACCTTCGCATTCAGTTATGCAACCCAATCTGGGGCTGTGGCCTACAGTGTGAGAAGGTGAGCACGGAGGCACGGGGCCAACAAAACATGTATATGTATTATTATATATTACATAACATATCATAGAAGAGGATTTACTGGCAGAGGGTGGTGGTTCACACCTTTAAACCCAGAAGTGGGAGGCAGAGGCAGGTGGATCTCTGAGTTGAGGCCACTCTGGTCTACAGAGTGAGTTCTAGGACCGCCAGGGCTACCCAGAGAGACACTGTCTTGAAAACATAAAAAAAAAAATAAAAGTAAGATAAAAATAATCAAAAAAGTTAAAGGGGATTTATTAGGCTGATTCACATGATAGGAACTAGGTAATCCAGAAATGGTGGTCTGTATGCTGGAGAAACCGAGAACCCAGGAGTTGCTCAGACCCAGAAGTGCGATGCCACCGTAGTCCTGAGGACATGCACCAAGATCTCTGGTGAGAGTGAAGCCATATTGACAGGCCTGTGATGCCGATGTCTGAGCTCCACAGCAGTGATACCTACTCAGAAAGGAAGAAAGGCTAGCATGCATCCTCTCCCCTCAGACTTCTCTTTGATCTGGGCTGCAGTGAGGGTGGGTCTTTCCCTTCAGTCGTCTCTTAGTACATTTGTCTCCTCAGGGAGCATCCTAAGAGAAACCCCGGTGTAGATATCTCATGGTCCAAAACCACCATCGCTGACTGGAACCTGGTAAGCTGAGCGTCCACATTAACCTTCCTCTTGTCAGGTCTTCCCAGGGTGCCTTTCTTCTATTCTCCTTCCTGTCCTACTCGACCCCACCTACATGTGCTAGAACCAACTGTGGATGCTTTCTGCTCCCGTACTGCAACAGGGGAGGTGATGGGTGCCTCTGTCTAGTCTCTGTCCATGCTAAGCTCAGGCCACTGGGGCATTTATCATTATGCGTGATATTATTATTATTATGCACGAGGCTGATGCACAGCTGTTGCCCAACAGCTGGGCTCCAGGGAAGACAGGATGCTTCTTCACCTTTAGGACTAACAGTGCACAAGAGCAAGCAGTCATGGCTTTGAAAGTGACTGTATCATCCCCGCCAACATGAGACCTTCTTCCTAGCACCACCAAAGACATTAACAAGGCCTGTGGTAGGACAGGAGGGTAGGGATGGGGGTGAGGAGGATGTGTATGACCACTTGGTCGCTTGGGTAATCCCATCTCCTTCTACAGCTTGGCTGATTTCATGGAGAAACCAAAGGAGACACGCCGATCACCGGTGACATCACTTGAGGATTTGAATCAGAGAAGCAGTGTCTAAAAACAAGCTGGGCGAAACTATCCCTTTTAGAGGATGATAACTAAGTGGATAACTGGGAAGATGCTATTCTAAGTCCTGAGAAATACCCCCAAGAGCTTCACCATCTCCTCCAGTTAGGCACAGGTTGTCCCTTTATCCAGGTAGGCAAGCCTAGAAATGGGAAAGCCCGGCGGTGGTACAGTCCGTTTCTGCAGAGTTCCCAGAGAGAAGTGGTTGCTGCTCCCTCTCAGACCACTGGCCTTCCAAGCCTCTCACACATAGTAACTGTTTACCTAAGGACCAGCTTTCTAAAAAGATTTATTTTACTCTTTTTAATTATGTTCCTGGATGGGAGTGTGCACGCGAGTGCTGGTGCCTCTGCAGGCCACAGGCATTGCATCTCCTGGAGCTGGAGTTATGGGCAGCTGTGAGCTGGCTGGTCCTCAGCAAAAGCCATATTGGCTCTTGATCAGTGAGTCATCTCTCCAGCCCCAGGACCAACCTTTCTCTGTGTCTCTCTGTCTCTCTCTCTGTCTGTCTCTATTGTTTGTTGATTGATTAATTGATTATTTATTTATTTTTCTGTGTAGCCCTGGCTGTCCTGGAACTCAACTGTAAACCAGGCTGGGCTCAAATTCAGAAGTTCACCAACTGAGTATTGATGCTACCACGTCCAACTTGACTGTTTTTTTGTTTTTTGGTGTTTTGTTTTTGTTTTTGTTTTGTTTTGTTTGTTTTGAGGCAGCTCTCATAGCTTGAATTGGTCTCTAACTCACAGAGTTTGACTGCCTCTGTCTCCTGAATGCTGGGATTAAAGGCATGTGATACCATGCCTGGCTCAGGAATCACTTCTTGGTGCATGGGACATAACTAGTTCTGGAAGGTTTTGGGTTTTTTGTTTTTTCCTAAGATTTTGATAGTTAGTTAGTTAGTTAGTTAGTTAGCTAGTTAGTTTTAGTTTTGTGTTTCTGTGAGTATATACTACATGGGAATGGCTTTGCTTTAGACAGCAGACATGGCTGTCAGCTCCCTTGGAGCTGAAGTTACAGATGGATGTGAGCCACCAAAAGCCACCCAGTGAAGGTGCTAGGAACTAAATTCAAGTTCTCTAGAAGAGAATTGCTCTTAGCCATTAAACCATCTCTCCAGCCTCAAGACATACCTAGTTTGTCCTGACAACAAAACCTTGTGCTTTTGTGTTGAGTAGCGACAAATCTGACCACCCTGGGTTCCACCTGCCTGCACACAAGTGGTCCAGCTGGTTCTCAGTAAAGCCTAGGGGTGACTGGGCATACAGGAGGAATCCCATGTAACCATTAAAACTGTTTCCAGAGTGTGTTTAATGTCTAGAACATTCTGATCTAATGTTTTGAGAAAGATGCTCCAAAAGATTCACTGCAAGATTATGCCATTCAGTTTCTTCTAGTTAGTTATAAACATAAAAGACAAGACTAGCCACAACAGTCTTCCTGCCTCCGTTTCCCAGGTTACAGGTCTGCATCACTAGGCATGGCTTCAACATACTTTTATTTGGGGGGGGGGTTAATGATTTGTTTGTTTGTTTGTTTGTTTTTAGAGACAGGGTTTCTCTGTATAGCCCTGGCTGTCCTGGAACTCACTTTGTAGACCAGGCTGGCCTCGAACTCAGAAATCCACCTGACCCTCTCTCCAGAGTGCTAGGATTAAAGGTGTGCGTCACCACTCCCGGCGATTTATTTATTTTTTAATGTACATTCGTTATTTTGTCTGCATGCATGTCTTTGTGAGCTTATATCAGATCCCCTGGAATTGGAGTTACAGACAGTTGTGAGCTGCCATGTGGATGCTGGGAATTGAACCTGGGTCCTCTGAAAGAACAGTGCTGCTAATCACTGAGCCGTCTTTCCAGCCCCAGCTGAACTTCTGACCATTTTGATTCAGCATCCTCAGTGTAGGATTATATGTATTCACCGTCAGGTCAGAATCCGGTGCTTCATCCATGCTTCAAGTACCGTACCGAATGAGGCACATCCCTAGTTCCTGTAGAATTACCTTTAACATAGAATGTCCTTAATTGAGTTCATAATCACTGATGTGTTTCTCTCATGTGCCTCCACTGAGATTGCAAAGATGGAAAATATGTAGTACTTCCTCCCTGTTGTTGCGACTAAGTCTACAGGGAAGGCAGATATGAAGAAGCTGGTAACTAATACCACAAAGTGTATGTCATTTGATGACATGTGACATGCATTCTGTAGGGGGCACAGGGAGGAAGTGGTTAGCTCTGGGGGTAGAAAGGGAGGTGTACCTCAGAGGCACTAACTGAGCCTTGAGAGACAGAAATGACTGAATGGACATGAGAGTATCTCCATTCTGTGCATAACATGAGAAAGGGCAGAGAGGAGAGAGGTTAGGGAACATCTGATTGCCAGTGGGCGTGCGCTCTGGTTAGATATGGATGGATGACATGTGTGGCGGAGGGGGGGCTGGGGGAAGGGAGAGCAGCAAAGTGGTCTGTAAGGCAGATGGTTGGTGAATATCAAAGCACACCGAGAGAAGCCTTAGGAAGATGTGACAACGGGGAATGGTCTAGAACGTGGAACAAAGGACCAAATGTATAGTCCGTGTGGATGGAGCACCCAGGGCTTTTAAAAAAAGAATTTAAAATTGACAGGAATTTTCACTCTGACTTTCCTGAAGACATCAAGAGCTAAGGCAATGAGGCCCCGTACCAGGTAGCTACACAAACTTGGAGGCAAGCATGTGCTACAAACAATTCACAGACTCAAGAGAAGAGCTCGCTGGTCCCCTAAGACGGGGGGGGGGGGTCTGACTGGTTTGTACCTCCTGAACTCCCCGTAGTTTCCCAGAGCATGATAAACATGAAATGTTGGTCAGGCCAAGATACAGGTGAGTCTCTTCTCTACCGCCTCCTCACTGGGTGGCTTAGCCTCGTGTTCTATCATTCATTCTCTCATCAAATATTTTTAAATGATTTATTTTTATTTCATATGCATTGGCATTTTGCCTTCATGTATGTCTATATAAAGAAAAGGCATCAGGCCTTCCACCGTAGAATTGGAGACAGTTGTGAGCTTCCATATGGGTGCTAGGACTTGAACCCAGGTCCTTTGAAAGAACAGCCAGCACTCTTCTGTTTTGTTTTGTTTTGTTTTGTTTTGTTTTGTTTTGTTTTGTTTTGTTTTGTTTTTGTTTTTGTTTTTTCAAGACAGGGTAGGCCTGGCTGTCCTGGAACTCATTTTGTAGACCAGGCTGGCCTCAAACTCAGAAATCTGCCTGCCTCTGCCTCCCAAGTGCTGGGACTAAAGGTGTGTGCCACCACTGCCTGGCTTCAGCCAGCACTCTTAACCACTGAGCCATCTTTCCAGCCCTGGCTCTGTTTTTGTAATCTATAAATGGCAAAGAGGCTAGATAGTTACCATCTCAATAACTGGGAAATAGGAATAGTGGAGAATAACCTTTCATTTTCCTTTTGAAAAAGCTTTTAAAATTACATTCATCATTCTAATGTGTGCATGCATGTGTGTTAGTATGATTGAACACCTGCATGGATGTGGTCACAGTGTGTATGTGGAAGTCAGAAGTAAACTTTAAGCCATCTTGATGGTCCAGTCCTGATGTTTCTTGAACATTTACAGTGTGTCTGGCTCTGTTTTAAGCACTTTGGCATATGTTAATTAATCTTCAGGGAAAAGCTTGTCAGACATTACAGATGAGGGAACTGAGATACAGGGAAATGAAATAAGTCTTCTGAGGTCCTAGAGAAAGATACAGACTCATCCGGAGCCCAGAGCCCAGCACCTCACTGCACTTCTGCTGATGACATTAATAGCAAGCACACAGTGCTTCTGAACTGGCCATCACATAGTGACTCACTGCCCAGCTACCCTGCAGCAGCTACCACCATCCTCCCTGTCTCACAGACAAGGAAGCTGGCCACAGAGAGGTTAAATCAGTTGCTGCTTTTCGGCAAAGTCATGGGTAGTCAGACTGTATAGTTCATGGCTCGCTGGTTTCATATTCAACGACGGAAGCCTGTTCTGCCTTTTGCCATTCTTATTTTGTTCTGAGAAAGAATACAAGATGATCCTTGGCTAGTTAGAGAATTTGAGGCCAGCCTGAGGTACATGAGAACATGGGGAAGGAGGGAGGGAGGGAAGGAGAGAAGGATGGAGGGAGAAAGAGACAGAAACAGAGAGACAGAGAAAGAGGAGATAAAATAGAGTGACAGTAGGTTGGGTGGATGAACAGTTTTTACTGAGACTTGGAACAGGTGCCACAGAGACTATGACATCCTGGAGGAAAGCTCCTTCCTTCCTTCCTTCCTTCCTTAAGGGAAGCAGGCGCCTCCCATTCTTGCTTCCTGGAGCTCATTGGTCCTCAAGCACTAGTAGAAATGGAAAAAATGTCTTTTTCAGTTTTGTTTTGCTTTTTCAAGACAGGGTTTCTCTGTGTAGCCCTGGCTGTCCTGGAACTCACTCTGTAGACCAGGCTGGTCTCGAACTCAGAAATCCACCTGCCCCTGCCTCCCGAGAGCTGGGATTAAAGGCGTGTGCCACCACCACTCAGCAAATGTCTTCTTCTTTTGTGGAAGAGCCTCACTTAAGTTGCCCAACATAGTTCCAAAGCAGTGAGTGTCTGAGGGAGTGCTCATTCAGCAGGTAGCTCTTCATGAGACAAACAAGTCAGGTATAATGGCTCACAGTTGGAGGCCAGTTAGATTGGTTAGGGCTGGAGAGCAGGACTATGGAGGTGGAGGAGAGAAAGGAGGGGAGGAGAGAAAGGAGAGAGAAGGGTAAGAAAGAGAGAGAGAGAGAGAGAAGAGAGAAGAGAGAGAGACCCTCCTCTTCCTGAGTTAGTACTAAGCCTTTTGGGACAAGAGGACCACAAGGAGATTTGGGTCCTGGGGACCAGCCCCTCAGCAACCTCTACATTTAGCTTGCAGGGCTTGCTCCTCTTGCCCGCGGCACAGTTCAAGTCTGTTGGCTGGGAAAGTGTCAGTTCCTGCAGCTGGTCCTCTGGGGAAGGTCTGGAGTCAGCCTGGAAGATCTGAGACTGAGAGGAGGAAGAGGAGGAAGCGGAGGAGGGGAGCACTGATTCATTTGAGCGTGCATCCTGGATTAGTGTTTTCATCTAATTGCTTCCTCCTCCCAAGTGTTGGGATTGCAAGCATGTGTACCACGGTCTGTCTCTTCCTTTCTTTCCTGTGCAGAGGCACCTTGCCCACTATGGGAAAGACGGAATTAAGCCACTTCATGTGCATTCAGAGGGAAGCCCAGATGAAGAGTAGGAGTTTCCAATAGTCCTAATGGACCCCACCCGCCATGGTATATTAGTTGTAGGGAGAGAGGGGAGGAAGGAGGGAGAGAGAGGAAACTACGTAGGTACTCTGTCAGAATTAATATCATCTCTGTGGGTTGGAGGGACATTTTGTGCTTTCAGATGTGATACCCTGGGGGACATTGCCCTTGCAGTATCCCAGGCAACAGTGAAGAATGTCGTGAGACAATGCCAAGCAAACACAAAATAAGAAACTGTCAATCAAGTAAAAACAAAACAAGGCAGGAGTCTGTATATTTTTCTGTGTATTGGTGTTGGGTCTGCATGCGTATCCATGCACCGTGTGCATGCCTGTTGCCTGCTGACATCAGAAGAGTGCATTGGATCCCCTAGAACTGAAGTTACAGGTGGTCATGAGCTGCCGTGTGGGTTCTGGGAATTGAACTCAGGTCCTCCAGAAAATCAAGCAGTGTTCTTAAGCACCGAGCTGTCACTCCAGCCCCATGAGGGTCTGGAATCTGTATCTTTTTAAAATATCAGCTATATAATGTGTAATGTGCTAGAGGAAAGAAGATATATTAATTAATTATATCTTTGTTATGATCAAATACCTGCAAAAAAGCAACTTCAGGGAAGGTTTTCTTTTGGCTCACAGTTCAACGGATCACAGTCCATCATGGCTGCTTGTCTACAGACCAACAAGCAGAGAAGAAAGCAATGATAGGACTCATCTGGCTTCCTCCTCCCGCCCTTTAATCAGTTGAGGTCTCCAGGTTAAAGGATGATGCCATCCCTATTCAGAGTCATCCTCTGAAAACTTCCTCATAGAACCCAACGGTGTGCCTCATCAACAATGTGTCTGGTCATGGTGACAATGAAATTAACCATAATAGAAAAAAGTTGGAACACAAGTGGCTGATTAAATGAAAGTATCGTATAAATATGTGACATTAACGCCTAGGCTGTGGTATAAAAGTGTTTGGAAACATATAGAGATGTCTTTAACAGGTCACAGCTTTGATGTATAAAACCTGGAAAGTCCAGGAAAATAGCAACAACAAACTAACAAATAAAAATTAGAAGAGCCCTCTGTGCTGGTTCAGGATTTTAATCCCAGCGCCCAGAAGGCAGGAGGAACAGGGGGATATCTGCCACTCAAGGCCAAGGAAGTTTACATAGCAAGCTCTAAGCCAGGCCAGGCCAGCTCTGCATAAAATGTAGCAATAAATAGATAAATAAATAAACAAAATAAAATAAAATAAAAAAGGTCCATGGTGCTTTAGCATAAGGAAGAATATGAATTCTGCAATGCTGGGTAAAAGGCATACAGGTGTTTACTGTAAATTTGAAAACACATCACCCCTGTTTTACTTCTTTGTTTTGTTTTGCTTTGCTTTGAGTTTTCCCTGCATAAACTCTGCATCATCTTTGTCTCTGGGGTCTGGTGTAAGGAGTGAGTTTCAAAGGAGCAAAAGCATTTAGCCGCATTCTAAAAATAGATAGATGGGCAGGAAAAGCATTTCTAGCATACGGAACAGTATGATTAAAGGAAGGAGTGGTAAGTATAGATGTCGCTGGCAAAGGGGGTGTAAGGGTAGCCTAGCAGTCGACCTTCCATGGCAAGTCATGGTCTTGGCTGAATTACAAAATGCGTTCCTCCACTCCTCGCACAGGCTGGTTCCCTAGCTTGCTCTCAAAGGATTTGGATATAAGATACAGAAAGCGACTCAGCCAGCCAGTCTTAGAGGAGCTAGCGCCGGATTTGGGGAACCATGGAATTGAATTTTGCCTGTCTACGTGGAATGATTACAAACCATCTTGCCAAGTGTAGAAGCGAAGTAGCTTTCCACTTACAAGCTTCTGTAGACGCAGTTGCAGTTGCCCGCAATCTGTGAATGAGCAAGAGGATAAAACCAACCAATCAGGGCTCAGTATACCTCAGCCAATCCCAGCTCAGAGATGTTCTAGGCAGGGCGGGGCTGATGCTCCGAAAGAGTTGTTTGTTGGCCTGTTGCCCCTCCCCCAACGCCCTGGCGTTCACTTCTAGGGAGAAAGAGGCCTGGAAGCCGCAGAAAGGCCAGCAAAGTGGATTAAACGAAAGGTGCAGGCAGAGAACGCTAAACCCGGACTGCTGCAGCCATGGCAACGCCGCATTTGCCTATTGCACTGTACCCAGGACATCCTAGAAGGGCTTCCTAATGCTGCAACCCTTTTATACAGTTCTTCATGTTGTGGTGACCCCCAACCATAAAATTAATTTCGTTGCTACTTCATAACTGCAATCTTGCTATTGTTATAAATCGTAATGTAAATATTTTTGGAGATTGGATTGTCAAAGGGGTCCCGATCCACAGGTTGAGAACTGGTCTAAAAAGATGCATGGCCGCTCTCCTTCATCTACCTGGAAAGGTGGGGGCCACTCCCTTTCCTCTTGGGAAAGGAAAAGGGAGGCTGCTGTTCCGCAGGGTGGTATTGCTCAAGAGACTTGTACCCCAGTACCTCCAGTGGAGGGAGAAAAGAATGCCTCCCCCAAGATGCACCATACTCAGACAAGCACATAGCCTGTCTCCTGGCCTCTTGGTTCTTCCAGGATTCTAGCATGAACCCCTCAGGCCACTTCTCAAGCTAATGTCCAACTGGTAGCTTTCCCAAGGTGTCTTCCCTCCAATTTTCTCATTCCTGAGATGAGGGTGAACTGCCAGTCCCGACCCGATTGATATCCTCACAAAGGAGGCAGGAAATAAGAGGCTGGCGGCGTAACTCAGAGCAGAGCACTTTATCACTACGTATGTGCCTCGATGCCCAGCACTGCCCAAACAAAAGCCAAGCAAGAGGACTAGGTAAAGATAGGATGCATTGAATTTGAGGTTCTAGGTGCTGGTGAGATGGCTCAGCAGCTAAGAGTTCTGTTTCTCCATTGAACTCGGGGTTCCATTCCCAGAACCCATGTGGAGCCTACCAACTGTAACTCCAGTTGCAAAAGGTCAGTGGTGAGACACCCAGGGCACTAGGCACACGTATGTACAGACACACATGCAGGCAAAACATCCATATACATAAAATAAAATCTTTGAGTTTCTAGTCCCATACTCTGTAGCAGGCCTTGTGCTAAGCATTTTATATTCACTTAGATCAAAACTGAACTAGGTTTGTAACTTAAAGTTATTTGTTAACTTGGCAGGATCCAGAATCATCTGGGAGCCAGGCCTCTATGCATGCCTGGGAGGGGACTATCCCGATTATGGTGAGGTAGAAAGATCCACCTACTGTGAGCGGCCCCATTCTTTTTTAATGTTTACATTTTAATTATTTTAAATTATATGCACATGTGTTTGTCTGTGTGTGAGTATGTGCTCTTGAGTATGGATGTCCCCAAAGGCCAGGGGTGTTGGATGCCCTAGAGTTGGAGTCAAAGGCAGTTGTGAGCTTCTATATGCAGGTGCTGGGAATCAAACTTGGGTCCTCTGGACCCACCTTAGGTCCTCAGAGGTGCTTACTAAGAGAAACTGGACTCTACTCCTCAAATTCAGCCAGCATTCAGCCCCAAGGGACTTTAGCTTCACAAATTCAGCACCCGCCAGGGCCAGGCCAGAGGTGGTGGTGAGATTTACAGATCCATATAGGTGTGAATGATATTCTTTGAAGCTATAAAACACTGTAGAGAAGAAATGGACAGGAGGCTGGGTCAGTCCAAGGATTGATCACACCTTCTGTCCATTGGCCCTTGAGGACAAGGACGTGCAAGCCTCTACCCTCTCTATCCTCACCTCAGCTCTCTCCAGAGAACCAAATTATGAGGCCCTAGGAGAGCAGAAACAGACACATGGGGCTAGAACAACTCAGTGAAATGAAAGTCCCCTCATTCCCAAGACAAGACTATCACAAGGCACGTGATCCCTCTAGCTGTACTCAGAATCAATAAGGAGACTAAAACAACTATCACAGCAAATCTGGAGGCACCCAAAACTTTTCCATTAAGTGAAGTGTCTGAATCTTGATTTGCTATTTGGTGATACTGTCTTGTGGGGACTTGTCCCATCTGCCTTAACCAGCCCCCCACCCCCCACCCCGCCCCCAGGCTTTACATGACAATTAATGTCTACCCTTGCCTGGTTTACTGTTACCTTAGTGGAGCTGGGTGGCAGGGGTAATTACCCTTCTGCAGTCTGGTTCCCTTCCACCCGCCCTTTTCTGGCACCATGGGACCAAGCACCCCTCCCTTCCCAGCTCAGTACCAGGAAGTGTGTATGTGGGCAGGAGGCCCACACCTGGGAAGGAATACTTCAATCATTTTCTCCCATCACAGTGAACGGAGGAAGCTTCTGCGGCATTAACAGTCCATCATAACAGTTGTGACTGGTTAACTTTAATTTGTCAAAATAAATCTGCAGTATTTTGCATGTTAGTAATACAGTGCTGGTATTGACAGGTAAATCATCATCCGCGTACATAGAAACCTTCATTTAGGAGCACACCTTAGGAGGGAAATGAATACACAGGAGAAGGGAGATGCAGGCCAAGCAGCGAGCCCTAGAGCAAGCATAACAGGCTGGATGTCAGATTTGAAGATTATCTAATACAACTGTTTAGCTGCCAATCTGATAAGGGAAAGCTCTCCACCAGGTTACAACCAGGAGGGAAACCATACTCTGCCTTTCTGTAGAACGGTGGCCGTTGGTGCATTCGACACACGGGCGAATCAGCTCAGCATCAGCATCACAACTCAGTTTCAGGTCCGGGCCACGGGAGGATTTCACCACACGGCCTATCTGTGCCCCCTCTGCCCTACCCTCACCCATCCTGCCTCAACTCTCTCCCTCCCCAAAGAAGACACAACGTGGCTTTATTATTGCAGACAAGCTTCTTAAGTGAATAAAGTATGCATACAAAATAGCATTTTAACTGAAGTCATACAATGAAGTCTCACTCCTGTTTACAATGAATTGATAAAACAACCATTTCTAGTATATATCCTTTTTTTTTTCTTTCTGTAAGAACTAATACTTTCAGGATCTCATGACCACGCTGTAGCCTGGGGGAAGGACCCACACCTGCCCACTTTGAGGACTGCTCCTTGGCCACTGTAGAGGAAGCCTGGGTTATCTGACCATAAGGACCATGACTGCCAGCACAACAGAGATGACAAGGCCCGACGAGCAGAGCACATGCCAGGAAATGAAGGTTTCCTCCACATGTGACCGCTGCCCTCCCGGGTCTCCGCAGTGCCATTCCTAGGCCTTCCCCCATGAGCCCTTGCTGGAGCTCACACATAATGGTCTACACTTAAAAACAAACCATTTTTCCACTGTGGAGAAGAACTGTTGTAACAAAGTCATAGCTACATATTTTTCTCTACATTTTGTTTATTGAGACAAACTAATTAAAAGGCACAAACATAGGGCATGTTTACATGGACATTATAACAAACATATACATTAAAAGTGTAGGAATGTGTTGCCTTCCTGCTAAACAGAAAGTTCCTAAGCTTTTTATATACAAAAGTTGTACAATTTAATGTCCTAAAGTACAAAAGATCATTTATAAAATTATTTTACACTAGGTACTATTTATTTTAATTTTTTTTTACTATGTAGTTCATCCCCCTAGAACTGTTTTGTATAATGACACACAGATACCTGTCCCTGATGTAGGAAGTCTGCCTCAGACGTATGGTATTTTGATGTTTGTACTGACACAGTGGGGTATAAACAAACGGAAGTCATCTTCTGTGACAGTCCTGCATGCATTCTGCAGGGCTAAAACTCATTCCCATATCTCTTAACTGCATGATTAAAAATGAAAAAGACCCAAAACATATTGCAATGTAAAAAACAATTACAACCTCTTGGTTTGAACAAACTGTTCTCTAACATGATGCTTTGAAAACATGAAGTGTGGCGTGATGGCATAGAGTCTCTGTTTCCCTAGCTTCTGGTTTCTACTGTATGTACAGGGATAAAGCTTCCCGCTAAGAAACAAAAAGCACAGTCTCAGCGTGCACACTCACTGCAGGGCTTCCACGGAGCATGCAGACAGCTGCCTCCCTGGAAACTCCAGAAAGCGGATACAAGGGCTTGTTGTTGTTTTTTTTTTTCCAAAGGAAAAAAAAAAGTGATGTCCATATTTACAAAGTTGAACAAATCTGCACAATACTTGATTAAACAGAAGGAGGGGGAAAAGATACACTCTGCTTGTTCTGAAGGGGCATACTACCTAGTTAGTGGTTAGAATAAAAACTGTATACAATTTAATATAAGACATAAACTCTAGTGAGCATCTAACACATCTGTGCCTGTTGTAACATCAACAGACGTTGATTGGGAGAGAGAGAGGCATATCACATCCCAGTGCCTCCAATGTCTTCCAATTTAAAGCAATAGATTTAAACTCTTCCGAAGTTCTCACTCCTCCTGAACAGGATCCCCTGACCCGTTAGGAGCCTGCTTCGTGCACACCTGACTTCTCCTCAGTCAGCTGCAGCCTTTTCTCATCAAAACACAATTTATTGTTGTTGTTTTTTTTTAAGTTTTTGTTTTTTTTTTTTAAAAAGTCAACTACAATGCTATATTCCATCAGGATTAATATGCTGAGCAATATTTACATCTCCAAATATCAGGTCACAATCCCTATTATATGTTGAAGTTAGAATGATAAATTATCATATGCTTTGCATATCAGAGCTGGTATCACCTTTCCCATAGGGAATGCTGCCTGAAATTAACATATTCCCAAAGGTAAAATGCATATTCTCTGAAATGCATTTTATTATGACAATGCCTCTGTTCACTCATACGAGCAAAACCACAGACAATGCTACACTAGCTCTCAGTCTGTGGGCTTGAGCTCCAGGTTAAAACCGTCCACCTTGTACAGAGGGAAGAACTCTGCTAGTGTTTACAATAAAATGATTCTGTTGTATTAAAAATAATAATAAAAACAAATAATGCTTTTTTATTTTGAAATGGGTTTTATGATTGGTTTTAATTCTGGCATTTCGTCTTGCCAGCTACTATCCTGTTTAAGCAATGGTGTCAGCTAAAGGGGTTTCTGAGTAAACTAAAGTGGTCCAGTGATAAGTTACACATATACCCTACTTTGAACAACCCCAGCAAAATTGGAGCTACTACACTCTTATTAACTAACATAATAAAACCTCCCAATTTCATAGTCTGCTTTTTGCTTTAATCAACTAAGGTTAAGTTGCTGGTAAATATTTACTTTAACCCAATTTTGACTTTATAATACTGTTTACCAAGGCGGTGACGTAGGCAAAGCTTGGGGCAAGAAAGGCATACTTTCTACAGGCCTCATTGCTATATTGAGAGGGGCAGCTAATGTCATAGGAGTGGGCAGGTTCATTGGAGATGTGATGGTGACAGGGTGTGCTATATTCACTGGGGCGGTCACAGGGGTGGGGAGGTTGACTGGGGTGGTGAGTGTTAAAGGTGAGGTCATGGCTAAGGGGCTGGTTATGGTTACGGGATGCCCTATGTTCATTGGGCTGGTTATATTAACTGCACTTGAGACATTTACTGGACTTCTCATGCTCATTGCAGCTGCCACTGTGACTGGGTTTGACATAGTCCCAGACGACACAGAGGACGTTATATTGAATGGAGTAGTGAGAGTCACTGGTGTCGTAGCAGCCGTGGAGGTTTGGCACAGGTTGGCAGCTTCTAAAAGGAGAAGACAAAAGGGGGACTTTAGACTCTCAAAACTATAGGCAAAATTCAGCTTCTGAACTAATTTCTCTTAAGTAAAAAGAACATTTAATAAATCAAATTCCAGTTTCTACCAAGTGATCAAATACGAAGCGAGGACCTCGTGAGCACATCCTGGGCGGGCCCAGGACATGGATCTCTTCTCTGGTGCCTGGGAAGACCTGAGCAACCTGGTTAGCCCTCAACTCTTGACTTCAGTTCAGATTTACTTACCTACCTCACAGAGATGCTGAGAGGATCAGTTAACTTCTGCGAGGTATTCTGAGAGCAGAGATTTTAAGTAGGGCTAAAAGTCCTCACTCCTTCATGCAGTTCTGAGTTCTAGAGCCTTTCCTGGGAAGAGTCCACCACCAGCAGGCCAGTGGGACAGAGCCTGTCTATCAGAGCTGTGCAGTGATCTCTTAGAAGGCACACTGTACCTAGCGGAGGCCTGTTCATGCACACAGCATGCTTAGGACTTCTTAGATGGAAAGCCACGGTGAACACTGTTATTTCAGTGAGTGTAAGTTAAATAGTGTAGTGTGTAATGTTCCTTTTCTTTTCAGACAGGGTCTCACTCTGTAGTCTTTGCTGGCCTGGAACTGGCTATGCAGACCAGGCTGGTTTCAAACCCACAGAGATCTTCTACATGCCTCTGCCTCCCCAGTGCTGGGAGTAAAGGCGTGCACCACCTCGCCTAACTTATAAAGCTTCTTATTCTTATGTTAAGGGAAAAGCCTTTGTCTTCTTTCCTGCACACCCCACTTCCTTTTCTTTATAAAGCTGACAGAATTATCTATTTCATGCCCAGTATCATTTAACTGTACACATCACACACACCACTATGCATACCAAGTTGGACTAAGTAAAGCAAGGAAGTCCTGTGGCATGCTGAGGAACCCCAGTCCTTGTTACCCAGCAATGCCTGAATAGTTCTTTAAAAGAACAGGCTGGAGACCTGGCTCAGCACACGTTACTCCTGCAGGCAACCTTGGTTCTCCCAGCACCTACATGGTGGCTCAGAACAATCTGTAACTCCAATATCAGAGGATCTGTAGCCTATTCTGGTTTCTGTCGGCACCAGGCATGCACATGGTACATAGCCATACATTCAGGCAAGACATCCATACACATACATAGTAAATCTTAATTTTAAAAAATCCTAGAAGGTGACAGTCCATCTCACCCCCCAAGAAAACTCAGTACCACCTATCAATATGCCATAAAATGGACACCTATTCAAATCTACAGCTAGAGGTGTGCACAGGGTCAAACCACCCCATGCCAATGAGCAGCCCTTCATTGACTGGTGTGACCTTATCTTATGCTTCACAGTACACACTAGGAGTTGCCACATAAGACTAATGATAGAAACCAGTTAGAGAGGCTCATTTAAAAAAAAATAGATTGCTGGGATATTCAATAGAGAAACTGAAATGGAGCCTGGGAAATTTATAAAGTTAAAGTTTCCTCAATGATTATCTGATTTTTATCCAGGTTGGGGAATTTAAAATTTATTCAGGTATAATATTTAAAGGACACTTCTGGCTAGGTGTGGCTCTCTGGATTTGAGGCCAGTCTAGTGTATATAGGGAGTTCCAGTACAACTAGGGCTGTACAGTGAGACCCTGTCTCAAAAAAAACAAAAACAAACAAAAAAGTGACCTTTTTGATTCATGTTTAGATTTTCATTAGCTTTTCAATATAGCAGTCTCCTCTCTCCCAAAATGTGGTATTACTAACAAAGAGCAACCCCGGCTACAAACAGGAACACAATAGCATTCTGTTTAATGCAGGTCAGAAGATGAGCTGAACAAGTCTTATTGTGCAGAGCAAACAGAACCGAGTGAAATGCAACAGGAACACAAGCGTGCATGAGTGGGGATGGGAGAAGGCCCACGCGCTTTCTGCTTCCTGGGTGATGGTGCCATGCTGGGGTTCTTCTCATCTCTGCTCAAAGGAAGGCGTTTCTGTCTTGGGTGCCACTTCCCTGCCTCCCCTCCAGTCTTCTTTTCACTCTAGAGGATCAAACTTTTGGTACTGTACACAGAAGGGAAATGTTTACCACTGAACTGTGCCCCAGCCCGCAAGCATTCTCTTACTATAACTCCAAACACTTTGACTCCTTCTCTAGTGAAAATATCCTTCACAATACTACTTTCAAGTACTATACAATTATCATTATTCTCAATTTGTATACAAAGTTCTCAACAGCTTAAGGTAGGGCCAGCCCTTCAAAGGTCTAAAGGAGAGATCAAGAGCCAAGATAAAAGACAGCAGGATAGTAAGGTCTGAATTACGCACCAAGTAATCACTGAAGGACCAGCCCTAAGAAGCAGAAAATCAGCTATGAGAAAATGAACTACACAAGGACAGCTCATTCTCCTCAAAAAGTGGGAGTATTCTAAAACTTAAAAAGGAGCCCATGAGAGGCACGCCTTTAATCCCAGCACCTGGGAGGCAGAGTCAAGCCCGGCTCTGTGATTTTAAGGCCTGCTTAGTCTACATACAGAGTTCCAGGATAGCCAGGCCTATAGAGAGAGAGAGACCCTGTCTCAAAACAAAACAGGGGGGGGGAAAAGGCGCCTAGCTTTGACTGTATATCTAACAAAAAGTAAATGCACAGGAAGAACGAGGCAGGAAACACTGAGGTCCTACATGGAAGCTGTGCTTCCAATAACTCGACTGTAGGAAACCCTGTCCAGTAAAGCAGCACTGTGAAGCTAGACCTGCTCTGCTGTGCCCCCCCCCGCCCCCCCAACTAGGTTAACTGCACTACTACATTTAACACACCTGCAGCACTGAACGCCCCTCTTACCTTTCTTTCTTGCTTTGACAGCTTCTTCCCACAGTCTCAGTGTCTCTACCTGCTTCCCTGGCCAGCTTGTCACATGTTGTTGTTGTTGCTGCTGCTGCTGTTGCTGCTGCTGCTGCTGCTGCTTCTGATTGCTGGTCTCCTCACTCATGCACGCTATTCCAAAGACAAAGTACAAACACTGTGTTTACCTTGAAATAGTGTGGCCACGTTTTCAAATCCAAACCTAGGAGCTAGAGATACAGGTCAGCTCTAACAGTGCTTAGCTAACATGCAGGAAGGCCTGGGTTCCATTCTCAGCATAAGAAAGACCCTATCAAAACCAACAGCAAAGAAACCCAAGCCAGGCGTGGGAGCACACTTTAATCCCAGGACTCAAGAGGCAGAGGCAGAGGCAGAGGTAGAGGCAGAGACAGATGGATCTCTGAGTTCTCAACCAATCTGATGATCTACATTGTGAGCTCTAGGCCAGCCTAGACTGTAAGTAGTAAGATTCTCTTCCAAAACCCAACAAACACACCTAAACCCAGATGCTTCAGACTCCTTGTGCCTCGATAACCACTGTCATTGAACCAATAGCTCTTAATATAGTGCATTTTCCCCCACTTGTATCTATATCAAACAAGACAAATAAATTCACTAAAAATCAGGAAACTAAGCCGGGCAGGGGTGGCGCATGCCTTTAATCCCAGCACCTGGGAGGCAGAGGCAGGTGGATTTCTGAGTTTGAGGCCAGCCTGCTCTACAAAGTGAGTTCCAGGACAGCCAGGGCTATACAGAGAAACCCTGTCTTGAAAAAAAAAAAATCAGGAAACTAAGGCCAACAAGATGGCTCAGCAGGTAAGGGCACCTGGCACCAAGCCTGATGACTTCAATCCCTGGGATCTATGTGGTGGAAGGAGAGAACCAAATCCCCAAAGTTCCCTCTGATCCAATACTTGCCCTATGGAATGTGTGTGTACACCCACTAAATGCCATTTCCAATAATCGATAGAACTAGAGAAAACTACTATAAGAAAGAAAATAATTCTTAGCTATATTAAAAAGGAATTATCTTTGAAAAAGGAAGTTGGATAATGTTAGCATGGGTTCAATATTTAATAATCTATCAAACATATTTATTACAAAGACATACATTAAAAGTAAATTTCTATACAGTATAGCATGCTAGATAATGAACCCAATATACTCACAAAGAGTATAAAAGATGAGATAAAATACATTAAAATTAGCCAAGTGTGGTGGCACACACCTTTAAAACTAGTATTTGGGAGGCAGAGGCAGGTGGATTTCTGAGTTTGAGGCCAGCCTGGTCTACAGAGTGAGTTCCAGGACAGTCAGGGCTACACAGAGAAACCCTGTCTTGAGAAAAACAAAAACCAAACTAACAAACAAAGTTGTGTAAATTAAGTATTAAATTTTATCCATAAGTCTCTGGAATATTTTGTCTTCAATTCTGAATTTAAGGCAAGCCAAATATACAGACCCTCAAATGTTATGATATGCCCCCCTCTGTGTGTGTGTGTGTGTGTGTGTGTGTGCTCACACATGCATGTTTTGAAAAAAGGTCTCATGTAGTCCAGGCTGGTCTCAAATTGCCTCTGTTGGTGGTGCTAGCTTTAAACTCCTGATCCTCCCAATTCCATCTCTCAGGTGCTAGGATTATAAGTATGTGCCACCATCCTTGGCTTGTTTATTCTTATTGCATTAAGTTATACTATATTATTTTGAGATACAGTCTCATGAGGCTCAGGCTGGCCTCAAATGTACTCTATAGCCTGTATCTTGGACTTCTGATACTCCTGCTTCCACCTCCATGCTCAGGGAGTACAGGTGTGAAGACCACACTCGGCTGCTGCAGTTCTAAGCACCAGAGCTCTTATCAAGCCTCAAACACAGCACTGGAAACAGCTGGGATGGAATTCTGCTCCATGGTATAATTAGCAGTAGACAAGTATGGAACAGAAGCAAATGAATGGAGAGTGTAACACTCTTGTTTGCATACACATATTTAAAGCACTGTTCCAGCACCAATATGTTCTCTCCAATGCTATTTTGGTGATAGGAGGAAACAAGAGAAACATTAATACAGTCCTGAGAGCATAGTCACAATTATCTTTGATATATTGAAAAACCCTAGATTTTCATCAATATGAAATGCAAATGATCTGCACCATCACCTACTTTTGCTGATGCCTTGTTTGCACGTGTTACAGTTGATACTTTGGCTCTGCCCATGTGTCTTTAAGTGGCTGGTGATATATGCTGCACTCAAGAGCTTCCCACAGATGTTACATGATACCTTGCCTTCGTGGCGCACCATGTGTGTCCGTAGTCTGTCTTTGGTGGCAAAGGCAGCAGTGCACGTCTGCATGAGGGAGGAAAACTTTTTTTAAATATAGACTATCCTGTTCAACTCATTTTAAAGTACGTATATTTTACACATTACCCCTACCCATATCAGCAAGCTGGCTGAACAAGTATAATTTTCATTGCACAGATAATATTAAAACATCTGGTGAATTTTAGAGGCTTCTATTTGGAGGAAGAAAACATCAACATAGAGAAGTGAAAAGATGAGGCCCACACTCAGTTGAATCTAGATCTAGGGCTGGAGGTGGGGCTCTGTGATAGAGTGCCTGCCTCCTGTGTTCAGTTCCCAGCATTGCAAGGACAAAACAATACAAAACAAAAGCCTGGATTTAAATGGAGTTGTGCAAATCACTAAGCGGTGCAATCCTAAACAAGACAGCCTATCTGATGTCTCTTGGAACAGGGTTAACAGCTATCACAAAATTCCTGATAGATTAAGAGCCTGATACAAGGCTAGTATTCACTCAATGGCACTTGCATCCTTCCTCCAGTTAGATTTTTCTTAGAATTCAAGTCACTTACTTAATAAAACCAGTCATTAACGAACAAATGAAAGGCAAACTAAAGAATGTCCAGCAACTGCCTAAGATCAGGAATGTCTAAAACAGTCATTTGATTTAGCAAAATTCTTAGCTTTTTCATGATCACAATTTGATTCAGATAAAATCACTAATCTAACTATATATTTTTTTATTTTCCAATTTGGTAACAGCATCTAAAAATACAGAAGATACAGCGGTCCCAGTGCTAACAGAAAATGCACTATAAAGTGACCCCCTTCTTTTGGCTGGAGAGATGGCTGTTGTTTAAGAACAGTGGCTGCTCTTGCAGAGGACCCAGGTTCAGCTCCCAGCACTCACATGGTGGCTCATGAGCATCTGTAACCCCAGTTCCAGGGGATCTGACAACTTCTTTTGCCCTGCTTGGGCACCAGGCATGCACACAGTGCATAAGTACATATAAGGCAAATATTTATATGCATAACATAAAAAAACAAATCTTAAAAAAAAATTACAAAAAGGCTGGCAGCATGGCTCCGCAGTTAAGAGCATTGCCTGCTCTTGTAAAGGACCCAAGTTCAGTTCCTAGCGTCCATGTAGTGTTTCACAACCATCTGTGACTCTAATTCCAGGAAATATGATACCTTCTTCTAACCTACTCTTTTTCTGCACACATATGGTACACAAATCATATACTTAGGAATATACACATAGACATTTTTTAATTTACAAAAAACATTTCCCCTCTAACACCAAAAATTGCCATTGCTTAAGGAAAGGGGGCTACATAATATGTATAATATACTGTTATACATATTATAAAACTAGAATTCAAATGAACCACATTCACTCCAATCAGTGACTTGAAGACTATTCAAGGAGCTTGAGATTTGACTGGCTCCGACTTTTTGGATAATGTGCACCAAGTGCTAGGTGAGGATAAATCATTTTAACTCTTACTTGGCATTTGAAGGGTCTTTCTGTTGAATGCACATGTTTTACATGACAGCTTAGGTGGTCAGGCCTGTAAGAGAGTTTCAAACAGAAGATGTAAGGGAACCCTCAGGGAGAACGTTACTTATGTGACACTGCACCTTGGCAGACTACAGGGAACATTCTGCAGAAAGCAAGAATTACCAACCCCCTCAGCCCTCGGTGTAAATTTCCTTACCTCTCACACCATAAACACAAACTTTAATCCCTCACCTGTTATTTTCTTCAGATCATACTAAGTCCTGATTCTTTACAATCACAAACACTCAAAGTTTTAGTTCTAATACGAGGAATAACTACCACTGTGTCAACTCTAATAGCTTTTTGTTTTTAAATGAAATAATACACACATAAAAACTGGGAGAGCGGGGAGTGGGGGGGTGGGGGTGTTAGTATTCTTAAAAGTTGCATTAAGTATATCGGAGGTCAGGTGGAGAGATGGCCCTGAGTTCAATTCCCAGCAACCACATAGTGGCTCATAACCATCTATAATGAGATCTGGTGCCTTCTTCTGGCCTGGAGGCATACATGTAAGCAGAATACTGTATACATAATAACTAAATATTTAAAAAAAAAAAGAAAAAGAAAATCCAAGGTCATCCCAACTAACAGGAAAGTTTCTTTGATTTGCACAGTGATCTTTATATCCGGTTCTCCAATGGAACTAAACACTGGTGGGATATTTGGAGCTATACGAAACCATGTGCCAAACGAAAGCCTGGAGCTACCTAAGTACTTCCTTAACTGACGTAAAGGGTTAAATGCTGTGTCTCCACTTGTCAATCACAGTACAGCAGAGTGAGACCTAAGCCCACCACACTCATCAGTAACCTCCTCTAATGATGGAGGCCTGCGCATGCATCTTCTCACAGAAGCCTAGATCCCAGACACAAACTGAAGCTCACGAACACCATACAGAAAAGCAAAGCAAGATGCAGTACCTTGAGAAGCCTTTCCCACAAACACTGCAAGTATAGGGTTTGGTGATGCCTCCTTCATGAGACCTCACATGGTAAGTCATCCGGTCCTTCCTCTTGAAGCGCTGATTACAAATAGGACACTCAAAGGGCTTTTCGTCCGAATGGGAGAGCTTGTGCCGATTGAGGTGGTACACATCCCGGAAGGCCTTCCCACACATCTCACAGGCGTGGTTCTTCTTGACAGGCTTACTGGGTTTCTTGACAGACTGGGGCACAGGCATTGATGTGGTACTAGCGCTGCTGCTGGGGTTGGTGCCCGAGGAAGATGTAGTGACTGTTGACAAGATGCCTGCAATAGTTGAAACCAACGAAGTTCGGCTGCTGTCCCCAGCAATGGTGGAGATAAGGGGAACCACCGTGGTGGGGGTTTTCTTTGCCCGAGACACCAACTTGATCCCTGTGTGGCAGGACTGATGGCGCCTCAGGTGATAGCTGTCCCTGAATGCTTTACTGCAGTAAGTGCACACAAACGAAGTTTTGGGTTTTTCTTTTTTAATCCCAATGGCATCCTTTAATGTTTCTGGTGCAGCCTGAGGTTTCTGAGTAATTGGTATTGGAAGCAACGGTTTCTGATCAGGGGGCTCCACAGCAGAACTCAGGAGGGGCAGCAAGCTGTTCTGCGCTGCCTGCTGTTGGTGATGGGATGCTTCGTGGGCCTAAAACCAAACATTTACACTTGAGAATTTGAGCCTCCACAGTGACCTTAACTATTCAACATATTCCAGACAGACAAGCAGAAGAGACAGTCCAGGAGCCTATGAACTGTTCTCTCTCCTCTCTCTCTCTCTCTCTCTCTCTCCCCTCCCCTCCCCCCTCTCTCTTTCTCTCTCTCTCTTTCTTTTTGGTTTTTCAAGACAGAGTTTTTCTGTGTAGCCCTGGCTGTCCTGGAACGCACTCTGTAGACCAGGCTGGCCTCGAACTCAGAAATCCACCTACCTCTGCCTCCCAAGTGCTGGGATTAAAGGCATGCGCCACCACTGTGGACTGTGAGCTGTTCTCTCATTCTCTGCAACAGAGCTACAGAGACTCTCAAGAGCTCTGGGTACAAAACAATGGAAATTGCAGCTAATCAAAATGTTTTTGCATCTACACTGCTGACAGCAATCGTACTTTCAAACATCTGACTAAAGTATACAGTACCTGGCTCACGAGGGATGTATTATTAGTTGATGAAACCACTGAGCATTTTGACTGTCAATATAGAAGCCAAGTTTAAATAACTTGTCAAAAAAAAAATGAAATGCCAGTTTAAGTATTTAATAGTCCCTTAGATTGCATCAACATACAAACTCTGTATATGACTAACACAATCATCTACTGTCTGATACTCAGGACAGAAAAAGCACCAAGTCTCTCCCTCTCTATAAGAAGGAAACTAGTGATTGAGAAAGGGACTGCTAAGCAATGAAAGGAATGGATCTCTGTGAAGACATATACCAGCTATTAAGTTTCTTTAGAAAGCTCACCACTTAACGCTACTACAAGATTCGGCTGAAATGAAAGCTGCCATTTATTAACTGGGAGGCATCTGGGAAGGTGGCAAAACACCTGCCAGTTGTTTCTCAGATCGCGAATCCTCCACTAGAGTTTGTGTCCTTAACCAACGCTTAGTAAAAGAAAACCCAAACTGCAAGCACATCCGCTGGTTTGGGTAAGGCATTAGATACATGCTGCCATGATATGCTGCTCTACTTCAAGACTCGAGCCAGACCACTGTTCCGAAATTCTAGAAAATGATGGAAAAAGTTCCTGAAATAGCTCTCACTAATATGTTGTTCTTTACCAACATTATTTTTGAAATACTTGACAGTGAACCCAAGCCCCTGTACTTGAGTTTTATAGTCCTAAAAGGACAAAGCTAAAAGTTCCACATATTTTAAGCTATATGCCACAACTAGGAAGAGTCTGTCTCACCAGCTTAGACACTTCAGCTTTTCTTACCATCACACTCTTTGATTAGTCACTTGATTAGCTAAGTTGATTAAAGACACAGAAAACAAAACAGCAAATGCCCAAGGCGGCTAACAGAGCTCCTCCTCTGACTGTCAGGAACATCTACCCGACATGTTCACTTAATGAGAGGTCAGAGGCTATGCCTGGAACCAGTCTCCCCCAAAGGTCAGGAGCAAGGTGTCTAAAGGTAGTAGTCTGAATTTAACAATTTTTTGACTTAAATGTCTTTCAAGCTTTAGAATGATGCTCAGAAATTGTAGCTACTAACCGGTTACTGAATTACAGCTCAGTCCCATTTAATTTGTGCAGCTCTGAGAATGTGGGGTCCATCCACTCAGGTGATAGCAGAATTTGGCCTCTGAGCTTACTCTTTCTCGAGCTAGGCAGGATGCCCAAGTTTCCATACAGACTGCAAACAGTTAAGAGCTGAAGCTAGCTCAGGATATACAGTTTCAAAGGCTAACAGATCAGACCCCGCGGAATGCAAATCTTCTGGACAAAGTTCAAACTTATAACATTTGAGCTATTTTTCAATTCTAAACAACCATTGGTAGGATGGAATACTAAAAGAAATTCCTGTCATTCACCAATTCAGATGTTTGTGCGGTACAAACTGGTTTACAGCATTGTTGGAGCTCACTCAGAGGGCCACCCCAGGTCCCCGTGTCTTGAGTAAAATCCTATAGAACCACTAGAATAATCAGTCTCTGAAGACTGCTGGGAGCCCACACTTCCCCACTGGCTAAGAAAGCCAATTTTCCTCAACTTGTTCTCTGAGGGATAGCTGAATAACAACCATGGCCTGCCTTTCAGTGAGGGGATTTATTTCTCAAATATATGTTCTCAGTAAGCTTTTATTTGACTAGCATCATCACATCAAAGTTTAAATTTCATGTTCTAACGCAAGTACACAGCTCTCACCCTGCCCAAGATTTCCTTTCTCTGGGACTGGCAAACAAACAAACTAACTAACAAACTAACTAACTTACTAAAGCAAAACCAAGGAACCAATCAAACAACAACAACAAAACCAGAAATGTTATTTCAACACTCAGGGTGGTAGGATGTGGAACCATGAAATCTCCATTGCTAGAGGGTAAAAGATTCTGTACTGAAACAAATTAGCATCGGTGAGTCATCTCTCTAATGTCCTGTACGAATCACCCATCACATATTTTAAGAGCTACACTTTCACTTCCCACCGTGTTATCTGGTAAGCAGGCAGGTTATTAAAACTTGCTTAAAGATATAAATACAACATGGTGCTCCCAGACACAGAGTTTAACTCTGCATTTCCCTGGTGGGGATCTCTGAGAACTAGAACTGCATGTCTATTCCACCTTTCCATACGAAGGGCCTTCTTTATTCACTGTCCTCAGCTTTAAATTACAGCTCTTCAAAGATTTTTCACAGCACACACTGCATGTCCAGGATTAAATATGAGCTTTCACATCTCCTCATCAGGTGGAAAAAAATTAATAGGCTGGCATTAGCTTTATCTGGGAAAAGAATAGTTCAAATAGCTTTTAAAAGTATTTTGTAGGCTCTTTCAACTAACTTCCCAAAGATGAACTATGGGTTTCTCCTTCACATAAGGGGCTTGCTTTGTTCCACCTCCATCGAGTTTACAGACACCCAATGTAATATTGTTTAAACTGCGTCTAAAACTCATCAGTCCTTTACTGTCAAACGATCATTTGTAAGTAAGCTTTTTCTAAAGAAAGCATTTACCGTCTTTGCACCAACCCTCATGCCAGCTAGTTCCGTACTTCTTTGCCAATCCATTCTTAAGTTGACCATCACTTTCTTTTTTTTTTTTTTTTGACCATCACTTTCTTAACAAACTCATCAAAGCACAATAAAATCAATACCAGATTAAGGATGATAAAGTGGGACGTTCAGGAGTTGCAAAATCTTAAGAATTTCCAACTTTAGTAAGCCCATTTATTTCAATAATTACCTAAAATAAAAATGCTCACATTTGAAACATGTCTTAATAGGACAAGCCAGATTACACAATGGGTAATTTTGAATTCTCCAATTCCCCGTATTAACTCCACCGGGATGGGACCAGATGCGGAGAGTATAATCTTTTGAAGATTCTGCATTTCCAAAGGTCTCAAGCGCCCAAGCTACGCGTTTGGAATTTCACGAAGTATTTAGGAAAACTCCAAAGAGGGAGGCGGGAAGGACACATTTTAAAAACGACTAGCTCCCTAACCTTCAGTTCTGAAGTTTCTGCATGTGCTTATCTCTACTGCTCATCAATGCATTTGCAAACAGAAAGGAAGCAGAGGGGGGAAAAAGTTCCAATCAGGGGTCCCGCATTAAAGTGGTAGGAGAAGGGTATGGCTGAAGTATCCGCTAACATTAGCTTTGAAGTTTCTGGCAAAAGGAAAAAAAGAAGAAGCGAAGACCCCCATACTCCCTATGAGTGACTCATCTAGGGGCTTTGTAAGCGGACTTTGCGCTCCCTCTCCGCTTCCCGTCGCCCACTGGGCCGGAGCGAACGTTCGAGCGGGTCGCGGAGCGAGACTAGCGAGACACGCTCCGGGGAAGGTCGGGCCTGCAGGAGTCCCGGCCCCCGCCGCTCCCCGCCCCCGCCCGGCCCCGCCGGCTCGGGGATTCCCCAAGCTCAATGGGACCGCAGAAGCTGGACAGAGGCGAGGGGACCAGTTGCCAGGGCTCGCCCAGGACTTGGGCTAGGAGCGGAGAAAAGTTTGCAGAGGGGAACCACGCTCGCAACACCCCCCGTCGGGTCCACCCGAGGGGGCGGCGAGAAGGGGGAGTGGCGGCGAAGCCAGAGATACCCGCTATTCGCGGGATGTGGGAGGAGGGTCAGAAAGTCAACACACAAGCACACACACACAAAAAGAGAGAGGTGACGCGAAAAGCGCAAGCGAAAGATGGATGGGTACTCGGAGCGGGACCCGGAGACCCCCTCGCTGCGCCGCGCGGCCCCGCTCGGGCGCGCAGTGGCCGAGCGGCCCGCGCTCCACAGCGGCCCGGCGCCCTCCTTTCTCTGGGCCGCGGGGTGGTGACAGCGGCCGGCCTCCTCCCTTCCCCTTCGGGGCGGGAGGGAAGGGTGTGTGTGTGCGTGTGTGCTTGGGGGGGCCCGGGTTCACCCCGAGGCCTGCTTCTCCCCCGCACCCCGCGAGGCCGCCTCCTTTCACCTCGGCGGCCGGGCTCCGCCGGAGCGGGCGGGCGGAAAAACAAAGGGGGATTAAGGCCGGGCCGGAGAGCGGAGCCGGGAGGGGAGGAGCGCCCGCCCGCCCGAGCCCGGCCCGGCCCCCCTGGCCCCCCGACCCCCCCGGGGCCCCCAGTACCTGGAACAGGAACGCGGTCCAGTTGGCCTCCATGGCTGCGGCGGCCGACCCCCCTCCTCCCCACTCCCCCCGCTCGGGGAGCCTCCTCAGGCGGAGGAGGCGACAACAAAGCGGCGGCGGCGGCGGCGGCAGCGGCAGCGGCGGCTCCTCAACATGGCAGCGCCGAGCGCGGCCACTTCCGGTAACCTCCGGGACGCACCACCGCGGCGGCGAGCGCGGGCGGGGGGGGAGCCCCGGCCCGGCCGCCGCCGCCCCCAGCCGCTTCGACCCCCTCCGGGCGTCCCCGCCGCCGGCGCGCCGCCTCGGAGCTCAGCCAGTGCCCGCGGGCGGTGGGGTCAGGGAGCCCGCGCGGGGGCTGGGGTGGGGCCGGGGGCGGGGATGGGGTGCGGCGTCCCCCCCCGCGGGGGTGTGTGATGCTGCGGTCCGTGGCTCAGGCAGCTGGAGCAGGGGGAGCGCAGGAGAGAAGATGGAGGACGCCAGGGTCTGGCGCTGGCCCGCTGGGCACAGCTGGGCTGCCTCTCGTGACTCTGCCTTGGTACCCGGCGGCGTCGCGTCCCTCTCATACCCCCAGCGGCAGTCAGGGCTTCGGTTGGTCACCTGGCTGTTCAATCGGTCAAGCACATCACAGCTTCCACCTACGAACTAGGATGCTAGCTTCTAGTGTCCCCTACCCTCGGGTATTTTTATTCCTGACCAGCTAAGCCCTCACTCAGCGCTCTTGCCATCGCCCTTTGCGTGGTCTTCCAATTTGAGCAGGGAATTCCACTAGGGTACAGCCTTAGAAGCGCCTACTGTGGAGGGAAACACTTCCCACGCGTTCAGATGTCATTACTGGGTTATTCTTGGGTGACGGGACCGCTTTCCCATCTTTCCCTTTCATTCCAGATACAGGAAATACTTAAAAACCCCTCTCCCGCCAGGATTAAAAACAAACAATAAAAACGAATGAGAAAGTATAGAGGCAAAATATTTTAGTCTTTTAGTACATTTTTCAATTCCTGCAGCACACGCACACACAAGTCAGACTTCTGGTTGGACAGCGTCAGATGTCACTGAGGTGACCCCAGCCTGTTTGCAGTTCCCAGTCGTCTGTGTAGGAGTCAGCCACTGCTACTGGTTGGAATCTGTAGATCGTAAGCCCATATGATGTCTTGAATGTTTTCTATCCTTTCCTCACATAGAGGTAGCTACTGTGAATATCAGAGACAAGCTATTATTAAACATATATCTAGTCCAAAGAATCTGTGGTGGGGAAATGAGGGGGCAGGCTCCATCTATGATATTTTTATAAAATGTTAAAAAATAAAACCAACTCCTCAGATGTGCACATTATTTCAGAACTTCAACATATTTCAAACTGACTCTTATCCCCTCCAGACAGTTTTAATAAAAGACATATCTTCAACTTCATATATATGTATGTGTGTGTATGTATGTATGCATATATATATATCATATTCATATATATATGAATGACTGATTCAAAAACCATAGTTGCAAAATTCTATGGGAATAGAAACTGAAGAGGTATGGTAATTTGATGTTTTTCCAACCATTAAACAAATATATTTCCCTCCCACTCTTCCATCAGTCACCAGAATAAAGGGGCCAGGAAATGACAGTCTGGTTCCTTTTAGAGTTGACTTCCCATTAGATACTGCCTGAAGACCTTGGGTATGAAGGACAAGTCCAGCAGTTTGGATGGATCAGTAGCAGGAACCACCAGAGAACTGGTCAGCCTAAGACGGAGGGGGACAGAAAATGAGTTTCTGATATATCCCTGAGCTAAACTGCTACATGTCCCCTGGTCTGTCAGTCTCATTTGATGTTTCTTTCAGGAAGCGTATATATGTTTACATATACATGTAAACTGAGGAGAGAGCTAAGTTGCAAACCCAAGGAACAAGACAAAATATGTTCTTGCTCTGACCTTGGACATAGTATGTGCTTGTATTTTGGTTCAGTGGATACAAGTCTCTGCTTCTTCCCTGCCTTAGAAGATTCCCTTCAAGGTCTCTATGTATATTTGCTCTCTCCTCCAATGTATAGCCGCTTCTCTTTAGCTGCTCTTTGAAACTGTAATCAAAATAAAGCTTCAGAATTATAAAAGCTAGTACTTAATATGATTCTTATGCTAATACTGTGGGATTTCTTATACTTATTTTGGGATCTAGAAACCCCTTCCCCAGCAATTTTTCTCATAGCACCTCCCAGTAGTGTTTTCCCCATAAACAGGAAGTAGAGGTCAAGTGAAAACAGTTATTAGATTTTAGGAGAAATAGCTAATTATATCTCTATCCATAGGTAAAATCAGAATTCCTGATTGTCCCCCCAAAATCTTGCCTTAAAAAGAAAATTAACCATCTTTTTAAAGTTTAAGTTGTACTTTTAATTATGAGTGTGTATGAGTGTGTGTGTGTGTAAAGCAGATTCCCAAGGAGGTCAGAAGATGGTGTTGAATCCCCTGGAGCTGGAGTTACAATTTTTTTTTTTTTTTTTTTTTTTGGTTTTTGGTTTTTTTGAGACAGGGTTCCTCTGGGTAGCCCTGGCTGTCCTGGAACTCACTCTGTAGACCAGGCTGGCCTCAAACTCAGAAATCTGCCTGCCTCTCCTCCCCACTATGTACTCTTAATCACTGAGCCATCTCAGTCATCTCCTCAGTTCCAACAACATTATGATTTTAAATATTATTTTTCATTAAGGAAGAGTGTTTTCAAGTTCAGAACATGTACTCAAAAACAAACAAATTCAACTGTACAGGAATATAATCAAACCAAGCAGGATCAAAGAATTCATCCTTAGAATGGGAATATCTACCTTTAAGAGAATATTTTAAAACATAAACAAAATGAGTCCTCCTTCAAAGTCCTGTTTCCACAGACCTTATATTGAAGTTCAGTCAAGATAATAAATGGCTGCATACAGCACATTATTAAAATCAGCTTTCAGTGAATGGATCAATGGTATTACTTTTAGACTAAGTACTTTTTCTGAACTTTTCAGTGTCTACACAAACAAACCAACAACTGTATCTGTGTCCATCCCAAACAAGTCAGCTTCCAGATTCACCCTGTTCAGATTCCCCTTCCACCTGAAGTGTTATAACCTGTCACCCACACAATTCTAAACAAGGAGAACAAAATACCTATCCCACAAAGGCAACCTCTAGACTTAAATGAAAAATGTATGTAGAAAATTCGTAGAATACCCCTAAATGTAACAGGTTCTTGGTAAATATTCTTACTGGTTCAGTGGTTAAATTTGGGCTTGAAAACTCAGTATGCAGACATTGAGCCAATCCATCAGTCCTCCAACTTACTCAGAAAGAGAGAAAGAGGCACGTTCTCTCTCATCATCTTGACAGAGGTAGAGACCCTGTCTAAGAAAGAAAAAAAAAAAAAAAAAAAAAAAAGAAAAAGGGAAAAAAAGGAAAAAAAAAAACCCTTCAAATTGTCGTTAGTAGGCCTCCTGTGTGTACTGAAGCACATATGCATACACATGCACTCATACACAACTATACACCAAGCAAAACAAAATCCCCAAATAACAATCACGCAGATTTGTCTGGAGTGGTGGCCCAGGCCTACAATCCCAGGGAAAGAGTATTGTTGAGTGTTTGAGACTAACTTGGGTGGCAGTGGGAGTACACCTCAGCTAGGGCTGCGTAAGGGGCAGAGAGAGGAGTACCAAGAAGTACTAGCCATAAAGAATGGTCACCCCTCAACACCAGCCTCAATCCGACCATGGGAGAAAGTGTAGCCCTGCCAGAAAAGAAAGGAAGGCTTGCCTGGAAGGACAGCAGAAGCACTCTCCTTCCCTTCTACTGGATAACCACGCTAAAGTGTCATTGCTAGTTGTCTGTTTTAACTGGCGAGGAAAACAATAAAGATTTCTTTGTTCCTGAACACCTATTTAAGTTCCTTGACAGCTGTAATAGTCACAAGGAACAAATCTACTCACATGTCTAGTAGAGTCCAGCTGGTATTTGAGAAACGTGATCAAAACACATTTTTTACAAAGGTCATGACCCAAGACTTCAAAAACTGAGTCTAAGCTCACATAAACACATCACCCTTTTTGACTGTCAAAAGTCAACAACATACCTATCAGTTTCACCAATAAAGCATTTATGTCAAAACGCTAGCTTCCATTTTATTCCTGGATGATGCAATGTCCACAAATAAGGGTTGGGAATGTAACTCAGTGGTAGAGCTCTTCTCTAAGCTAGGCAGTGGTGGCGCACGCCTTTGATACAAGCACTTGGGAGGCAGAGGCAGGTGAGTCTCTTGTTTGCAGCCAGCATACTTTACAGAGTGAGTTCTATGGCAGGTGGGGCTACACAGAGAAGCGCTATCTCAGACCCCCCGCCAAAAAAAAAAAAAAAGAGCACTTGCTTAGCATGTGATTAGCCCTAAATTTAATCCTAAGTAAGCAACAGTAAGCAAGAAGGAATACTGAACACAAGCAAAATAGCATAGGCCACAGCAGGAAAGAAACTAAGACAAGTCAAAAATATACTAAGTGAAATTCAATACATCTGGAAAACACATTCAGGCACCAACATTTCTCCTCTGGACACCTGCTCCTCACTGCCCTTAGACGCCCTAGGTCCCTAGAGCAATGGCTGACTTAACAGTCCTACAAACTGGTAGGACTGACTAAAACACAAAGCTTAGGCTCGGTTGTCATCAAAACTTTTAAAGTTGCTTAGAGGAGGAACCCTTCTCAGTGGCTATTGCTTCTACACCAAATATCCTGAGAATAAAGTGATATTAGCCAGTATTGTGTCACCAATCTAAAAATGCTATTCACATATAAAGATTTTTACTGATTGTAATGCCTCTCTAAATGTTTCTATATAAGTGGAATGAAAGCAAGCTTTTTAGTGAACAACCTTTACTTCAACAGTTCTCTTCAGTTTCTCTTCTACTGGGCCAATTAGATTTCCAATCTGCTGAGGTGGGTTGTCCCTCAATTTTTGGTAGTAAAAGAAACAGGAAATCACGAAACCAGTGTTGAGTGCAAGTTCGTTCTCTCTCTCTCTCCTCTCTCTCTCTCTCTCTCTCTCTCTCTCTCTCTCTCTCTCTCTCTCTCTGGGTTAAAGATGTGAACGGCAACAATCTAAGTCCTGAAGTGACATCAGAAGAGTAGTCAGATTAGGATCTGAAAGGCTATTCTGGTCTAGAAAACAAGCCAACGGACACAACAGAAGACCCGATAAACCTAAGATCTGGCTCAGTTTCCAGAAGTGGGAATTAATTCTATTAAGAATGTTTCTGGGGCTGGTGAGATGGCTCAGTGGGTAAGAGCACCCGACTGCTCTTCCGAAGGTCCGAAGTTCAAATCCCAGCAACCACATGGTGGCTCACAACCACCCGTAATGAGATCTGATGCCCTCTTCTGGTGCGTCTGAAGACAGCTACAGTGTACTTACATATAATAAATAAATAAATAAATAAATAAATAAATAAATAAATAAATAAATAAATAAATAAATCTTTGGGAAAAAAAAAAGAATGTTTCTGCTGGGGGTTGTGGCGCATGCCTTTAATCCCAACACTCAGGAGGCAGAGGCAAGCGGATTTCTGAGTTTGAGGCCAGCCTGGTCTACAAAGTGAGTTCCAGGACAGCCAGGGCTATACAGAGAAACCCTGTCTCGAAAACAAGCAAAACAAAAAACAAAAACAAAAACAAAAAAAAAAGAAAAACAAGAATGTTTCTGGGGGCCGGAGAGATGGCTTAGCGGTTAAGAACACTAACTGTTCTTCCAGAGGTCCTGAGTTCAATTCCCAGCAACCACATGGTGGCTCACAACCATCTGTAATGAAATCTGATGCCCTCTTCTGATGTGTCTGAAGACAGCTATAGTGTACTCATAAAATAAATGTACCTTAAAAAAAATGTTTCTGGGGCTGGAGAGGCAGCTCAGTGGTTAAGAGCTTTGTTCTTCCAGAGGTCCTGAGTTCAGTTCTCTGTAACCATGTGGTAGCTCACGACCATCTATGCCGGGATCTGATGCCCTCTTCTGGCATGCAGGCATACATGCAGATAGAGCACTCATAAAAATAAATCTTAAAAAAAAAAAAGTTTGACCATGAGTCTCTGAACTATAAGCTACTACATTTTGTTATACTGTTCAGTCATAAATATAATAAAAGGGCAGGTACAGGAGCTATTGCTACAGTGGCTGAAGCTGTACTCAGCATCCACCTCTCCCCATTCACTCTTTAAATTGTAATATGTACCTGCTGTTGTCAAAATATTTGACCCTTAGTTTGTGTACACATTGGCAACAGGCTCTCTGCTCAGTATGAAGAAATTCTAGGAGGGCAGGATAGCTTTTGACTCAATGAACTAGTTACTATGGTACACTGAGAAGACTAGCTAGTGCTTTTGAAGTACATATTGTCTCAAAGTATACAAAGCTCTTCTCAATTGACAAAAGTTAACTAGCTATCTAGTCTCAGGGCCTAATCTGGCCCTGCTTTTGTTTTATAATCTCTGTAGGGCCTTTCTTACCTTACAGCTGTTTCCTCTTTCCCTAACTTCCTTTCCCTTCCCACCTCTCCTTTGATTTTCTCCCCAATTTCATTCAGCACTGAAAGCATGGGGAACAGATGGTCGTCAACCCAAGGCAGTGCAAATGCTTCATGCGTTTTACGTGTGAAAGCCCACTGCTGGCTTTGTAATAATGTAATACATTATTTCTGCTTTTTTTTTTCCTTTGGTGTTTACTTTAGACAAGAATGTCACAATGTAGTTATGTTCCTTATATGAAAATTATTTCAGAACTATTTATTAAACTACATATAGTTTGGAATGGAAAACACCACTTAGTGGTACTTATGTGTTAGAATTAGTAACTTGGAGAAATTTGTCTATGACCACCTACATAGGTATACTTAATAAAACTAATGCTAACATCTGAGAAAGCTCCCACATATGTTCAATATACAACTCTTTCAATGAAAACAATTACTCTGCTCTCTTAAAAACTATATATAAGCTGGGCATGGTAGCACATGCATTTAATCCCAGCACTTGGGAAGCAAAGGCAGGCAGATCTCTGAGTCTGAAGCCAGCCTGGTCTACACAGTAAGTTCCAGGACAGGCAGGACTATATAGTAGACCCAGTCTTTAAACAAACAAACAAACAAAAGTTCCACAATCCATATGATCTGATATGACTAATCTTCTCATCAGAGAACTGTAAAAATTCAAGCTAACCTGACCAATGGTAAGATGGGAGGTTCATAGGTGGGAGAGATCCAACACTTCTTTAGCATAGATAAGGAATTTTGCTTGATCCCCAGAATTCAAAGAACAGGTGTATGTGTGTGTGTGTGTGTGGGTGCTCAGTAGGTAAGACACTGTTGTCACTAAGTTTGACAGTTTGACAGCCTGAGTCAGATCCCTAAGGCTCCCATTAAAAAGAGAAAATTCCCACTAGTTGTCCTCTGACTTTCCACATATACATATAATGTAATGTAATATAATGTACATATAATGTAATGTAATATAATGTAATAAAATTTTTAGCTAGGCCGTGGTGGCGCAAGCCTTTAATCTCAGCACTTGGGAGGCAGAGGCAGGCAGATTTCCGAGTTCGAGGCCAGCCTGGTCTATAGAGTGAGTTCCAGGACAGCCAGGGCTACACAGAGAAACCCTGTCTCAAAAAACAAACAAACAAACAAAAAATTTTTTTAATGGGCTGGAAAGGTGGCTCAGCAGCTGCTAAGAGCACTGGCTGCTCTTCAGAGGACTCAAGTTCAATTCCCAGATCCCACATCTTGCTCACAACTGTCTACAAACCCAGTGGCAGGGAATATGACAGACACCCTTCTGATCTCTTTAGGCACTAGGCATTCAAGCAATGCAGACATACAAGCAGGCAAAATATCCATATACATAAAATCAAATTTAAAACAAAACCAAAAACACTAACAATGTGTTGAAGTGTTCTGAGTTGGAGACACATTTAAGGGAACTCAAGAAGAGAAAGTGACATCATAAACCCAGCATTTCACAACAGCAGTATACTCATACAGCTTCAAGAGTCACCCAGCCCTCCAGATATCATTTAAAAAGAAATTGTTTAGACATAGTCCCCAATCAGGCCATGATCAGAATTCAAAATAGAAGGATGCATTGAACATTTTGAAAAGCTAGTCAGGGCATCTCAATGACAACCTTCCCAGTTGACATGAATTTTAATCAGTTGTAGGCTGTAGAATGCAAACATTTTGACTGCATACTGAAAATTGGCAAGTTTAGCATACCAACTTAACAACTCACCTATCTCAGCTGATAACAATTCAATTTGGGGATGGGCAATGGTGGCCCAGGCCTCCAATCCCAGCACTTGCTGAGGCAGGTAGATCTTTGTAACTTAGGAGACCAGCCTGTTCTACAGAGTTAGGTCTAGGACAGTCAGGCAGCCAAGGCTACACAGAGAAACTCTGTGGGTTTGCTTTTGTAGATCTCATATAAACTTTAATGTATACTCAGTCAATGTAGAAGCTGGAGCTCTAGCTCAGTTGGTAGAATGTTTGCTTGCTTAACATCTAAGAGTCCTGGTTCCACTCCCAGTACCACACAAACTGTCTCTAGTCCCTAGCACTTGAGGGGAGTAGGCAGAAAGATCAAAAGTCATTTTCAACTACATAGCAAATTTGAGATCAGGCTAGATAGCAGAAGACCCTATCACAAAAACAAAAACACCAAGTAGGGATCTTTTGATACTTACCACTGGCAGGTTCTTTGGCTTTTTTTTTTTTTTTAATATTCATGTATATGAGTGCTCTGTCTCCATGTACACCTGCATGCCAGAAGAGTGCAATAGATCCCATTGTAGATGGCTGTGAGCCACCATGTAGTTGCTGGTAATTGAACTCAGAACGCAGTCAGTGTTCTTAACCACTGAGCCATCTTGCCAGCCCCTTCTTTGGCTTTTATAGGGCTGCTGCCTAGTTACTGAGTGGCTGGCTGGCAAGTCCAACCTCTGAATGACCTGGCCAAAAAAAGGGCAAAGGTTTTCCTGAGCTGAACTGTCTGTACACTGTAAAGCCAGGAAGTCAAGCATTTCACTGTCTTGGAGCTGGGCTCTGAGCTAAGGCCAGGGATAAGAACACAGATCAGACAGCACCATGAGACACCCTGGTGGCATTAAGTAGATATTACAGGTGGTGCGCACTTTAGTTACTTCTGAACTCCCAATTGGAAGGGAGGTCTAGAAAGGGGGAGGGAGGGAGACTGAGAGGGAAAGATGTCTTGCAGTAAGCACAAGACATGTGACACATATACATGCATAGAGGCAAAACATTTACATACATAAAAAAATCTTAATTGAGACACCAAAAAAAAAAAAAGGCCTCCAAGAGCTAATAGCTGGCCAAGGGCAAATACACATGAAAATTAGAGTAATCTAAAGAAAATGCATTTAATGGATACATGTGACATAATTAAACAGGCATAAAGCAGGAATGCCACTAGTTCAAAAATTTTTTCAGCTACTAACTAATCTAGGGATAGTGATTATGGCTCACTGTGTAAGCTCCAGCTATCCTGAACTTCACTATGGAGACTAGCCTGTCCTGAAGCTCAAAGACCCATCTCATCTACTGCTACCACCATGCCTGGCACTTAGTTGTGGTTTCATCTGAATTTTGTTTAAAGCTTGCTTTTACATATATGCCAAAAAAGGTCTCAGATTTCCTGGAGGTGGAGTTACAGGCAGATGCAGGACCTCTGGAAGGGCATGAAGTGGTCTTGACCACTGAGCCATCTTTCCAGTCAGATGGAAGAATGTTTAAAAAGAAATGGGCTGTTGTGGCAATTTGAGTATGAGGAGTCAAATATCTGTTTTCTGGGCTGTGTGGCTTCAAATTAACTGCCTAAGTTTGTTCTTGTTCTATTAGTCTGAAGACTAGTGCCAGGATCCTGAAGTAAGACTTTTCCAAGCCCAACATAACCTTATACGTTTAATGTATGAATTGCTGTAAAGATATCAAGTCCAACAAAAAGAAAAATACAGAGCCAGGTGTGGTGGCGCACGCCTTTAATCCCAGCACTTGGGAGGCAGAGGCAGGCGATTTCTGAGTTCGAGGCCAACCTGGTCTACAAAGTGAGTTCCAGGACAGCCAGGGCTACACAGAGAAACCCTGTTAAAGAAAAGAAGAAAAGGAAAGGAAAAGAAAGAGAAAGAAAAGAAAAAAAAAAAAAAGAAAACTACTGAAGAATCTGCAAGGATTCGGAGGAAGGGCCACTAAATTCACAAGGCCATATTTAGGCTTCCTCTGTAAGAAACTTGGGGGAAAATGAGACTTAATAGAACCACTTAGTTTTCAGACAAGGCCCTCAATTTCCTTTTTTTCTTTAAGATATATTTTATGTATGAGTATACTGTCACTGTCTTGAGACACCAGAAGAGGGCATCCGATCCCCATTACAGATGGTTGTGAGCCACTATGTGGTTGTTGGGGACTTAACTCAGGACCTCTGGAAGAGCAATCAGTGTTCTTAACCACTGAGCCATCTCTCCAGTCCCCTCAATTTCTTAAAAATAAGCTGTCACTGGGCATGGTAGAACATGCTTTTGATCCCAGTACTGGGGAGGCAGAAGCAGGCAGATCTCTGAGTTCAAGGCCAGCCTGTTCTACAGAATTCCAATATAGCAAGCACTACATAAACTGTCTCAAAAAGTAAAAAATCAATTAGCCAAAAGACCAACTGTCACTGTGTAGCTGCCTGTCTTGCCTTAGCTTCCTAGTGCTTAACAGTGGGGATAACAGATATCACCACATTAAAACCACCTACTAGTGGGTCTCACTGAAGAGCTAGTTCATAATGACATTGGAAGGCTTGGATCATTAGTGTTTACCACCAATCCTGGCATGTTGCCATCAGGACAGCTGAGATATGTGACCCAATGTTAGGAGTAAAATACTTTATAATCTACTCAGTTAATCCACAGCTTAGGAAATAAGATGTCTATACTGCTATATCATTTCTGCCAAATTTATAAACTTTCAACAGCACTGAATTTGGTTCTTGGAAAATACAGTTACTAAAATCCCACAAAGCCTGAACATATAAAAACATTAAAATAGGGGCTGAAAAGATGGTTCAGCAATTAAAAGAGCTCTGGCTGCTCTTCCAGAGGTGGTCCTGAGTTCATTTCCAGCACTACATGGTAGCTTACAACCATCTGTAATGGGATCTGATTCCTTCTTCTGATGTTCATGAAAACAGAACAGTCATATACATAAATCTTTTTAAATACATCTTGGAAAAAAGTACAATTAAGTGTTTATTAGCAAGTGCTAGAGATAGATCAGAGTTTAAAGTACTGTGCTCTTCCAGAGTTATCTGGGTTTGATTTTCTGCATCCACATGGAGGATCACATGCAACTCTAGTCCCAGTGGATCCTATACCTGCTTATGGCCTCCATAGACACTGCACACGTGGTACAGAGACATGCACTCATGCACATGTTTTTTATTAATTCAAAAGGCTTTGTTTAGCTTGTTAATTTTTAAAGTTCAACAATGAGCTGACCTCATGAGGACATTTAAGATTTGAAGCACTAGCCAGGCAGTGAGTGCTTTAATTCCAGCACTTGGGAAGCAGAGGCAGGTGGATCTTGATTTGGAATCTAGCCTAATCTAGAGCTGAGTTCCAGGATAGCCAAGGCTACACAGACAAACCCAGTCTCAACGAATAAAAAAAAAAAAGAAAAAAATGTTTTGAAGGAGGTTAAGACTACTAATGAGGCAACTGTGTATAATCTCACACTTGGGAGGATTTCAAGTTGAGATCAGCCAGAGTGAGACCTTATTTCAAACAAATGAAACCCCCAAGAGCTAGTCTGATTCAAGTCAATAGGCATGGTGGCACTGAGGCAAAGATGAACTTGGCTATTACCTTTCTGAAATTTACTTTGCCAACTTAAGGGGGTTAGGGGAAGGCCATTTGTTTTAGTTATAACAATATCTATTGTACAACTTAAAATTTCATATTTCTAGAGTCTTAAAATGTGATGTAACTCTTTTTTTGAGACAGGGTTTCTCTGTATAGCCCTGGCTGTCCTAGAACTCACTTTGTAGACCAGGCTGGCCTTGAACTCAGAAATCCGCCTGCCTCTGCCTATGGGATCAAAGGAATGCGCCACCACACCCAGCTGTGATGTCACTCTTAAGTATTCTGTAGCTTAAAAGTTGTCTATGACATGCTGTTACTGGTGGAAATAAGTATGTTAGCAAAGGACTTCACAGACCCTTTTAGGTTTCCTTTTGACGGTTCAAACAACTCAACCCTAATTGCTCTGGCCCCAACTTAACTCATAAGGTCCTCTAATACTTCAAGAAATAATTTTTGCTATACCTGACATTTTAGTAATCTAAACTCAGCCCTTCTTTTACCAAGAAGGTGTAATGGCAAAGCTGGAGTTTATCAAGGGACATTAGAGTGGTAATAGGAAAGGGGCAAGGGCTGAGCATGAAGCTCGGTGGTAAGGTGCTTGCCTAGCATATGTGAGGTCCTAGGTTCAGTCCCCAGTACTACTGCACATGCAAAAAAAAAAAAAAAAAAAAAAGGAAAAGGGCAGTATATACCTAAGACAAAGGTGTAGACTTATTAAAAGAATCATTGCAAAGGAAATTCTGGAGTCGGTGTGAATTCAGAATGCCTTTCATATGTTCCCATTATAGACACAGCTGGCCTTCAGTTAGCAACCTTACAAGAGCTTATCCAAATGCCCTGGTTACTGGTGTATATAACCATACATTGCTTAAGAGTTCAACCTTGCAGCCTCATGTAGCCCCCAACGTAACTTAATAAGCAGAGAAATACCTATTATATAAATCTGATCAATGTTGACTGCAAAAATAATTTGTCCACTTTTAACATCCTATTTTCCAAGTGACAAGTTTTGTAAGTTTTAGGTATTCCCACAGCCAAGTTTTATTTCCAAAAGGTGGTAAATTTATGTCATTAAGTCTGTGGGCTTTGGATGTTCTTTTTGTTTGTTTTGGCGGGGTGGGGGTGGGGGTGAGGTGTGGCTGTGGTATAAAATTGAGACAAAGAAGCTAATGGTAATAACCTTTCATTCTCAGTAATCCCCAGCTCTTAAAATGTCAGTAAGTTAAACTCTTCAAAAGAATGGGGTTGACTTTTGATCACAGCATACTGCCTGCATACAATATAGCTAACCTGACAGGGTTTGGGTGCACATTATCTTTAAAAGTTCATTAGCAATATTGAAATATCATTCCTAAATCTCCCAAGAAAAAAGGCTCTAAAGTATACTCACTTCCTCGGGTTTCTCTGTATAGCTCTGGCTGTCCTGGAACTCAATTTGTAGACCAGGCTGGCCTGGCCAGAAATCCGCCTGCCTCACGAGTGCTGGGATTAAAGGCGTGGGCCACCACGCCTGGCCCTTGTGTTACTTTTAACTTATAAAAGTTGTACTTAAGCTGTAAGCCGAAAAGGGCATTGCTCAGGATTACAGGCAGAAAACTTACCCAACCATCCAACAGTGTAGGTGATCAAATATTGTAAATGGCACTATAGTAAAACTTATTCCTGGATGGGTTTTGTGGCAGGGCTCCCTCTTGTGGCCAACCTATTTTCACTATCACTTAACAAAAACATTAGAAAACTAAGACAGGTGACAGATGTGACAGATGCTAGGCATGTTTTTCATAGCATCCTTTAAGTCAATTTGTAGACCCCTTCATGCTGATAGCTTAGCTACTGTGCAACTAAATGGGAACCTCACAAAAAAGCCATGCATGACTTCTTTCCTGTGTAACCCACTGACACTATGCTATGTGTAGTTTCAAGTTGCAGCTCAGTGGTAAAGCACTGAGGTTCAACTCATACAATAACTAGTACCACTCCTCTGCCTCTGAATTAACTGCACAGGATATCTAGTCTATCTTGTATCTTATTTCTGTCTATTATGAAGCAATAATACCCTTCCTTTGATCACTACAAGCACAATCAAATTCTCCACTGCCAAATAAAGCTTTCAAAATTAAAAACAAAGTATGGTGTTAATGTCTTTGCTCTAAGGTGAAAATTATTTCCCAATATTTATTCAATCATCAAGCTTTTTCTCTTATCATTCCAACTCCACTTTCTCATAAAACCAGAATGGGCAAGGTTCCTTGAGATGGGAAGCAGGGCTTAGAGATGGCTCACCTGTTAAGAGCACTCACTGCTTTTCAGAGGACCCAGGTTTGATTCCCAGCACTTAGCACCTCACAACTCTCCAGTCTCCAGTTCTGGGAGCAGCAACTGTTCTCTTACTATTCAAAACACGTTTGGTGCACTCACACACACACCCCACTCTTGCAAAACACCCATAACCATTAAGTCTAAAGTCTTTAAGAAGCTGGGTGCGGTGCATGCCTTAATCCTAGCACTCAGGGGGTAGAGGCAGGCAGTTCTGGAGGCCAGCCAGGGCTGTTAAAAGAGACACCATCTCGAAGAAAGAAAAATCTTAAAAACCTGACATCAAAACATCTACAAGAGTACTACACTGTATATTGTAGGTATTACCTTCTATGAAGTCTTGCTACAGTGTTAAACTATGTAGTAATGGAATATATTGTGTGGTTGACACCTTTTAAGTACCTGATTCAGTCTAAAAGGATGGAGAACTTAAATCTCAATAAAGGTTCCAAATTAACAGCTTTTTATTCACTCCCAAAATTACATATAGTAACATTAATCCTCTGCAGTACTAGTACAATTCTACAACTCCTTGCTCACCCAAACTAGATATATATTTGGGATCCATGGTTGTTCAGACTTTACATGAAGATCTTATCACATATACTTCATATATATAAAACACCTTCAACAATGCCTATGTGACTTTTACACAAATTACACAATAAAGGCATCTACTCTGGCCAGATTTTACATTCATTTTGCTCAATAAAAACAATCTGTGGTATTCCAGTATTGTGGGTTATCAATCTATCATCAAATTATGATGGAAATAAGCTACAAGTGGTTGTTGTTATAACAGAACTCAGTCTAATACTTTCTCTCCTTTTAATACTATTTAAATACATATAATTTATTTCATTTGTAATTTCACTACAAATTTCATATACAAAGCAAAAAGGCAAACACCAAAAGTTGACCTTGACCTCAGAATGCTGAAAATAGCACCACCCCTACAAAAGCATGGCTCATAGACAGATCTTGGAATTTATCATATTCAACTCCAGAATTGAGATGAGTAGATTTATACACTCAAAACTATTAAAAATATAAAGCTGGGAGGAAGAGAGGAACATTGCAAGTCAGGAGCAATTATTCATCACAACTTTAGTTCTTAAAATCCAGATCCCAAACTAGGTATCAGAAAATGTGTCTTACCTTTGTCTCCAGTAGGATGAGCTGAACAGCAAGTTGGGTTATTCAATCAGAAGTTATGAAAGTACTTGCTTAAAGAGATTTAAGTGCTTTCGTGGTTAGAAAAACTAATCATAGGTTTCCCTACAATATCCTAAGGGAACAGAGGGGGGCGGGGAGTAGAAATCAAAGTATTTGTAGTTCCAAAGTGGTATCAACTGTCAGTATGGGTACAGCCCTATTTCCTAAGCTTTAAAACCTACGCTGTGCTCACTAGTGTTCAAACATAAGCCTACAGTGAGGCAAAGAACACTTTGCTCATTTCAATCTACAACTGAACTACTATAAACAGGCCATTCTTGGTCCCGTTTCCAAAGCATTCAAAGTAAACCCACATTTGCATTTATCTAGCTGGCTTTAACCTTTTAATACTACTTTAGTAAGCTGGGCATGGTGCTTCATGGCTAATCCCAGAATCTGGGAGACTGGATTTACTTTGGAGTTTTGGGCCCAGTCTAGACCAGAGTAGAGTGAGGTTCTCTGGAGGAAAACAATGTATTTTAAAACACCATAAATTTCCAATTATACCATGTTTAACTATGCTAATTCCTCATCCTTTTAGTTGTACTTTGAGTTCTGTAACACAGCTACCTAACCTTAATGCATCTACTAAACACATCTCCTGAAGTGAAATCCTAGTTTTGAACTTAAAAGAATTAGTTTCTCTTTCAGGACAGTGTATGCGGTCATTAAAATGAGCAGGCTGAGATCTCATGCAAATTTCTTGAAACCTGTTTCTTTCACTAGCAAAAATTTCTGGTCTCCCCTATATTCTACATTACATCTGAACAATATCATATTTAGCCTGCAACTCAAGGAAAGTTAAAGATCTAGCTATTTCTACTGTGGTGAATAGTGGTCTATTCATTCTAGCCAGGAGGAAATCACAAGCTTGGGATTTTAAATAAAAGTTCCATTCTCCAAACCAATTAAGATGAAGATTAAGCTTCAAGGGGTTATCAGTAGAGATACAACAGTAGACTAGACTAAGATATATATATAATTGCTGACTCAATACAGAACAGTTTGGCGACAGAACACTCTATGGCTGAAAAGATTTATAATGTATTTATTAACCCAATAAGCATTTGACAGCACACTATCCAAAATTTAAAAAAAAAAAAACTGTGTAGTCTATTTTGTCTCCTAATGTTAATACTGAATTTGAGTTCCACTGAGAATCTCAAAGCTAAAATTGATTAGCTATCAAACTTTGTACAAAAGCCTATTTTGTCTAAAGCATTACCAAAATAAACAGCAACTGTAAGTTCTTTAGCAAAATATGAAAGATTACTTTCCAGATCATTACCCTCTACACAACTGTTACGTATGTAACTGCCTTACACTCAGTTTATTATGCTCTTAAGACTTCCACAACAGAGACAGTCATCATTTATTAGAATCTTTAATTTACTAACACATAAACAGAATCAGAATCTTATCAAATTAAATAACTGATACACTAGTTACCCAATCAAAATTTTACAAGAGGAAAAAGGACAACCATGCATCGTTTTTTAAAAAATGTTTATTTTTTTCAAAGAAAAACGGCAATAGCCAATTGGAAACCTACTTATTCTTCAACTCCAATTTTGTTTTCTTTAAATTTAGAAGTGACTTACTGATTTACTATTTTAAACAAACCCCCCCTTTTCCCCTTTAAATGTTTACCATCTACTCGTGCTGAATCCTTCCAAGGAGATTGCTCCAGCGTATATCTCCAGGTCCTCGCTTTGCTCCTTTTACCAAAAAATGCAAAACACAATTCCATCGTGCATCTTAAGGGCTCCAATCGTCAAAAATAGGAAAAAAATTCTTTGGAATAGCCAATTAAGTTGAATGAAAAAAAAATCCACACGAATGCGGTTTGGTTGGGGCAGGAAGGAATCCACTCCTATGTTCCTGGTAATCTGATCCCGCTCCATGAATCCTGGTAATTCATCCTCCCTATCCTATCCACATTATGATTTGAATCCAATGATCCAGCTCCAAGGATTGGGATCCAGTGAGCCCTCTCCAATCCAAACCTTTATAACCAGCAAAACCAAAAAAGAGGAGGCAAAATGTTAGACACTGTAACCAAAAAAAGTTTCTGGGGAATGATGAGTTATGTCTGTCATCAGTTTACAGATGCACATCAATAACTATCAAATTCCCCAAAACAAGTTTCTGTATGGTGTTCAGATAAATTTTAGAAACTTAATAACTATAGAGACTAACTGGAAGAAGCACTTTATATTTACAGTTCAACTGATAATGCCAACACTTGTTACTGTACAGGTATCACAGGTTTTGTGGTTGCAAAGTTATATAATTGAAGTTTACTGGTATTACTACCCACCTAAACCTAAACTATTGCTCCCATCTGCAATTTAGCTTGTAAATTAAAGTGTTTTAAACATGAGTCAATTATGAATATTAAAAGGGAAGGTGAGACTTAAAGTACTCCCAACTAGATTATCTACACTAATACGTTGGAATTCTATTATTTTGCTGTCATTTTGTCTTTAAAAAATGAAATAACAATGCTCTATCAGTCACACAGAGGACATGCAGATTTAGCAGTATTGATATTATACTCTGTTTGGAAATTGACACCCTGTACCCACATGTACACCAACAGCAGGCCACACATTAACAGTTGTAACTAAGCACTGTGACAAATTAGCCATTCTTCCCACATTAGTCCCTATTAAAACAAAAAGGGGGGAAGGGAGCAAATAATTGTTACAAAATGGGCAATTCTACCACAATTGCCAAGGTTTTAAAAAGCAAAGCAATTGTAGCTGAAGATAACTGCATTAAGTGTTTGCAAATCTTTTAAGGTAGATAAATTTTTAACCCTCGCCTTCTAGTATAAGGTCAATACTGCCAATTTCATCTGTGACAATAGCACTTGGAGTCATACCATTGCCTCCATTATTGATCTGATCCTCCTCAATCCTCCTTTTGACAATCCTAAAATGATTGAAATGTGCTCCACAATCCTTAATCCAAAGCATTCTTAATCCATCTCTTCAGATATGTCTACAGAAAGACACATGAAAAGCAAGATAAACATAAGAACTTCCCCCAAGTAAGATAACCACAAACACCCCCAACATCCCATTTCACACAAACCAGAGCAGAATAGACATTTACATAATATCACAGTCTGAAGAGCATGGAAATTAACTAAATTTAAACAATCCTGTCTATGACATCACTTAAAATACAAGTTACCAAAGACATGAGGGGAATGTAGATGTTAGGAGCAAGGGGATATTACACAAGAATGCAATTCAACACTTTAGCCCATTCTGAACAAAACAGCTTGAATTAAAAAAATGAAAAGATTGTACTGAGTAAAGGAAAACTGTATACAACATGGGTTCTACAAAAAGTGTCACCAATCATCTTATGTACGAGAGCGAGATCTGCTATGACGGGGAGAATAGCGTGGTGATCCTCTGCTTCTCCTTGGGGAGTAACTGCGACTCCTGCTGTTGCTTCTGCTACGGCTTCTGCTACGACTACGGCTTCGAGATCGAGATCTTCCATAACTTGGACTTCTGGGCCCATCAACTTTAACCCGGATGTAGGCAGTTTCTCCCTATTGGATAGACAGAACTTTCCATTGAAAGATCTAAGCTTTCACCTGTCTTCAGACAAGCTGAACGAATACAAAGACAGATCAGGGCTCTGGTAATTTACGTGAACACCCTTGCCTGTATCCTTACCTTCAAATTCCACTGTTAAGAAAACTGTATCCAATTCTGGCCAAAAAAAAGAATAAGTGTATAACCTACCTCGTGAGATCTAAACTTAGTGTTATCCAGTTTTCGAACTGCATACGTCATATCTTCTTTCCGTACAAACTCCACGACACCAGTGCCATCTCGGTAAACATCAGCGTAACATACATCACCTGCCTCACGCATGTGATCCTTTAAGTCCTGCCAGCTTCCACTCGGAGGCAGTCCTGAAAAAGCGATTCCCCCTAATTTAATACTACTCATCCTGTCCCACGGCAAACGTGTAAAGTACATTCGAACAAGGATTATTTTAAAATACTTAATGATTGTACTTAAGTGTTTCCAGGTAAAGAGCTGGTAAGAGTCAGATCCAGAGTCCAAATTTATTTGTAAAGGATCTTCATAGGCTAGTACTGCAACCTAATTTGGGTAAATCACCACCACAGTAATCTTTATTTACTAAATTCATCCCAAAGACCGAAGTAGTCCAAGACCCCGTGTGTAAAACAAAACAAAAACAACAATAACAAAAACCTTGCAGTACTCAAAGCAGTCATGCGGGAAAAAGATTTTAACCCGCACGAAGTCAACTCACCAGAGACAACCACTCTGTTCTCGGACCGCCTGGACGGCGGGCCATAGCGGCCTCTCGGGGCGCCGCCGCCTCCACCCCCGCCGCCGCCTCGGCCGGTCCCGCGGCCGCTTCGGGGAAACTCTACCCGCAGCCGGTAGCCGTCGTAGTCGTAGCCGTCGCGACCGTACACCGCATCTTCCGCGTCTCTGCGTGTGATCACAGAAAGCGAAAGGGGGGGGTGATGAGGGGAGGGAGCCGCCGGACCCAGCTCGTTCGCCCGCTCCGGGGGTGAAAAGCCGCGGCCACAGCGCACATGCGCACCCACGGGGCCACACGGAGCCCCACATGCGCCGCATAATAGGGCCGGCCCTTCCCCCACCCAGCACCACGCCGGGCAGAGGCTCCCGACCACCTCGCCGGCCCTCAGCGCCTCGGTTTCCCGCTCCGGGGGCTGCGCATGGGCTCGGGGGGTAGGGGGGACGTCCGAGGCGGCCGGCCACCGGAGACAACGCGCCGCCTCTCGGCTCTCCTGACTCGACTCCTGCAGGGGCGATAGCGCCTCGGAGCCCCTCCTCTCCCCCCATTATGTTCCAAGGCCTCCGAGCCTTCCCCAACTCCTCCACGCTATCTCCTCAAGGCCGCGCACGCCCCACGCTGCCTCACCGCGGGTCCTCGAACTCAACGAAGGCGAAGGGCGGTCCCCCGCGGCGGTTCTTCAGGTCGATGTCGCGGATGGCGCCGTATTTGTAAAACACGTCCTCGATGTCCTTGGTTCGGATATCCGGAGGTAGGTTACCCACGTAGATGCGGCAGTCGTTGTTCCCCGCCGGGCCACGGATCACACCACCTCCCGACATGGCGGCGGCGGCGACGACGAAAAGCGCGGACTCGGGGGGGGGGAAGGAAAAAAAAAAAAAGAGGCCTTCCTACCAAGCCTAGCGTACGGCAGAGCGAGCCCTCAGCGGCACCACGTCTCCCGCGGCCGCTCCAAAATGGCGCCTTTATCAGCTCGGCGCACTGATACCGGGGGGGAGGGGGAGGAAGAGAAGCCGGAGGAAGCGGCTCGTCCCTCCCAGTGCGCAGGCGCACGCCTCTAACGGGTGCTGAGAAGCACGCTCGCGCACGCGCGACGTCACCCTCCGCACGGAGGGGAAAAAGTCCCTCGCGTCCTGGCGGGTTGACTGGCTGCTGGAACGTCCAGGCGTTTAGTAAAAATCACATGCTCTGGTTAAAGCGGTTATTATTAATCCCCACTGAGTCCAGAATCGTCGGCCACCTCGGGGGTAGACCCTCTCTGAAAGCAGCTCGGCGCTCTAAAAAGATTGGGTGAAACCTATCTTGCAAGCGTGTCCCACCATGCTCCGCGGTGGTAACGGCCTTTGGCGGGAAAGGCGCCGCGGGGCGGAGATAGATGACGCTGAGCTGTTGCTCCGGAAACCTGGGCATCTTCTGCACTTCGGTGCCGCCGGCGGGAGTTGCAGGTGATTTCATTTAAAAGCCGAAGCGGAGCAGTGTGGCTTCTGCCTCTGGGAACCTGCGGTGGGCTGCATCTTAGTTAAAGTGTCTAGACGGATCCTCCATATCTATCTAAATGAAAACTGTGCCTTGAGTTTTCCTCTTCCTCCTTTCTAAGGATGAAAAAGGAAGAGTGATAAAACAGTTTAACTGCAGAGCCGAGATCCCGGTTCTGTGCTGGTCTAGGGAGATTATTTATTTATTTGTTTATTTTGCCAAGATTATCTGCAAAAGGATTCTTGCATTGGATACCACAATTTTGCTTCTTTGTTTTGTAATAACGGGAATAGAAGAGCCTTACGTGTGAAATCATACGGCCTTGTAGTGTTGTTAATGAACTCGAATTATAATAAAAGCAAACCAATCTGGACTTAAGCTTGTGTGCCTGAAATCCTATCACTCCGGAAGCTGAGGCAAGGAGGGTCCAGCCTACCCTGTTATACACAGTTCTAGTAAAGGTTATCCCGGAGCCAGGCAGTGGTGGCGCATGCCTTTAATCCCAGCGCTCGGGAGGCAGAGGCAGGCGGATTTCAGAGTTCGAGGCCAGCCTGGTCTACTGAGTGAGTTCCAGGACAGCCAGGGCTATACAGAGAAGCCCTGTCTCGAAAAACCAAAGGGGAGGCGGGGGGAAAGGTTAGCCCGGGACATTCAGGGAAACCCTTTCTATTAAAAATATTGAAAAACAAAACGTTTTCTTGGTGTTGTTTTTGTTTTGGGGTTGTTTTGTTTGAGACACGATTTCTCTGTGTACCCCTGGCTGTCCTGGAGTTCCTGCCTTCTGAGTGCTGGGATCAAAGTCACTACCTCCCAGCTAAAACCAGAGCCTTTCATGATTGGATAGAGACAGCCAGGCGTAGTGGTAAATGCCTCTTGAAGTTTTTGGGAAGCGGAATTTCAGGGTTCAAGGCCAGCCAGAGCTGTGTCGACCCTATCACTAATAAATATGCTAAGTCGGATCCCCACAGGTTCTAAGGGTGATTCTTTATACTGTAATTTTTAGTTTTTAATTTTTATGTTATGCATATTGTGTCTTGGGGTGGTGGGTCATGCCATGGCCCATGTGTGAAAGTCAGAAAATAAGGTGCAGTTCACCACTCATGCCATGTGAGCCCCCGAGATGAAACGTCAGGCTTGGGAGGAGCACCTTAACCAGATGAGTCACTGAGTCATTGCTGCCCCTGGATGTTATCATTTATTTACAACAGTCCAAGGATGTGGGGCTGCTTAAAATGAAACCATTAAATATTAAGACTGGCTGGAGAAATCAAGGACAGTGAGAGTGGGGGAGAGGCAGAAGTGATGTATAAGGTTTCTAGGCAAAATGCCTGAAGAACTTGTTGAATTTTGGGAGATCTACTGCAAATTTGACTACTCTCACCAGAAGTCACAGTAAAGAAGAGGAGAGCATAATATATCCAATTTTTAAGCGATTTTAAAATCTAAATAGTTCAGGGGAAAAAAAACAGTTTTTTGTTGTTGTTAGTCATAAAAGCATGGGAGCCCACATCAGTAATCTCAGCCCTCAGGAGATTAAGATACCAAGGAAAATAGTGAGCTCACTGGGAGTCTACCCTGCTTCAAAAACAAAGCCAGCCGAGGTGGCATACACCTTTAATCCCAGCACTCAGGAGGCAGAGGCAGGGGGATTTCTGAGTTCAAGGCCAGCCTGGTCTACAGAGTAAGTTCCAGGACAGCCAGGGCTACACAGAGAAACCCTGTCTCGAAAAACAAAACTAAAAAACAAACAAAAAAAATATAATAAAATAAAGTAAAATTTTATATTTTTTTAACATTTATGCTAATATTGACCTCTTTGGTGATAACTTTGTTATTTTTACTACTAAAAAAAAAGACAAAGTTCTAAATATTCAACTGACCAGGCAGTGGTGGCCCACGCCAGCACTCGCTGGGCAGAGGCAGGTGGATTTCTGAGTTCAAGGCCAACCTGATCTACAGAGTGAATTCCAGGACAGCCAGGGTTACACAGAGAAACCCTGTCTTGAAAAACAAGCAAACAAAAAAACAAACAAACAAAAAAAACCTAAATATTCTGGGAAAAATTGACTTGGTTTTTGTTTTAATTACACATATTTTCAGAAAATGAAAGAAATAGTACATATCTTTGTTTTTTCATCTTTAATTGCTCACTGGTTATGAACATAATACTGGTTAATTTTGTGTTATTATAATAAAGTATCTGAGGTTGGGTAACACTTCAGAAAGATTTATCCAGTTCAATGACCCATTTATTTCTATGGCTTCTCTAGTAGGCCTTGCTAAGCAGTACATATCTTTTTATTTAGTTTATGTGTGTCTCATTTCGCCTAGTTAAATTATGTTACCAATAATGAATACTGATTATTTACTGACTGTTCCTTGAAAAATGTAGAACAGTGAGCAGACTGTTGTTTCCATGGAAACTTGATGTTGCTGTCGATAGATAGACAATGTTCGTAAGGATTGATTTCATTCCATGGATAACAAAAGCCACTTTTGAAGCCCAACTAAGACATCTAAAAATACTGCCATGGTATAATTTTATTCCAGGACTGGCTTCCTTAATTCTTTGAGTCTTTCTGCTTTCTTTTTGGCTGAATTAGCCCATCTTTGTTGTCCCATTATTAACAATATGACTTTGCCAAAAAAAAAAAAAGTTCCTAAAATGATCTGTAACAAAAAGATTATCTTCAGTATGACTTGTTCCTATATTAATTACTATTCTAGCTCTTGTCTTCCTTCCTCTTTGTCTTCTAAGGTCAAATTCAGTTCAAGTTGAACACTTCCTAGGTGAACTAATTAGGTTTTTTGTTTGGTTTTGGTTTTTCTAGGCAGTTTCTCTTTGTAGCTCTAGCTGTCTTTAAATTCACACTGTAAATTAGGCTGGCCTCAAACTCAGAGATCCACTTGCCTCTGATTCTGGGATACCAGCACTGGTAATTATTGAATTTTTTTTTTTAATGCTGATGAGTCTTTTTTGGGGGGCCTGAAGATGTTACCCCAGGTGGTCTGAAGTGCTTCATCATACCTGGCTGCAATTTCTTCTTATAATGGGGTGAAAATAAGTGTGAGGTTTTTTTTATTGTTGTTTTTGGGTTTTTTTTTTTTTGTTTTGTTTTGTTTTTGTTTTTTGTTTTTTGGTTTTTTTTTGGTTTTTCCAGACAGGGTTTCTCTGTGTAGCCCTGGCTGTCCTGGAACTCACTCTGTAGACCAGGCTGGCCTTGAACTCAGAAATCTGCTTGCCTCTACCTCCCAAGTGCTGGGATCAAAGGCGTGTGCCACCACCACCTGGCAGAGTTAGATATTTTCACTGCTACTTGTTCATAATCCTGCCAAATACAAAATTAATGTTGATAGCAATATTTATTTGAGGTTTTGAAAGTGTGACCTTCTCCCTCTTTTATTGTGTTTTTTAAAGATTTGTTTATTAATTATATGTACGTACACTGTAGCTGTCTTCAGACACCCCAGAAGAGGGCATCATATCTCACTATGGATGGTTGTGGGCCATCATGTGGTTGCTGGGATTTGAACTCAGGATCTTCAGAAGAGCAGTAAATGCTCTTTTAGATTTATTTTTTTATTTTATGTATATGAGTACACTGTAGCTGTCTTCAGACACACCAGAAGAGGGCATCAGATCCCATTATAGATGGTTGTGAGCCACCATGTGGTTGCTGGGAATTGAACTCAGGGCCTCTGGAAGAGCAGTCAGTGCTCTTAACTGCTGAGCCATCTCTCCAGCTCCACAGTAAATGCTCTTAACTGCTGAGCCATCTCTCCAGCCCTTTTATTGTTTTTTTAAATACTTATTTGTTGGTTTTGTTTTGTTTTGTTTGTTTTATTTTTATTTTTCTAGACAGGGTTCTTCCATGTAGCCTTGGCTGTCCTGCAGCTCACTTAAATCATAGAGATCCACCCGCCTCTGCCTCCTGAGTGTAGAGATTAAAGGTGTTTCCACCACCTCCTGGCTTTGTTAAAGATCCATTTCATTTTAAAAGTATAAATATGTCTTTTTTTGTTCATGCACAAGTACAGTGCCTGTGGTGACAAGAAAGGGGCAATGAGTCCCCTGGATCTGGAATTACAGGAGATAGTAGGATACCCAGGAGCCCTAGGACCTGAACTTGGGGTGTTCTACAAGGGCAGCACTTTCTGTTAGCCACTGGTTTTGTTTGTTGGTTTTTGGTTTTGTTTGACTTAGTTAGGGTTTCCATTGCTGTGAACAGACACCATGACCAAGGTAACTCTTAGAAAGGACAACGTTTAGCTGGGGCAGGCTTACAGGGTCAGAGGTGGGAACATGGCAGTGTCCAGGCCCACATGTCACTTGGGGAATGGAGAGTTCTACATCTTGTTCTGAAGGCAAACAGAAGACTGTGTTCCAGGCAGCTAGGAAGAGGGCCTCAATGCCCACCCCTACAGTGACACACTTCCTCCAACAATCCACATCTCCTAATAGTGCCACTCCCTGGACCACGCATATTCAAACCACCACATTGTTGTTGTTTTGTTTTTCTACTTTTGTTTTGTTTTTTGTTTTCTTAGACGGGTTCTCACTCTGTAGATCTTGCTGACCTCTGCCTCCCAGGTGCTGGAATCAAAGGTGCGAGCCACCACACCCAGCTATATTTATTTATTTTTATTTTATGTGCATGGGAGTATTGGCTGCCTATATCTGTTCCACATGTGTGCAGTGCCCCTTGGATGCCAGAAGAAGGCATTGTGTCCCCTGGAACTGGAGTTACAGCTGACTTTGAGCTGCATCCATTTGGGTGTTGGGATTGAAACAGGATCCTCTGAAAGAGCAGCCAATGTCCCTAACCATCTTTTAAGTAAATACTTAGGGGGCTAGAGAGATGGCTCAGAGGCTCTTGCAGACTCTCTTCCAGGGGTCCTGAGTTCAATTCCCAGCAACTACATGGTGGCTCACAACCATCTATAATGGGATCTGATGCCCTCTTCTGGTGTGTCTGGATAGCAACAGTGTACTCATAAAAAATAAATGAATAAATCTTGTTTTTTTGTTTTTTTGTTTTTTGTTTGTTTTTGAGACAGGGTTTCTCTGTGTAGCCCTGGCTGTCCTGGAACTCAGGTTATAGACCAGGCTGGCCTCGAACTCAGAGATCCACCTTCTCTGCCTCCCAAGTGCTGGGATCAAAGGCGTGCGCTGTTTTGGAACTCACTCTGTAGACCAGGCTGGTCTTGAACTCAGAGATCTGCCTGCCTCTGCCTCCTGATTGCTGGGACTAAAGATGTGTGCCACCATCCAGCCCTTCATATTTTTAAAGACACTGTAGCTTAAGTGAGCTAAAAGTGTCATAGCTTTGTACTTTTCTAGGTTTACTTGCAGAGATGGCTCCTGGTTTATAGTTAATGAATGACCATAATGAGGTAAGCAAAGCTCCCTGGGAATTAAGAATGTTTGTTATATTTTTCAGTAGTTAGAAAAAGACCAAACAATATTTTATAGCATAAAAATCAAAATTCATTGTACCTCGGTAGTGATTATGAAGGCACACCCCCTTCTTTACGTATCACTTAGGTCTGGCTTCAAGCAACAAAAGCAAAGTTGAGTAGTGGCACTCTGGACTGTCTGGCTACAAGGCTGCAATGTTTACTCTCTGGCCCTTTTAGAGAAGACAAATTTTGACCTCCTGACCAAAAGGAAAATAACTCCTTTCTGCATTTTGCTTAAATCAAATATTCAGAGGTGCCGTCCCCTGTCTCTGCTGTTGATATTCTCGTGGGAGATGCTCTGTCACTGGTTGTAAACACAGCACACTGTTTTCTTTTTTTTTTTTTTTTTTTAAGATTTATTTATTTATTATATGTAAGTACACTGTAGCTATCTTCAGACACTCCAGAAGTCAGATCTTGTTACAGATGGTTGTGAGCCACCATGTGGTTGCTGGGATTTGAACTCCGGACCTTCGGAAGAGCAGTCGGGTGCTCTTACCCACTAAGCCATCTCACCAGCCCAGCACACTGTTTTCAAGTGACGTTTACATGCCTATCCTCTGCTACAGGAAAGGAGAAAGACCCGAGAGCTGGGAGTATAAACTCATCCTCCTCTGCCTATCCCACAAGTGGGGGTGGTGCTCTGCCCTAGTCAGGAACATTTTTTATAACCTAATTGATCAAAAAACATCCACAGCCATCTATCACTCCTCACAGGGGATCGGGTGCTGTTTTCTGGCCTCTCGTGGGCATTGCATATGCATACTGCACAGAAGCACAGGCAAGCAAGTGTACATATGCATAAGACTTAGAAATAGAGCTTAGCTATATTTCCATATTAATTAGTTCTATAATTAATTTCTCCCTGAGTTAGTACCTACTGCTGGTGTGGTGTTATTCTTTGAGCTCTCCTTTGTTTATAAAGAGACCCAAGAGCAAACCAAGTTTAGGTTCCCCCAAGATCCCTCAGTCTTTCCAGTTTCCCTTTGATTGCCCAAAGGTCTTTCCCCATAATGACCAATCACACTTGCCTATACCTTGCTATCTATTTTTATCTATTGGTGCTGAAAGTGGATGTTGATTGGATTTATCTATATGTATGTGTCTGTGTGAGTCTAAATATGTGTAGGTGTCCCAAGAAGGCTTGACGAGGAGGATATCAGATCTGGAACTGGAGTTAAAGGCAGCTGTGAGCCACCTGAGATTAGTGCTGGGAACTGAACTTGGGGCCTCTGGAAAATCAGCAAACACTTCTGAGCCATCTCTCCTCTCCCCTTTCCCTCTTACTTTCTTTGTTTCTTTCTTTCCTTTCTTTCTCCTTTTTTTTCTCATCTTAAATTTTTGTTTGTCTGTTTGTTTGTTTGGCTTGGTTTTTCGAGACAAGGTTTCTCTGTATAGCCCTGGCTGTCCTGGAGCTCACTCTGTAGACCAGGCTGGCCTCGAACTCAGAAATCAATCCGCCTGCCTCTGCCTCCCGAGTGTTGGGATTAAAGGCGTGCGCCATCACCCCCAGCTTCATCTTAAATTTTAACAATTAAAAAAAAAAAAAAGGCAGTGGTGGTGCACACTGGCTGCTTTGGAACCATGCCAGACAACCTAAGTGGGGCTCTTCCACAAAAGAAGACATTGGCAGAGTTGGTGAGGCAGAGTCAGGTAGATCCGGTTCAAGGCCAGCCTGGTCTACAGAGTGAGTTCCAGGACAGCCAGGGCTACACAGAAAAACCCTGTCTCGCCAAAAAAACAAAAACGAAAACCAATCTGGACAGTGGCAGAAGAACAGCGGGTAAATAAAGCTGCCATTCAAGACTGGGCCTGACTTAGAACCCATACTGGAAGCAGAGAGCCATCGGGAAGGTTATCCTCTGATCCCCCATGTATGCTGTGCATGTGTATCGCTACCACCCCTGAACGTCATATGCACATTCAATATCAAGTAGTTTTTATTTTACTAATGTCTGTATGTGTGTTCTGGGGAATCTTAGGTCATCAGGCTTGTAAGGCCTTTTATCCACTGAGCCATTTCCCTTGTTTTATTTTCTGTGAAACAGGATCTCATATAACCTACCTAGGCTGGCCTCAAATTTGTTGTCTTGCTGAAAATGTCCTTGAACTCTTTACTCTTTTTAAATAAAGGTTTTTTAAAATTATGTGTATGGGTTTTTGCTGTTGTGTACATCTGTTTACCACGTGTGGGCCTGATGTCTTATAAGTCAAGAAGGGGGCATCAGATTGCCTGAAACTGGAATTACAGATGGTTGTGAGTCACCCTGTGAGTGCTAGGAATGAAACTCAGGTCCTCTAGAACAACAGTCAGTTCTCTTAACTGCTGAGCAGTCTCTCCTGCCCTCCTGATTTGATGTCAGTCCTGCCTCCGGAGTGCTGGGATGAAGGGAGTACACCACTATGTCCAGCTCACAAGTTTGCATTCCTGAGCATTGATACCCTTCCTGACAGTTGATACCCTTCCTGACAGTTCTATGCCAAAAGGCCAGGCTAACTCAGACTTGCTTTGTAGTTGGAAGATGACCTTGAACTCTTGATCCTGTTCCCCACCCTCCCAAATGCTGGAGGTACACACACCTGTTATGTGCCACCAGGCCCTGCTTAAACAGGCAGTCTTTTTTTTTTTTTTTTTTAAGATTTATTTATTTATTATATGTAAGTACACTGTAGCTGTCATCAGACACTCCAGAAGAGGGCGCCAGATCTTGTTAGGGATGGTTGTGAGCCACCATGTGGTTGCTGGGAATTGAACTCAGGACCTTCAGAAGAACAGTCGGGTGCTCTTATCTGTTGAGCCATCTCACCAGCCCTTAAACAGACAGTCTTAACATCACTTGTGATGTTCTTGGAATGTAAAAGTCCCCATCCAACCTTATCCACTGATGAAATTTCAGTCTGGTTTGGGTTTTAAAAATATTGCACTTAGTCCTCTGGCCATCATCTTCTTGAGGATACTGTTCTTGTGGCCCCAGGTGAACCCAGAGCCGCCTGTGGCCAGTTAAAGCTCAGACAAAAGAATCTGTAAAATCTTTAAGCCATTTGAAGCAAGTATTCAAGCCAGGTTGTTACCACAAAAACAAACACCCAGCTCCAAGAGATGCCTTTTGTTTTGTTTTAAAATAGGATCAAGTTAGCTGGGCATGGTAATGCATACCTTTAGTCTCAGGCAAAGTCAAGTGGATCCTTGAGTTCAAGACCAGGCTGATCCACAGAGCAAGCTCCAGGACAGCCAGGGCTACATGAAGAAACCTTGCCAAAAACAAAACAAAACAAAACAAACAAACAAAAAAAAAAAACCAAATTTTCTCTACATGTTCATCTCTATGAAGAACCAATGCTTACAAAGTTGAGATGACTCAGACCTGGAAGCGGTGGTGGCACATGCCTTTAATCCCAGAGGCAGAGGCAGGCAGATCACTGAGTTTTAGGCCAGACTAGTCTATAGAATAAGTTCAAATATAGCCAGGGCTACACAGAAAAACCCTGTCTCAAAAACAACCTAAGCCAAAGGTTTGCTTAAGAAGCATGGTTGAGCCGGGTGTGGTGGTGCACGCCTTTAATCCCAGCACTCGGGAGGCAGGGGCAGGTGGATTTCTGAGTTCGAGGCCAGCCTGGTCTACAGAGTGAGTTCTAGGACACCCAGGGCTACACAGAGAAACCCTGTCTCAAAAAACAAAAACAAAAAAAGAAAAAAAGAGAAAAAAAGCCTGGTTGATGGGAGAATCTCAGAATGGGACCTCAAAATTTTTACTTTTTAAATTGGTTTTATTAAATTGGTATTTATTTATGCGTGTGTGAATGCACATGTGTATGCATGTACTCAGAGTAGCTAGAGCATGCTTTCTTTAATTTCATGATGGACAAAAAATGCCTCCTCTTGAAGATCTCAGGTCTGAGCCAGTTGTCTCCAGGCGTCTGTTTTAGTCCTCTGCTGGCCATTTAGTCCTATGTGGCCGAGGCTTCATGATGAAGTGTTTAGGAGTTTGTAAATACTGCAACATGGCTGTAGAAGGGTTGTATGTAAGAGCAGCCTCAGAGGAGGAAGGCCAGGTGATCTGGGCTCTTGCTGGGCTAGGGCTGGAGGGAAGGTTTCCCCTAGAGGCTCGTAAGGTTAAAGCGGAGATGAGAGACATCAGTCTGGTGGTGATATGCAGGCTGCATCTGGGGAGGGATGTTCTGAGACAGGAGGCAGTAGTGACACAGTGGCAGTGGGGAGGGATGTGCCAGTAGAGCTGAATTCCACCCTTGGTTTTCTGTTGTTGTGTTGTTTTGTTTTGTTTTCTCATCACAGGGTTTCTCTGGGTATGTAATGGCTTTGGCTGCCCTGGAACTCACTCTGTAGTCCAGTGCAGCCTTGAACTCACAGTCTTGGCTTCTTAATATTTTGTTTCCCGGTGCTGCATTTATACATATGTGTGTAGGAGTGAGAAAGAAAAGAGCGGAATTGATAGGTCCCAGCCTGATGCTCAGTTTGGATTCAGATTTTCTGGGACATGTCCGATGAACACACTGGGCAGCCTTCCAAAAGCGTGACCTCCAAACTACCTTGAGTAATTTCCACACTCTATTTCCATCCTTCCTCGCCCACCTGCACGCTTCAGCTGAAGAGTCCACTTACCCATGCAGTCAGTCGTAAGTACAAAGAGGCCCGTTGACAGTACATTATGAACCAAGAAACCAGCGGCACCAACTGCTCGCTCGGCACCCCCTCCTAGCCAGCCCCGGGGTTGAATTCCTCCCATCTGGACACATGGAACAGGAACAGTGCTCATGGCTACTTTTATAAAAAGGCTCAGCTGCACATTCTCCATCTCTCCAGTACAAGGCAAGTTGGCAATCTCCAGCCTCAGCACACCCTCAGAACTGCCTGGTGGTATTTTCACCAGCTGCAGGCTATGACAAAGGAACAGGCCTGAGAGATTACAATCCAAGGTCAGGCCTTTGTCACTGTGCCTGGCACATCTGCACCAGAATTAAAATTCAGGCAGACACAATTACTTCTTTTAAAAAATACTTTATATTGTATATATACATATATATATAATATTTTATATTTATAATTGATACTATAATTGTTCTTACCTATGAGTTTATTAATCTTTACCCATCTGAAGTAACTTTTTGACACATGTATAACAGTGTTATTGCCACACTGAGGATATAAATTGTTTTGTGTGTTGGAAACATTCAAGTATCTCTCTAAAAAGTTTTGCGGATATTTTAAATGTGTCTGAATCTTTTGCCTGTGTATATGTGTGTGTGTGTGTGTGTGTGGCCTGTTGTCCTTGGAGGTCAAAAGAGAGCATCTCTTGTGTCCTCTGGAACTCAGAGATGGTTGTTAGCTGCCATGTGGATGCTAGGAATCAAACCATTGTCCTCTAGAAAAGCAGGCCATGCTTTTCTTAACCCATGAGGCATCTCTCCAGCGCCATGGTTTTTTTGGGGGGGCGGGGCGGGGAGGGGGCGCAGTAGGGTATGGGGTGGCAGAACCTTTTGTAGCACAGGCTGGGCTCTAAACCCGCATGTTACTGAGGATGGCCTTGAACTTCCGTCCTCTGTCTCCACCTGCTGAGCACTGGGATTATAGGTATTTACTGCCAGGTTTATGTTTATTCCTTGCTGGGCTCAAACCTGGGGCTTTGTGTATTCGAGACCAGCACTCCACCTGCTGAGCCCTAGCCTTCATTTTGAAATAGTGGGCCAATTATTGTCAAACATTGTCATTATCCTCATAGCCAAATGAACCTCTGAAATTCTTGTCTTTCTGAGTTCCCTTAGGTCTGATACAATCTCACCTCAGTGGTATGATCATGAAGATTCCAAAGATGACATAAAATGAGGTTCCTTCCCGGTCTCCAGCTCAAACTGCATATCTAGAAGAAATGACTCTAAATTTTTTTGCTGTTATTTTAATCATGTCTGTGTATAGGTATGTATGTGCACATGATTGCAGGTGCTCAAAAGGAGTAACTCCTAAAATTGGAGTTACTAGAAGTTGTAAGCCACCTGACATGGATAGCTACTGGGAATCAGACCCTGGTCTTAGAAGAGCAGACAAAGCTAGTAGCCACTGAGCCATCTCTCCCTGGAGATTGAACTCTGTGGGGGGGATGGGGATTATATATATATGGATGGAGCTGGAGCGATAGCTCAGCTATTAAGAGCTCTTCTGGAGGACATGAGTTTACTTCCCAGCACTCACATGGCAGCTCATGGATGTCTGCAACTGCCGTTCTAATGGATCTGACAGACATACATGCAGGCAAAATATCAATGTACATAAATATAAGAATAAATAAATTGCCAGAGAGTAGTGGCAGACGCCTTTAATCCCAGCTCTTAGGAGGCAGGCAGATTTCTGAGTTCGAGGCCAGCCTGGTCTACAAAGTGAGTTCTAGAATAGCCAGGCCTACACAGAGAAACCTTGTGTCAAAAAAACAAAAACAAAAGCAAAAGAATAAATAAATTATTTAAAAAATGTTTATGAGGCTGGAGGGATGACTCAGTGGTTAGGAGCACTGACTGCTCTTCCAGACAACCTGAGTTCAGTTCCCAGCACCAAGATGTCCACTCACAACCATTGGTAATTCCAGTTCCAGGGGATCTGAAACCTTCTGACTTCTAATGGCACCAGGCTCACATTCATAGACATGCAGGAAGGTAAAACACTCATATACATAAGTATCTCTGTGTATGTGTGTGTGTGCGCACGCGTGTGCCTGTGTGAGTTTCTATGCACCACATGTGTGCAAGAGGCCAGAAGAAGGCACTGAATCCCCTGGAATTGGAGTTACAGGTAGCTGTGAATCATCATACGGGGTCTTGAAACCAAACTTAGGTCTGTAAATCAGTAAATGCCTTTAACCACTGAGCTACATAGGATCCAACTATGTTTGGCAGTATGTGATTTTGCCTACTGGGCTATTTCAGTGGTCCCTTTAATACTTTTCTTTTTAGTTTTGTTGTTTTTGTTTTTAGAGACAAGGTTTCTCTGTGTAGCCCTGGCTGTCCTGGAACTCCCTCTGTAGATGAGGCTGGCCTCAAACTGACAGAGATCCACCTGCCTCTGCCTCCCGAGTACTGGGACTAAAGGTGTGTGCCTCCACTGCCTGGCTCCCCTTTCCTACTTTTCAAGCTATGGCTTTGGATCCTTGCAGTGTTGCAGGGGGACAGAAGCAGGTAAATTTCCACTGGCTTCGTCCTGGCCTGAGGATCTGGCATTGACGGTTGCTGCACTTGGCAGGTGTTTATTGCTGACACTTCTGTGGGTGCTTTATGTTCTCTCATTACTGAGACCTCGATTTAGGCAGACATCATCCTTGGGCTCATTTCTTACTTCTCTAGCCTTAAGAATCTGGCCATCACTTTAACTGCTGCTGGCCGAGATCATCTTATCCCTCCAAGCTGTGCTCTTATGTAAAACCTGCAGTCGTGCCAGATGTTAGGGTGTGAATATGATGGGTTTTGGGGGGTGGTGGTGGGGCGCCAATCTCATGTATCCCAGGCTGGCCTTGAGCTCATGATGTAATGATGAATGATCTTGAACTCTTAGTCTTTCTGCTTCCACCTCCTGGGGCTGGGATTACAGGTGTCAATCATCGTGCCTGGTTTATATGGCACTGAAGATAGAAACCAAGGCTTTGTGCACAGTAGGCAAGCACTTTACCAACTGAACCACATTGCTAGCTCATATAATTTGACTCTGAAATGTCCCCTACAGGCTCAAAGCAGTGGGGGCCAGTGGAGGCTTCTGGGAAGTGATTAGACCACAAGGGCATGACCGGTTTGGTGCATTATATGTTTGGTGTGTTCAAAATGTGATGTCAGGGGTGGGGATTTAGCTCAGTGGTAGAGCACTTGCCTAGCAAGCGCAAGGCCCTGGGTTTGGTCCTCAGCTCTGGGGGAAAAAAAAAATCAAAATGTGATTGTCATTCCTGGGAGGTGATGAAAGGCAGGTGCCTAGTTGGAAGAAGGTAACTGGTACACGCTGGGAAAATGTATATTGTTCCCTCCTGCCTTTCCTCCTTTCATCTTTTCCTCATCTGCCATAAGGTAAATTGGGCACTCCAGCACGTGCTCCCCACCATGATGTGAGCCTCATCTCAGACCCATAGCATTGAAACCAGCCAGTTATGGACTAAGCCTGCGAACAGTCTAAATAAATAAATCATACTTTTCTTCCTTAAGTTCTTTTGCTCAGTTATTTTGTCAGAACAATGGAAACCTGGCTGCTTCACTACATCAACCTGCACTGTCACCTTTGCCCCCAAACTCTAGTCCATCCCTCACCATGTCTGTACCTCAGGTTTGACACCTCTCCTTTCCCAAGAGTGGGACGAGACTCAGCAGAATTCTTTCCAAAGAATGTCTCACCTAGGGTCTGGGCATCTGGCTGAGTCAATAAAGAGTATTTGCCTAGCATGCTCAAGGCCCTGAGCTCCATCCGTAGCACTACAAAGAATCCCCACACTCAGGAGGTAGAGGCAGAAGAATCAAAAACTCAGGTCAGTCGAAAAACCAAAAAAACAAACAAAAAACCAAAAAACCAAAAACAAACAAACAAACAAAAAAACCACCTCAGGTCAGGCCAGGTAGACTACTACTTTAACCCCAGCACTTGGGAGGATCTCAGAGTTCAAGGCCAGCCTGACCTGAGTGAATTCCAGAACAGCCAGGGCTACACAGAGAAACTCTAGCTTGAAAAGAAAAACAGAAAGACCTAAAACGTTCTTTTCAGTCAAGTTCTGAAAGCCTGGGTGCATCCCTGCATGGTACCCTGGGAGAGGGGAGGGAGTTGTTCCTGTTTCCTGGGAGCATCCCCAGGGGATGGTGTGAGAAGGTGGCAGGTAACAAGGGCTCCTCTTCTCAAAGTGCAGACTGAAACATTGCTGGAGACTTCCAGAAGGAAGAGCTGAGCTATGAGCTGGTTTGAAAACTTGGGCCGTGCAGAACCTGAGACTATCCTTTAGTCCTTCCTGAGCCTGTTTCCCAGATGAGATCTGGGGGAGGGCTTCCTGAAAGGTAGGCGACCAGAGTCCGGTGCTGATAGCTGCATTTGGTTTAGTCTGTCTTTTCAGACTGCAGTCACTCTGAAGTCAAGAACTCCTGTTGTTTTTCAGCTCTCAGTGTGAGCACGGGTTCTCGGATAGGATTGTGTTGCTGTTGGCATGTGTCCGTGTGTCCATTTGGAACGTCTGTGGGTGTGGATTGGGCATCTTTATCTCTCACATGCCCTCCTCCATCAGCCTAGACTGAAATGAGAGCTGCCAGTGCTACCCCAGCCTCACCATCCTCCTCCAGAAAGGACGAGCCAAAAGTCCTTTAACCCTGTATGTGGTTATTCAGGTTCTTTTTCCTAGATTTTGATTTTTGAAACATTGAGCCCAATTCCTTTTGCTTCTGGTTTTGATGTGACTTACATTTCTATCCCTGAGATGTCTTTCCTTCTCCCATGCTCTCTCATTCCCATCTCTTCATCCGACTGCCTCTGAGTTTTCAGCTTGCCCCCCTGAACTGTTGTTACTCAGTTGCTCAAACAGGGGTGGGGAGAACGCGTAGGCTAGGAAATCCCAGCAACCATGAGTTAATGCACGGGAGCCTTAAGCTTGGTGATTACTACAATTGTTGCTTAGTGGAAAAGCGCGCCATTAACTGGGCGCTCAGCCTCCTATTAGTATTACCCTGTAATTTAGTGACAATTAGATTCCCAGAAACCTAGACATAGGAAACAAGCGGGCAAAGGAGGCAGATGGCAGAAAGCAACAGTAGTCAGGGAGTTTTAGTTCAAGGCACTGTTTCCAGAAGGTGCAAGGCCAATGATGAGTGAGGGTGGAGCTTGGAGCAGGGTAATCATGCAAATGATTAAAGGAACTTTGTGTTTATTGGCCTTGAGGTTAGGGGCTGCCATGTTGATCCCATGTGCTGGGCTAGGCCTGGTGGAGAACAATGGGAGTAAAAGAGGCCTGTTAGATGCTCCCACCTGCCTTGCTTCATCTCGGGATCTACGGGGAAGACATTGGACTCTTGGAGTGCTTCATCTGGCTTTCTCCCCGAAAGAGGATATGTTGGGGCCAACATCCTGCCTACCCTAAGCTCTCTGAGACCACAGAAGGCTCAGGTCTGAAAATGACCATTCTCACTGATCAGGTATGCAGCTGGGGAGTGGAGATGAGGGAAGAGGGAAATGTGTAGCTAGGGCTATGCTATGTTTTGGGTGTGGTTTTTCCTTCTGGAGATTCATATGTTCTGAGTTTGACCCCAGTGCAGTCATTCTTGCATAGCTTGCATTCTCTCTCTCTCTCTCTCTCTCTCTCTCTCTCTCTCTCTATCCCTCTCTCTCTCTCCCTCTCTTGCTATCATGTCATATGTCATCCATCATGAGCCTAACTCACTGGAGCCAAGCTGAGGCTAACACCCATGACCTTGAATCTCTAGAACACCTTCTCTTTATAAAATATGTAGCCTTGGGTGTTCTGTTATAGTAACAGAAAACAATCTATCCTGAAAGGAGAAATTGTGAGGCAGAGAAGACTGGAGGAGGATGTTCATAGACCCTTTCATAGAACTATTTTTCTGTTCAACCTTCAGGATTTTATCTCTGTGTCAAGCCCTAGAGTTTGAGATCCCAAATGGTAAATATTACATCAACTTTCTTTCATGGAACTGGTCCAGGAAAAAAAGAGCCAGTTGTGAAATTTCAGCCTAGCCCAGTTTCTTGTCATTTTTCTCCAACAGTAGCCACCTTTGGCTACAGTCAAGTGGCTGAGGGCAGCGTTGGCTGAGCATACTAGGGCAGGGTAGGTGTGGGAGACAGACAGACAGACAGGCCAACGGAGACAGAAACAGAGACACAGAGGGAGAGAGGTATGTGTGTGTCTCTGGGGATGATATAGGAGTGGACCCAGGCCAGGAAGGATCCGCCAACCTAGGCAGTGTGAAGAAGACTGGGAAATACTTTGACTCCCACTTCCTTCACTCTCCATGTCTCATCTCTCTGAGGGTCCCGCTGTTCTAAAGCACTTAAACCCAAGTACTTAGTAGTGAAACACTTCCAGGATATTAGAAGATTCTAATATTCCAGGGAGTTGGAGGAACCCAAAACATTCGTCCCCAAATTTGAGTAAAGAACCTGGATACATGGAGGGAGGGTCCCCTTCCTTCTGACTTTCTTGGTGTCCGGTCTCCATTTCTCACTGTAACCATGTGATCCCAAATATCCTGGGGCATTTCCAGGACAGTTTCAGTTTTAAACTATTAGAGCCTATTGTCCTCTGAAATACTTATGAGGCCGCATGCCCTGATTTTGTTGTGGAAAAAAACCAAAAGTACAATCCTAGCTTACAGCATTTCCTGTGGCTGTGACTACATAAATCTCCACCTTCCCCGGCACCTCGGAGTTGTGGCATTTGGAAGAGTTGCAGGGACCCCACCTAAGAAGTTTTAGCTTGCAGGTTGAAGAGACGAAGGACGGGTACCTTCTGTGATTTTTCTGGGAACAGCTTGATTCTGAAGCTCCCCAAAGTGTACAAAAATTTATCCTGGTCACGGATAGGCTCAGACCCCACCTCTACCATTAAGTCTTAGTGGCTTTAGAGAGAGCTTCCAGCTCTTTAGAATTCTTTCTCTCTGTAGCAGTCAAAGTACCTCCCGAAGAGAACAGTCTGTTAAGTTTTGTTTTGTTTTCCAAGACAGGGTTTCTCTGTGTAGCCCTGGCTGTCCTGGAACTCACTCTGTAGACCAGGCTGGCCTTGAACTCTACCTGCCTCTGCGTCCCGGGTGCTGGGATTAAAGGAGTACGCCACCACACCCAGCTTTTTTTTTTTTTGTGTGTGTGGGGGGGGGTGTTTTTGGTTTTTTTTTTTGTTTGTTTTTTTAAGACAGCATTTCTCTGTGTATTCCTGGCTGTCCTGGAACTTGTTCTGTAGATCAAGGCTGGCAAAGTTAAGAATCCTACCAACCTCTGCCTCCCAAGTGCTGGGATTAAAGGTGTAGGCCACCACTGCTGGGCTTGAACAGTTTTAATTTATAATGTAAGAGATAACTGGCCTCTTCTTGTCCACTGGTCTCAACCCAATGCTGGGTCATAAATTCAGATGTATGTACTGAACTTTGGGCAGAACTTCAAGGCTATTCTCTATGAAGTAAAACTCAGGGTAATAATATACCACATATAGATTATTATGTACTGTACACACAAGCTGGAATATGCAGTACACTTGATTTGGATAAGGATTTTCCTTCTTCTTCTTGAAAGAGAAAGAGAGAGAGAGGGAGAGATTGATTCTCTCTACAGAGCTCTGAGCCCTTGCTATCTTGGAACTCAATGTGTAGACCAGGCTGGCCTCTAACTCACAGAGATCCTCCTATTTCTGCCTCCCACATGCTGGGATCAAAGTGTGTGCCACTGCCATGCCAGGCAGGGTCTGAATAAGTATTTCATGAAACTTGTTTCCTATTGGCGTATACATATGTGAGTTCTCTATCACTATGTAACATAAGCTTTATTTCAAAGGTCACAGTTTAAAATAGTTAAGACCATTCTGCTGGGACAAGTCACACACAGTCACATAGAAACTGAGATAGAAGGAAGGCATGGGGCCCACTAGATGGCTCAATAAATAAAGGTACTTGCCATCAAGACTGATGACCTGGGTTGTTCATTTTCAGCCCAAGCCCTTCCTCTTCCTTTCTTCTTCTTCCTCTTCCTCCCTTTCTTCTTCCTCTTCCTCCCTTTCTTCTTCTTCCCCCACCTCCTATTTGAGACAGGATTCCTCTGTGTACTGTATGGAACTAACTCTGTTGACCAGGTTGACCTTGAACTCAGAGATCCTCCTGCCTCTGTGTTCCCAGTGCTGGGATTAAAGGTGTGCCCTACTTCCCAGTGTCCCAAGCTCTTCCTTAATCAGCAGACAGCTCCCCTTGGGCATATGAATGGGGTTTGGGGTTGGCTCAGAATCAGTGGTCAAAGTTAGCCAGCCTTGAGGATGCGGGGTAGGCAAGGCTAGAAGTGGAGGAGCCTGGGTTTTGCAGCCCAGGGATGGGGCCTGGTGGCTGTGAGGGCGGCAGCCTTTCCCTGCTCCTGCTCACTGCCTGCTCTGCCATCGCAGAATGGGCTGCTAATTATAACTAAACACAATGAGCAATCAGAGCCTGCTGGCGCTGGAGCGCTCCTTAAAGATCTGGCAGGCTTTTTATTAGAACTTCCAGTAGCCCAGAGACTGCTGCAGTCGATGCTCCATCCTCCCCTCCCTCCTCCTCCCTCTCGAGGGGTGCCTGGTGCACCCAATGCAGTCTATACAGGACTTCCTTAGTTCCCACTGTGCCCAGTTCTGGGCTGCAGCGGGAATGGGAGCCAGGACTTTGTTCTTGCCTTCAATGAGCTAATCGTCGTCCCCGCAGTCTCTTGATTAGAATAAAAAGGCCCGGCCTGAAGGAGCCGAGCACGGGGTCAGAAGAGTTGTCGACCTCCCGAGTCCTTGGCTGCTTTTCTCGGATGCCTTTCTTTGGACATTTGTGAACATTTATTCAGGCACAAAAGTACTCACTGTGGCAGTGGTGGTCTCTGTAGTATATGCCAGGGAGGGGAACCCTTCCCAAATCTGGGGGTACTTAATCCTGAGTCAATAAATATATGCATGAAGCCGTTATAGTCCTTGGAACAGTTCTCTCGTGTTTATTTTGAGGACTCTGGAAGGGATGAATGTAGGGGGAAAGACAACCTGAGATCCCAGATCTTCTTTCTTGGCTTTGAGAGAAATGCACATCGCTGTTGCTGGGCCGAGAACCCTCAGGCCTGGCTGTCAGCAGGGAGGCATTCTTGGGTCTGGTGCTGCAGCTTCTTTTTCAGTCATTTCTTTTGTTATTCAAAGTGCTTGACTGAAGCAACTTAAGGGAGAGAGATCCATGGGAGCCTCTAACCTATAGGCTAATCAGGAAAGCGGAGAGCTTAGGCAAGAAGCCAGAGCGGGCGTCCCCTTCATGGTCCTTCATACTGAGCACTGGCAACTTCCCAAGACAGCAACACCCCAAGACAACTTCCCAAGACAGCACCAACACTGGGAGAGCTCATGTCCAAACTCAGATTGTGGGAGGTATTTCGGAAGCAGTCCACAGCATCTGCTGTTGCCCAAGGCACATTAAGGCTGTTGTAATTCATCAAGACATCATTCCCCTGGGGCACCGGCTTGGAGTGAGGGATGGTTGGGTCTCATCCTTTGAGGATTCTCTGAGGCACAATGCCAACCCAGAGCAGCACAACAGTGACGCATACTGTGGAAAGGATGAAGGGGGACTGGGGCATCACGAGAGGACATCCAGTCCCAGGCTGCCCTGGACTGAGGGCATTTCCAGGAAGTGAAGATGTGCAGGTTTAAGACCAGACAAATTATCAAAGGTTTGGGTTGAGTGGGTGGATAGGGAAAAGAATGGCAGGGTGTGTCTGGGTTTGTGTGTATGTCTGTGTGTGTCTGTGTGTTGTTTACTGGGAAGATGACAACACAAGACAGAGACTGAAAGGGGATATTTTGCTCTTTCATTGGGACAGGGTCTTCCTGGGTGCCCCAGGCTGGCTTGTGATCTCCCTGCTTTAGTTAACAGCAGCACACCATCATACCTACCTAAGTGAGAATGCAATCTGAGGCCTTACTTACCACCTTTGCAGTGCCTATATAGCAGAGGGTGACCTTGAACTGTTTCTCCTGTTGGATATAGGACTTAAATCACCATGTAGAATTTTGTGCTGCTAGAGATTGAACCTGGGGTTTCATACTAGCTTGGCAAGTGCTCTACCATCTACCCACTAAGCTACATCCCCAAGCCAAGAGGGATTAGACAGGGTTTCTCTATGTAGCTCTGGCTGTCCTGAAACTCACTTTGTAGACCAGGCTGGCCTCGAACTCAGAAATCCACCTGCCTCTGCCTCCCGAGTGCTGGGATCAAAGGCGTGCGCCACCACGCCCGGCTTTTTTTTTTTTTTTTTTTTTTTTGAGACAGAGACTATGTATGTCTAGCTGTCCTGGAACTCACTATGAAGACCAGGCTACCAGACTGGCCTCAAACTCACAAAGATCTGCTTCCCCTCCTTCTGCCTCCCAAGAAATGGGATTAAAAATGTGTCACCACACTTGACCTACACACAGATTTTTAAAAACAAAGACCTAAACCGGGCGTGGTGGCCCACACCTTTAATCCCAGCACTCGGGAGGCAGAGGCAGGCAAATTTCTGAGTTCGAAACCAGCCTGGTCTACAAAATGAGTTCCAGAACAGCCAGAGAAACTCTGTCTCAAAAAACAAAAACAAAAAAACCCCCAAAGACCTAAACTGAAAAGGTCAGCTTAGGAACTTTGGGAAGGTCATAGAACACTTAACCCTAATGTTAATTAGGGAGAACCTAATTAACATTGGTCTGACCACAGGCCTGGGACTACTTGTGGGTGGGGTCACATTCTACATGACGACTGTTGCCCACCTTCAGACAAGAGAAGGCCTTGTCACCTCTTTCCCTAAAGACCAATCAGTTTAAAGGGTGCACTGTTCTGCCAATCATATTGTGCCTAGTTGCTGATGCTCTCTCTATTCTGCCCCTGGAAACCATATAAAAACTTGCTGAACGGGTGCTGGGGGGTCGCCACCTCTCCTCTGGGTCTGGCACAACCCCAATGCACTGGAACAATAAATTCCTCTTGGGTTTTGCATGGATCCCAGCTCCACGCAGTTCACTCACGGGGAGGGGAGGTCCCCAGTAAGCTAAGGTTCCTAGGAGTCTTACAAAACCATCAGTTGTGGCACATGCCTTTAATCCCAGCACTGGGGGCTTGGGAGTTGGGAAGAGAAGCAGGCAAATCTCTGTGAATTTGAAGCCAGTCTGGTCTACAAAGCAGGTTCCAGGACATCCCAGGGTTACACAGGGAAACACCATCGGGAAACAGTAACAAAACCCACAAAAACCCCATGAAGACCTAGATACAGTCAGTAAATACACAGAACAAAAGTCCGAAGTCGCCAGTAACATCTAACTGCATACTAAAGAAATTTTTGTGGATTTGTCAAAGATTTAGGAGGAGGATTTTTTTTTCTCCCCCAAAATTTAAAGTGCTTCAGTCTCTGCAGAGAAATTTGATTCCAAATTAAAAAAACAAAGAGGCAGGAGAATTGGCTCTGCAGTTAAGAGGACTTGTCTATTATGCAGGGGACCCAGGTTCACTTCCCAGCATGGAGGCTCACAACCCTTTGTTATTGTTCCAGTCCTATGGGGGATCCCTTGCCTTCTTCTGACCTCCTTAGACACCCAGCACAAAAGTAGTGCACATACATATATGCAGGCAAATCACTCACACCCATAAAGTAGTATGTAAATATGAAGATGCGGAACAAGGCAAAAGCAAGCTTTGCTACATCCGTGTGAAGCTGGTTATGATGCTGACTGTCCTTAATCAGCGGTTCTCAACCTTCCTAACACTGAGACCCTTTAATCCAGTTACTCATGTTGTGGGGACCCCCAAACCATAAAACTATTTTGTTGCCTCTTCATAACTGCAATTTTGCTACTGTTATGAATCGTAATATAAATATCTAACATTGCAGGATATCAGACGTTTGACCCCATGAAAGGGTCATTCGACCCCCAAAGGAGTCACAACCTAGGGACTGAGAACCGTTCCCTTTAATCCTAGCTTTCTGGAGGCAGAGGCTGGCAGATCTTTGGGAACTTGAGGCCAGCCTGGATTGCATAGAGAGTTCTAGGCCAGCCATGGTCTGTCTGAGATCCTGTCTCAAAGACAAAAAACAAAACAAAAACCCATATACTGAGAACAATTATTAATTTTGGGGGATTTGGTCTTTAGAAAATGACGGGGGGTGGGGGGGAGCCGGACATGGTGGTGCACACCTTTAATCCCAGCACTTGGGAGGCAGAGGCAGGCAGATTTCTGAGTTCGAGGCCATCTTGGTCTACAGAGTGAGTTCTAGGACAGCCAGGGCTACACAGAGAAACCCTGTCTCAAAAAACAAAAACAAAACAAAACAAACAGACAGACAGACAGACAGACAGAAAGAAAAAGAAAATGACCAGAGCTGGGCAATGGTGGTGCACGCCTTTAATCCCAGCACTTGGGAGGCAGAGGCAGGTGGATTTCTGAGTTCAAGGCCAGCCTGGTCTACAAAGTGAGCTCCAGGACAGCCAGGGATATACAGAGAAACCCTGTCTCGGAAAAAAAAAAAAGAAAAAAAAAAAAAAAGAAAATGACTAGAGCTATAATCCAAGTTTGGGGTACTGTTCAAGGATGCCACTTCAAAATAAAGTCAAATTGGAGGCAAACTAAAATTTCCTTTCAGGAACCCCATGTCCCCTCCCCCCCGAAAAAAACTCAACCACATTTCTCTCAGTCTTTAGCAAAGCAATTCAACTCTTTCTTGTTCTGCCCTCACTTCTCCATTTATGCCCCACAGCCTATATTTTAGACTCAAATACTTCTTTTCCGAAGAAAAATGTTACCATTAGCCCTTAGGATATTTTTCCCCCAGTCATTCTTAGCTTGCACAACTCAGAGGCTGTTTGGCCCTTTTGGCATAGATTCAGTCAGAACAATTTTGGCCGTAAGTACTAAAAACCATCTCATGATGAAGGAGCATGAGGCAGAGGAGGGGGAGGAAGAGTAGGAGCAATTGAATGTGGGAACTTTATCTAAAATGCCTTGGGTTGAGGCCTTTGATCCCAGCACTGGGGAGGCAGCCAGTGGATCTCTGTGAGCTTGAGGCCAGTCTAGTCTACATTATGACTTCCAGAGCAGCCAGACCCTATGGATAAAATAAAATCAACAAATAAAAGTGCCTTGGAGGCTCAGTAGGCTAAAGCACTGGCTGCTCTTAGAGAGGACCTGGCTCTGATTCCTAGGGCCAAGATGGCAGCTCACAACCTCTTGTAACTCCAGTCCCAGGGGATCCAAAACCCTCTCTGGCCCCTGTGGGCACTAGGCATGAACTTGGTGCACAGACATATGTGCAGACAGAACACGTATACACATAAAATAAGATAAAAGAGAATACTTAGGAGGTGGAGGCAGAGGCATCTGGATCCCTGAGTTTGAGGCAAGCCTGGTCTACATAGTTCCAGGACAGCCAGGGCAACACAGTGAGACTGTCTCAAACAACAACAAACAAACGGGAAATGCCTAGGGCTGGCTCCTTCTCTAACAGCCTTTTCTTTCATTTAAAGCAATTTTGACTTTGACCATCTACTTGGCTCCTTATTGGTTGTGTGTCTACTGACAAGTTACTTAACCATTCTCAGTGTCTTCCCCTGTAGATTGTCTCATCTAGTTTATTACTTCCCGGGTACCCCTTACAAACTGCATTTATGCATTTAGTTAGTTACTTTGTGAAATGGAAACTTAAGGGTTCTTTGGAAAGTCAGTTGTGTTGGATGGCGTTTTGCTGAGGCAAACCCAGGAAGGGACGTTTTGCTGAAGTGGACACAGGTGAAAGGTTAAGGCAGACTTGTGACACAGGTGACAGGATGTTCTGTCAAAACTAATATGTGAAAGGACAGGTGGTGAAGGATTCTTTGTTAATGGCATGTATGTATTTGTTCTTCTTATGTTGTGTAGTTGAGATCCATTTGTTGAGACTCTAGAGAGAGAAACAAACCAAAGACCTTTTTGGTGGTATGTTGTAGTTTCTTGTAGCTTCCTTGGACTTGGGGCCATTGGCAGAGTCAGCTGAGACAGACACAAGTGGAGTTTTGTTTAAGCCTCACAGTGCTGAGGCAAGATCCCCGGAGAACACATGCTGTTTGGAGAGAGTATAAAAAGGACTCAATAGGGGGTTGGGGGGAGGTCTGGATCTGGAGAGATGGCTCAGTGGTTAAGAGCACTGACTGCTCTTCCAGAGGTCCTGAGTTCAATTCCCAGCAACCACATGGTGGCTCACAACCATCTGTTATGGGATCCGATGCCCTCTTCTGGTGTGTCTGAAGACAGCTACAGTAAATTAAAAAAAAAAAAAAAAAAAAAAAAGAAGGACTCAAGGGAGTGACAGGAGCTTGTTTGGCTTGCTTGTTGGTCTCTCTTCATTGACCTTTTTCTGGCATTCTTGTTAGCCCCAGTCTTTCATGTTGACTTGTGCCAAGGCTGAGGCCTGTGTCTGCTAGGTGGTGCCACCCGCTGCTATCCTAACTCTACCAAACTGAACTGCTGGTGTATCTGTGAAGTGTTTATGAGTGGCTGCTGCTGACTTCCTGACAATACAGATGGGATTTGCTTCTAAGAACCATAGCTAAACAGGGCCACTTCCCTGTATCCTTTCTTTTCCACTACCTCTGGTGGATGGTGGGCTACAGGGAAGATTAAAGCATTTAAAAACCATTATTAAAAGTAGGTGTTAAAAATATAAAAGTTACAAGTAGTCAGCCCGAGTCCACAAAAGCAACAACAACAACAAAAAAAACCATACTGTACCATCAGAAGTTTTTTGGTGCATTTCTCTCTATGGAGACAAATGGAGCTCAACTGCCCAGTACAAGGAGGACCAATACATGCCTGTCATTAGCGAAGAATCCTTCACCACGTGTCCTTTCACGTGTTTGTTTTAACAGAACATCTTTTCACCAATGTCTACATGTTCCTTCATGGAGTCTGCCTTAACCTTTCGCCTGTGTCTACTTCAGCAAAACACCATCCAACACAACTGACTTTCTCTTACACGCGTTTCGGCACCAACTCTTACTCGCGTTCTCGCGACCGGCCAGGAAGAACACAACAAACCAGAATCTTCTGTGGCAAAGCTTTATTGCTTACATCTTCAGGAGCCAGAGAGCAAGAGTCAGAGCAAGAGAGAGAAAGAAAGCAAGAAAAAGAACAAGAACAAGAAAGCAAGAGCAAGAGAGAGAAAAAGCAAGAACAAGAGAGAGAAAAAGCAAGAACAAGAGAGAGAAAAAGCAAGAACAAGAGAGAGAAAAAGCATGGCAAAACCCCGTCCCTTTTAAGGAGAATTATCCTCCGCCTAGGATGTATTACTCCCTGATTGGCTGCAGCCCATCGGCCCAGTTGTCATCACGAGAAAGGCAGAACACATGGCGGGAAAACTGCCCCTGCACGTGTGCAGATTATGTTTACCACTTAGAACACAGCTGTCAGCACCATCTTGTAATGGCAAATGTGAGGGCGGCTTCCCACAACTTTCTAAAGAATCCTTAAATTTCCACTTTAACTTTGTAATGGTAGAGGTTCAGTTGTGCTACTGTGTGTGTGTGTGTGTGTGTGTGTGTGTGTGTGTGTGTGTGTAGGATGGAGGATAGCTTGCAGGAGGTGGTCCTTTGCTCCCACCCTGCGGGTACTGGTGGTCAAACACAGGTCTTCAGAAATGGTGTCTAAATCATTTACTCACTGTGATGGTTTGAATATGCTTGGGCCTTGGGAAGTGGCACTATTAGGAGGTGTGGCCATGTTGGAGGAAGTGTGTTACTATATAGGCGGGCTTTTTAAAACCCAAACTAAGACACCCACTCAGTCATCTTGCCAGCCTATTTTGTTTTTGTCCCCAGCTCCTGAAACAACTCTTAAAACCCAGAGGATTTCCAGAGTTTGTTGTTGTTGTTCCTAAGAGGCCGCCTTAATCACTGAGTTTATCGTAGTGAGGCAGAGTGGGCACCATTCCCAGCACCCCCTACAAGCCCCCACCTCCAGAGACTACCCCTCCCAATCCCCGGGCCTTCCTACTCACCCTCCTGTCTATCCATTTGTCCCTCCACACCATTACAGCCTTAGCTTCTCAGGTTAATCTGTGTCCTATCACAATAAATTCTCTGATATAAGCACACTCTATAATCCTAGCACTGGAGGTTGAAGCAGCTTGGCTGGAGGCTCAAAGCCAGGCTGGTCTACCTGCTCACACCAAGTATTTAAAATAAAATAAAAAAGAAAACCAACACTGACATATAGTCTGGGCCCTTGTGTGATATTAGAATAGTTCTGCATGTTCTTTAAAACTTGTAGAACTGTTAGGCTGTCATAGCGAAATACCACATGCTGGCTGGTTGAAGCAGTAAATTGATTCTCTTACACTTCTGAGGGCAATTGTCAGAGATTAGTGGGAAAGAGCACTTAACCGTGAAAGAAAGAGGACCCGGGTTCAAATCCTTAGGACCCACATAAAAGCTAGACAGGACTGCCCATCCTGTAGCCTGAATGGAAAAAAAAAAAAAAAAAAAAAAGGAGAGGAACTATGACTTGGTAGAGGGAAGGAAGGTTTTTATAGACAGGTGGGAGAGCATGGCCCAAGGCAGGGACATCTGGCCGAGTCCAGAGTCTGGATACATGACCAGACTGAACTGGGCCATATGGGGAGGGCTGAGGAGAGGAAAAGAGAAGGCAGAGAGGGGAGAAGGGGAAAGGAGAGGTGGAACAGGGAGGAGGTGAATGGAGAGGGAAGGGAGGAGAACCAGTAGAACAGCCAGGAGCCCCAAAGGTACAAAAAAAAAAAAAAAAAAAAAACCAAAAAGCAGGTAACCAAAATGGTTGGACTTTATAGGGAAGAGCGCCCAGACCCCTGGGCTGGAGAGGTCAGGGTAGGGGGTGAGGGGCAAAGTATGCCAGCCAGGGGACCCTGTAACAGGCTCTCCCTATAACCCCTAAGGGATATAAGGAGAGCCTGGAAGCCAGGACCTTTTTGTATTTTCGGTAGGCACCTTAGCCATTTGTCCCAGGTTTGATAACCTATTTTTTGTTTGTTTGTTTGTTTGTTTGTTTGTTTATAAAAACTTAAGCCTTTTTGCTGATAATTGATGAATGGTATGGGGCAAAGCAGAATCTTCTCTCTTACCATTTCCTGCTGACATTGGAGTGTCCTTGGCGGGGGTGGGGGTCGGGTGGAGAGTGCTAAGGGATCTGGTCTGCTGGCCAAGTCTGGGAGAGGCGGGGAGCTGATCCGCTTGCTGCTGTTAAAGCTACAGTCAGTCAATATCACCAGAGATCTGAGAAGGATGAGTTATAGCTGGAATGACAGAGACTTCCCTGTTACAAGAGACCTTAGGGTCCAGGGGTCTTCACGGTTTCATTGTGGGCAGTGGGCAGTCTTCGTCTGTCACATAGCCTAAGCATTTCATCTTTAGCTGTCATACAGAGGAACCTAGGCCTTTGGCTGTCAGGTCTGTGAGATTTGTCCTATAGGGGAACTTGGAAGAGCTGACCTCTTACTTTGACCAGGCAAAATAGGGCAATCAACCCAAAAACTGCCCACAGTTTGAGCAGAGCTCTGACAGATGAGGCATGGAGCATTTTTTCCCAGTGGTGAGCACTACCACCATCCTGGTGGAGTCCTTGTGCCTCATATATCTTCTTTGGAAACCATCGGGGTTCCTGCTAGGAGGGGATAGTTCTGTCTATTATGGGAAGCTTGGCAAGCCAGCTCAGTCAGTCAACAGACTCTCCAGGGAGGGAGTGAAGATTGAAAAGAAAAAGACAACTAGACAACACTGTAACATGATCCCAGCCAGTTCTGAAGCAAAAGCAGGTTTCAGCTTTTATATCTTTCTAGGTACATTCTAGAATTTGGTCAGTCCTAAGACATAAAGTAGTAAATGAACAAATGAAGCATGAACAGAGGTCCCATGCTTACTGTATTCAAGGTCTTAACAAGACCCATCAAGATACAAAGAACACATTCCCCAACTCTATTCATCCTGAGCCTACATCCTTGCCCTCCTAGCCCAAAGTCGAATTCCTGCCAATTCCTAGAAGCTGCCTCAAAAGCTCTCCACAGAAGTTTAAACATTTTAATACTTTTTATGTGCATTGGCATTTTGCCTGCGTGTATGTCTGAGTGAGGGTGTCAGATCTTGAAGTTACAGATGGTTGTAAGCTGCCATGTGGGTACTGGGGACTGAACCCTGGACCTCTAGAAGAGCAACCAGTTCTCTTAACCACTGAGCCATCCCTCCAGCCCCCAAGAAGCATAAACATTTTAAATGCCATATTCAGAAGATCTCTGAAGCATTTGAGGACCATCTATCTATTAATAAATTTCAGGCTTAGCCTCAAAAAACATATGCAGGAGACTAAATAAAGCTTGTCACTAAATTAATAGCTTACAAGCTCGTAGCTTATATAAGGTTAGGATTTTTAGAACTTTATCCCTGTTGAGTTTGAGTCTTAAAAGTTTGAGTTGGGGCTGGTGAGATGCTCTTCTGAAAGTCCCAAGTTCAAATTCCAGCAATCACATGATGGCTCACAACCAGAGATCTGACGCCCTCTTCTGGTGTGTCTGAAGTCAGCTACAGTGTACCTATTTATAATAACAAATAAATCTTTGGGCCTGAGCGAATGGAGTGAGCAGGGCCAACCAGAGTGAGCGGGGCTGACTGGAACAGCAGAGGCCCTAAAAAAACCCAAAAAGTCAATTCCCAACAACCACATGAAGGCTCACAGCCACCTGTACAGCTACAGTGTACTCACATACATGAAGTACATAAATAAATCTTTTTTTTTTTTTTTTTTTGGTTTTTCGAGACAGGGTTTCTCTGTGTAGTCCTGACTGTCCTAGAACTCACTCTGTAGACCAGGCTGGCCTTGAACTCAGAAATCCACCTGCCTGAGTAATTGCACAAGAGGTGTCCCTGGTCCCTGTGATTGGAGCTCAGTTGGGGAGAGAGGAGATTCCTGGCATACCTGAGTGGTGATTGTATTAAAGGTAGACAAACTGGGCAGCTAGGGGTGACATTTATCTAGTAAAGAAGTGGGTGGGGCTGGGAGATAGAGAGGTGGCTCAGCCATGGAGAGCCTTCTCAGCAGGGGCTCACAACCATCTGTAATTGGATCTGATGCCCGATTCTGGTGTGTCAGCAACAGGGTGCTCATTTATATAAAATAAATAAATAAAATCTAGAAGAAAAAAAAAAAGGAGGGGTGCAGAGCAGAGAAAGAACAGGTAGAAGGAAGCACCAGCTGAAGTATCGGACTTTAGAGTTGTTTTTTTGGTTTTGATTTTCAAGATAGGGTCTCTCTGTGAATCTCTGGCTGTTCTGGAACTCTCTTTCTCTATAGACCAGGCTGGCCCAAAACTAACAGAGCTTCATCTGTCTCTGTCTCCAGGGTACCGAGATTAAAGGTGTGTGCCACCAAACCTGGCCAGCCTCTAGGATTAGGAATCAAATTTTGTGAGTGGCAGCAGCCAGCAGAAACAAGTGATCCGTGCATACCTTAGCAGAGTCAGGTTGGCAGCTTGGTTCAGAACAGCCGAGTTCCTTGAGTCAAAAACGTATTTAGGCCATTCTCGGGTTTTGGAACCAAATGAATGAATAAAAGAAAGGGAAGAAGGAAAACTTGACTGCTCTTGAGTATGGGGGAGGAGAAAGCTTATTACAGGAGAGCATAGGTAGACATGGGGACTTCTGAGAGTCCAAGGTGGGCATGATGAGATTGAGTTAGGTCATATGAGGAGAGGTGGAGGGAGGGAGAGGGGAGAGAGGGGAACAAGATGCAACAGCCAGGAGGCCCAAAAGTACAAAGAGTGGGTAACCAGAATGGCTGAATGGCTGGTTTATATAGGGAAGAGCACCCCAACCCCCCACCCCCCGTGGAGAACTGAGGTTAAGGGCTAGTGTACTGGTGTATACCAGCTAGAATGGCCCTGTAACAGGTAGGACTGAGGGATGTTGGGAGAACCTGGTGAAGAGGTCCTATCTGATATGTTAAATAGGCAAGTTAGCCACTTGTTGTTCCTGTTTGAAAGCTAACATAATTCAGATAGAGCTCTGGATCTATCAGCTAACAGCCAAAAGTGAGGATTTCAGTGAGAAATCTTCTCGAAATAAAAAAATAATAATAAAAATAAAAAGACCCAAACCAACCAGCCAAATAAAAATAAAGAGTAACAGAGAAAGACTTTAGGGGACGGGCTGGAGAGATGGCTCAGTGGTTAAGAGCATTGACTGCTCTTCCAGAGGTCCTGAGTTCAATTCCCAGCAACCACATGAGGGCTCACAACCATCTGTAATGGGGTCTGATGCCCTCTTCCGGTGTGTCTGAAGAGAGCAACAGTATACTCATACATAAAACAAACAATTCTTTAAAAAATAAAAGGGGGTGGGTGGGTGGGTGGGGCAAAGCAAGAGGGAGAAGGGAAGGGGGAAAAAAGAAAAAGAAAGACATTAGAGTCATCCTCTGACTTTCCCATGTATGCACAGGGGTACACAGAGCCACATACACAAATGTGCATATCACACACACACACACACACACACACACACACAGAGGACATGACTCCTATCAGAGCAGAGCCTTGCCTTCAGGATCTCATCCAACTTTAATTATAGTCATGAGATTAAATGACATTTCTATCAATGATGGGCCATCATTAAGGTGGAAGTTCTCTAAGGTTATATCCTCAGGTGACGGCTATAGTCATCTTTACTTTGCGCAAGGTAAGTTTATAAAATAAAATTGCCTAATGACCCATTTCTCAGAATGTATCTTTACCATTTAGCAGTCCTTGAGGGGCTGGAGTAGTGGCTCAGTGGGTAGAGTGCTTGCCTGGCATGCGTGAAGCCCTAGGTTTGAACTCCCGCACGGCATATAAATCAGACCTGATGGCCCAGCTCTCAATCCCTCACACTAGGAAGCCGAAGACCAGAGGCCACGAGGTTCAGGCTTATCCCAGTGACGCAGGATGAGGTCAGCCTGAGTTCCATGAGGTTATATGATCACTTCTTTAGAAGCTTCTCTCCAACTACAGCCACACCTTGAGTTAGGGCTTCAACATGCAAATCTGGGGGTGGGGCAATCACTCAATCCTATAGACAGTCCTCCCTTCAGAAGGTGGAATCTACTCCCTGGGAGGTGGAGTGGACTCAGTGACCTTCTCCTAAATACAAAGTGTAGCCAGGAAATGAATTTTGAGTTCTGAGTCTAGGCCAAAACAGAATATGGTCTCCCCAGTGCTCCCTCTTGGACTGTAGTTCTGAGAGGAGCCACTTACAAGTACACACTAGGCAGCCTGTGGACAAGTCCTCTGGGAGAGGAAGTGCGTCTCTTTGGTCACTCCCACCTGTCGGACCACCTCCTACTCAGCAATTCTGCCGGGTCTCTACTTAACCCTGGCTGTCCTGGAGCTCACTGTGTAGACCAGGCTGGTCTTGAACTTACAAAGATTCACCTGCCTCTGTCCTCCAAGTGCTGGGATGGAAGGGGTGCGCCGCCATTGCTGGACCAACTTTCATAATCCTCATGATTGCGTGCACGACACATCCTCTCTTCTCGGGCCTCCACATAGCTCAGCCCACATCTCACTCCCAGCTTATGACATCATTTTCTTCCCACTTAGAAGAAAGAAATCAGAAAATAATCCTTATCCGACACCAAAAATACCTACTTCCCCTGGGCAGGCCCACACATCGTGCCGGCCCTTAGTGTGCTGTGAATGGACTGTCCACACGTCTGTCTTGGCTAGCCCCTCCCCTCGCTCAGGATTCTTTCCCCCTCTTGCTTATTAAAGTCATCTCTCCGGCAATTATCCTCTCATCTGCATCATCAAATGTTCTCTCTCAAGGGGATTGTTCTCATCAGCATACTAATGGGATATAAAAACTCATCTCCAAAAAAAAAAAAAAATCTTCCATTTCCCCCTCATTCCAGTCACCATTTGTCTGCTACCCGGGCGTAACCGCAGTTTAAAAATATCTGCAGTCAACCGGGCTTGGGGATGCTCACCTTTAATCTTAGCACTTGGGAGACAGAGGCAGGTGGATCTCTGTGAGTTCCAGGCCAATTAGAGCTGCAGGGAGAGATACTGTTTCAAACAAACAAGGTCAACAGATCTATACTGTAGGGTGCTGGTGCTGGAGAGATGTCTCCCTATGTAGAGCAGGTGCAGATGACATGCGTTTGTTTCTCAGCACACACATCCAGTGGTTCCCGACTCCAGTTCCAGGATCCCCCTCATGCCACTGGGATCCAGGAGCACTAGCACATGCGAAAGCACACACACACAAACACAAATACACACACATACACACACACACACAAATACAATTTTAAATGATCAGAATAGTGCTAGGGAGATGGTTCAATTGTTAAGATCATTGGTTGCTCTTCCAGAAGTCCCGAGTTCAATCCCCAGCACCCAAATGGTGCTCATAATCATCTCTAGCCCCACTCCTCTGGGAGCTGCTGCTCCTTTTTAGGTCCTGTGGGCACTAGGCGTGGTGTAGTGTGCAGAGATACATACAGGCAAAACACTCATACACATCAAAGAAAAGTACTTTTAAATGGTAATAATAAGTCTTTGCTGTTGTTTTTGAGATAGCGTTTGTGTAGCCCTGGCTGTCCTGCAACTCACTCTGTAGACCAGGCTAGCCTTGAACTCACAGAGATCCACCTGCCTCTGCCTCCCAAGTGCTGGGATTAAAGGCCTGTGCCACCGCTGCCCTGCTAATAAATCTTTTATAAAGGAAAAGGCATATTTATACTGTTTCTATTACACTCCAGGCTTTTGTCACAACATGACATCAAAACCGTGTTTTCCAAGGTCACCAATGACTTCCCCGTTGATAGATTTGATGGCGAATTTTCCTTTCTTTTCTGACCCATCAGTAGGATTCTGTCCTTTATTACTCTGGGCCTCTCTTTTCATCTTTTCCACTTTCTCCAGTTGCTCCCAGGACTCTAGAGTCATCCTCCTGACTCACTAGCTCCTCCTTGACTACTTGTCCAGACCCACTTTCTCCCTTTGTATAGCCCTAAAGTTAGAGTAAGCCTCAGGTTTAATTCTCCATGCCTCTGCCCTCCTCTCTTCTCTCCTCATCCGCTTCCATACACCGCTTGTTCCTCTAAGCCAGAGTCTCACCAGGACCCAGAATGAGTAAAGTCGTCCTTCTTTTTGGCCTTGTGAGTGTGCGCATGCGCACCCTGGATGTGCGCATGCACGTAGAGGCCAGAGGTCAATGTTACTCAGGAGTTGCCTCGCTTGCTCTTTAGTACAGAGTTCTTCACTAGCCAGACATGCACCTGATTATGCCAAGATAGCTGAGGAGACTTCGGAAGGAACCCACTGTCTCTGAGTCAGAAGCTCTGGTAGCCAGCGTGTGGCCACTGTGCTAGGCTTCTTATGTGGGTGCTCGGGATCAAACACAGGTCCTCAGCTGGCAAAGCAAGCACATTACCGACAGATCTGTTGTCCCAGTCTCCTTTTGATATATCTTCCCCCAATTCTCATCATTTTTTTCTTTCCTTGATACTTAGTGTATTCATGTTCAAGGGGAAGAGCTAGGATCGAAACATCACCTAGCGGGTTTAGTACAGCACATGATGGAAATAATAATTTAAATTTAGCTGAATTACTTCTCTCAGGAAGCAGTATCTATGCTCACCCTAAAGGCAAAGTTGCCCTTCCCTTCCAGGGAGCTGTCAAACCCGGGAAGATAATGTTCAAGTCTCATCGGTTCAGGAGTGGGAAGGGGACTAGATGTGGACTTGGGGGACAGGAAGGCTTTTTCCAGAATTGCTGGGGTTTGCTGATTGCTGACTTGGCTTTCCCGTGGGATGTACCTGAGTTTCCTGTTTCGATTTTGTGATGCTCGAGTGCTAGAGAGTAGCTGGAGCTTGTGAAAAGCTGAGGATGAGAAAGAATGGGGCTTTGAGAAAATACTGCAAGGTGAGCCTATATCTTCAAAAGATAAAACAACAATCTAACTCATTAAAAAATGGAAAAATGGCACGCCTTTAATCCTAGCACTTGGGAGGCAGAGGCAGGCGGATTTCTGAGTGCGAAGCCAGCCTGGTCTACAGAGTGAGTTCCAGGACAGCCAGGGCTACACAGAGAAACCCTGTCTCAAAAAACCAAAAAAAAAAAAAAAAAAAAAAAAGGAGAAATGAAACTAAGCTGGTTGTGGTAACACTCTCATGTGCACCTCGGAGCACTTGGAAGTGTAGGTAGGAGAGATAGACTGCAACGTCATTCTTTTCTACATACTGAGTTTGAAGCCAGCTTGGGCTTTGAGACTACCTAAAACAATTTAAAAAGGTACAATGATTGAGACCACTTTAAAAGTTACTTTTAGTTACTGAAACTTTTTTTTTTTCTCGAAATGGTTTTTTAAATCGTGGGCGGGGCAAACATGTCAAGCACATGGGGTCTGCAGAGGACAGCTCTCTGTGAGCTCAGGAGCATCTGTCTGTCTGTCTGTCTGTGTGCTTGTGCATGTGGTCCCTCTTACTGTGTGCATGTGCATGGGTGCCTCTCTATGTGTGCACATGTGCATCCACTTTTGTTTCTGTGTGTATTTGCTTGTGTGTGTGTGTTTGTGTGTGTGTACTCCTGTAAGTAAGCCTACCAAACTATAATATATATAACCTGTCCAGACACTTTTATCTTCTACTGTACTGTCCTTTCTGACCTTCCAGGTACCTCAGAATCCTTCCACTCATCTGTTATCAGCTGGGAGCTGGTGACCTTCTGGAGTCAGCCTCTGTTGGAGGCAGATGCATTGTTCCGGTGGCTGCAGATGGGGAGTCCTTCAGGCTCAAAAGTAGAAATCTCTGGTAGATTTTTTTGGCTTTGAGACAAGCAAGTGGACGCAGAGGATCTCTTGCAGGGAGAGGTGGTGTTACCCGCTGCGTGGTGGCCATATGTGGTCATTCATAGTTCTCTACCACAAGTCTCCCGGTGTATGTCACTTATTTTCACGTAGCCTATAACAAATGTTAAGCCATCAGACTCTCAGAATAAAGAGCAAATACGTAGAATGAGAATGTAAGTTTTTATGGAAGTGTGCAGTCTTTTGGGGGGAGGTGGAGCTCTGAATGCACTTTCAGTATCAAGCCTCGCTGAGAGGCAAGCTCTTCAAGCTGGAAGAGGAGCATCCGGAAATATGAGTTTGTCATGGAAACGCTGACAGGGCTTCATCAGAGGGGCTGCTCACAGGTGCAGCCCGGAACGGCGACACAGCCTCTCATAGCTTATTTCCATTCCAGCCTGCTGACTGAGTTCTCTTTCCTGTAGCCGGGCCCTGGGACAGTCTGAAGGTTTTCTGGGGGAGCTGGGTAGTTCTTACCAGGAAGGTGAGAGGGTTCAGATTCCTGGAGCTGGAAATAATCTTGGTATCAGTTTCACATCTGATAAAAGGGCTTATAGGGAGGGTGGAGGGGAGAGTGGTGTAGAAAAGGAGGCACAGTCCAGTCGTATACAGGCACCAGTTTCATGTCTTCATCCCTGTAGTTTGCAGCCCATCGAGGAGCCTGACTTCTCTGGGTTATAGAAAAGCAAACACGCTGAGCCCCACCCCCACCCCACCTTCACCTCACCCCCAACTAGGAAGCAGGACCACATTCTTGTGTGGGTTGGGCAGACCACTGGTATAGAATTCAGAAGTGTGCCAGCCCTTGTGGCTGAGACCAAAGCTGGGAAATACAGGCTTTACCATAGCTCTATAGCAGGGAGAAAGGTGGAAAGACATTCCTCCTGGGCAAGGTGGCACAATGACCACCTCTTGATCCTGACGAGACATGAGTGACTCTTGTTATCAGCTGACTTTTGCTTTACAGTGGGTTTTGTAAGATATTCTTTGTTCTTCCCAACCGGGCCCCCTGGGAGCCCTAGCCCTAGACTGAGAAGGGCACTACTAGCAGCTTTAGGAAGTCAACGGGCTGGGCCTGTGTGGCTCTGCTGCGTGGGGTTGGGTAAAGGAAAAGGTTGGCCCTGGAAAGCTTCCAACTGGTAAGGAAACTGTGCTCTTTCTAGCACCCAGTCTAAACCAGTAAAGGAGACATGGAGTCCAAGGATGCTGAAAGAAAAAGACTAGTCCATACATCCCTAAACTGGCAGTCTAAATGAAAACCAAAGCCGGGCAGTAATGGTGCTTGCCTTTAATCCCATCACTTGGGAGGCAGAGGCAGGCGGATTTCTGAGTTCGAGGCCAGCCGGGTCTACAGAGTGAGTTCCAGGACAGCCAGGGCTACACAGAGAAACCCTGTCTGGAAAAAAGGAAGGGAAGGGAAGGGAAGGGAAGGGAAGGGAAGGGAAGGGAAGGGAAGGGAAGGGAAGGGAAGGGAAGGGAAGGGAAGGGAAAAAGGAAGAAAGGAAGAAAGGAAGAAAGGAAGAAAGGAAGAAAGGAAGAAAGGAAGAAAGGAAGAAAGGAAGAAAGAAAGAAGAAAGGAAGAAAGAAAGAAGAAAGGAAGAAAGGAAGAAAGGAAGAAAGAAAGAAGAAAGGAAGAAAGGAAGAAAGGAAGAAAGGAAGAAAGAAAAAACAAAACCCCCAAAGCATTTTTCTACCCACACTACAAAACCCTGATCTACCATCTCTTGAGCTGAAGTCATCCATGTTCCTTGGACTGTGACAAGAGATGCGGTAAAAGCAAGATCCATTTACCGATATTCTTGTCCTGTACCTCCGAGGCTCCAGCCACAGCCCTCAGCAGCTCTTCCTATTCCCTCCCTGCACTCCCTGACCTGGGGGTTCCGGCGGGGGTGGGGGCCGGGTTTGTGTGTGTCCTAGCCTGGTTCCAGCGGCCCAGATAAGGGGCTGCTCGTACTGGGGCTGATTTTCAGCCCCATCTGTTCCCTACAACACAGATCCCACCTTTCTTGCCTCACCCGGAGTCTCCGGAGCCTGGGAGACATTCCAGAGTGCTCCGGCTCAGTATCAATTTGTTGCTCAGTGCACTAGGCGATCAGAACCGACTTCGCTCCTTTTTCCCTCAGAGGTGTTGATAGTAACAGCAGCAACGAGCTGCCAAGTTGGCAGAAGAACAGAGCGGCTGTGCACTGCGGATTAAGGGGGGCGGGGAGCAGTAAACCCACAGAGGGCTGAGCCAGGATGACAGTCTGTTTATCCTGAAATTAAAAAGGTCCCTCCAGGCTGAGCGACCTGCATCCTACCTGGGGATGGGGGTGGGATGAGGATGCTGTGCTTCGAAGGGAGCGGCCCCAAGGGAGGCCTGAGGCTGATGATGCAGATGTAGCACCTGGGAGGCTCCCCAGTCCTGGCTGTTGCCATAGTCGGGTGGGAGGGACCTGCTGCCTGGGCCCAGAGGGCAACCCAGGCCTAGGAGGCAAGGTGGAGATCACCTTTGTCCTTTGTTCCAATTCTGCAGTAGGGCTGTGGCTTCCAAGTTGGAATGGCTATAGGAAGCAAGGGGAGCTAGCCATTGTGAATCTGACCTAAAGATAGGGACAACAAAGGGCACGGTGGAGCGTGGGGTGGAGGAGATGGGGGAGTCATTCACACAGAACTGGGGAACCTCAGTAGGATCATTCAGCTTCCTGGAGCCTCTACAATTAATGATTCCTACTTCAGAGTTGTGTGTGTGTGTGACTCAGAGTAGCCAAAGCTTATTGTAAGACAGACAACATACTTACTATAAGGCAGACCTACTAAGAGCTTTATGGATGTCCACTCACTTTATCTGCCGACTCTACCAAACGGGTGCTGCTATCAGCTTTCCCATTTTCATAATGAAGTAGCCCAGGCACAGGGTCCTTAAGAAACGTATTCAAGATCACAGAGCTGATGAATAACAAAGTCAAAGACTTGAGCCCAGTTGTGTGGTGTGTAGGCTAATACTCCCAGCCTCTGCACACACTGGCTTCATAGTATAACCTAGCTCTGGGCACAGTGTTTGCTTGGCATAAAACATTTAATAGGTGCTGGCTACCACCATGACGCAATTGGATATTTCCAGCAGGCCCCAGGGATTTGGTGAGGCCCTAGCTCCCCACCCTATCTTTGGTCTTCACTCTGTGTTTGTCTTAGAAGTTAGAGGAGTAAGCCTTTGGCAAGCCGTTGGCCTTGCTTGATTCTCTCTGTTCCTCCATCCCCCTCCTCCTTGAAGCAGAAGAGAAGAATTCTCAGCTTCCTTTAGTTACCCTCAGCTTGCAAAGAAAACATAGCCTGCTGTGTCTGCTGCCAGTTCCTCTCTGGTGACAGCCACAACCCATGTGTTGGGTGCCAGCCTGTGTTGCTGGTAGAATCAGGAGCCTGGGGCTGGACCTCAGGGCCCTGCTAAAGAGATAGAGCCTGGCATTGTGAGTGCAATCCTCTGCCTTAGAGTAGTCAGAACCTTTAGCTGTAAGAGTCAAGGCCAAATGCTCTCTGTCTCTGTCTCTCTTTTTGTGTCTCTCTGATTCTGTCTTCTGTCTCTTTCTTTCTCTGTGTCTTTCTGTGTGTCTCTGTGTCTCTCTCTGTGTTTGTCTCTCTCTCTCTCTCCCTCCCTCCCTCCCTCCCCCCCTCTCTCTTTGTGTGTGTGTGTGTGTGTGTGTGTGTGTGTGTGTGTGTGTGTGTGTGTGTGTGTTTTGCTGAGGATCTAACCTAAAGCCTGTGGCATGTTGGGTAGGTGCCTTCCTACTAAGCTCCATTTCCAGCCTTTGGTTCTTTTTGTTGTTGTTGTTGTTTTGTTTTGTTTGTTTTGTTTTGTTTTTTGAGACAGGGTTCCTCTGTGTAGCCCTAGCTATCCTGGAACTCACTTTGTAGACCAGGCTGGCTTCGAACTCCTTAGCTCTTTAAGACTCTTGAATTTACTTCATAATCCTATTTGTTTTTTGATACCTGGTCCTTCTGCATCCTCCTCCTGAGTGCTGGGACTATAGACCTGGGCCACTAGGCCTAGCTATTATAGATTGTATGTTCAGAAATGCATTGTTTAGTACCAGAGATGGTGGTGTAGACCTACGGCCTCAGCACTTCAGAGGCTGAGGCTGGGATGATCAGGAATGCAAGGCCAGCCTGGGCTACAGTGGAGCAGGTATCAAGGCAGCTTTGTAAATTAGTGCTGAGCTATCCAGGTCCACTAAACTGTGGCCCTCTTGTCTCTTGCAAGGGACCAGACAGATAATTCTATGCCACCTCCTGGGGTGCTAAAGCTCCTTTCTTTCTGTCAGGTCAAACCAGAGGCAGATGCCTGGGTGCCAACTGCTTCTCAGGCTGAGCACCAGCCTGGGGCAATTAAACATGGATTCTCAGCCTTGGGGGTTGAGGGGTGGGGAGGGTATGTGTGTGGGAAGCACAGTACAGATGTCTTACAACAACTCTTGTTCACATGTGTACTGAGGCGGTCTGACTGATGTGGGGCTACAGAGGCATCGTCCTGATTGCCTACTTCACATGAGAGGATAGATGACTTCGGAGGCTGCACAGGAGTGGTACAAGTAAATCCTTGCCATCTGTCATTCCAAACACCACAGGTCCTGATCAGAGAGCAGAAGAGAGTATCTACTAGTCAGAAATGTGAAGGAATTCACTAGAACAAAGAGGAAAAAGAGGGCTGGCACGAGTCCTTCTACATGCTAACTCTCCCAGCAACACTGAACAGCCTTTAGTTCTGAGGGCGCCTCTCCCTGTGGTCAGAGAGGCAGAAGGGAAACTGAGGCACCAAAGCAGGCGAAAGCTCTGAGGAGTTTCAAGGCAAACTCAGAGGGCTGTTGTCTATCTCCTCACAGGAGTGGCCACCATTTTGGTCTGGGGTGTTTGTTGACGGTTTGCTCTTGTAGTATTCAGGGGTCTCCGAGGCCTTACCTGGCTGCAGAGAGACAAGCCCAGAGAGGCAAGAGGGCAGCTAAGGTCAGCACGATGCTCAGTAGCAGATGCTGGTTCAGAGTCTGGAGTCTGAAGCCAAGTAGTTTATTTTAGGCATACTTAAGCACAGCACAATTTGGTGAAAACCATGTTGGTGATAAAGAACTCAATCCCTCTTGCACAACAAAGCGTCCGTGTGTCTCCTTGAGGAACAAAGTAAACTAAATACAGATCAGACATGACTCCAAGAAACTCTTGGTCTAGTTCATAAAGATTAATTCTATAGATGGGCTGAGGAGAACACCCTTATGATAAGGGTCTGGGGGGAGAATCAGTGCCAGAAAAAAGTCTCTGGTCACACAAAAAGGTCACTAGGCTAGCAAGCACATCTGTCCCAGCTTTCTGTGGGATGCTGACAGGAGAGAGTGGCCTCTCCAGGCTGAGGTGGTGGAGAAAGCACATTTCTCAGCTTCTGAGCACTTGATGAAGGCATATCGAGGGCAGCACAGAGGCAGGGGCATTGCCTGAGATGACCCCGAGAGTTCACTTCCTTCGGAGTCTTCTGAAGAAAGTCAGATTGGACAGCAGAAGTGGGTCGAGGCTCCGTTCTCCTGAGGAAGCTCTGTGCTGGAGGCCAGATGTGTTACATTGCCTGTTCACTTATTCATGAGGCTATCGATTATAATGCAGCTTTTCCACAGGCTCCTGAGGTAGCATGAGTTGGGAGAAGAAAGAAAGCCAGCTTTGTTGGCTCTGGAGATATCAAGAGCTTGGGCAGGCCATCTGCCTTAAGTGCCTCCATCCTTCCCCCACCCCACCCCCCACTCCTTTCCCACCCCTTCTGAAGCACCCATGACCTGGGGGTTGTAAGCTGTGAATAGCCCTTTGAATTAATTTCTTACTTGCTGTTGTAACTAAAAGACTCTGACAAAAGCAACTGAATGGGAAAAGGGTTTAATTTTGGCTCACAGTTCAAGAGGGTCCAGTACCACCATGGTGGGGAATCAAGTTGCTTGAAGCAGGGAGTTCACATTGCAGTGACAGTCAGGAAGTAGACAGAGGAGCGCTGCTGCTTAGCCCCCTTATCACTGACACAGTCCAAAATTCCAGCTAGGGGATGGTGCCACCCACAGTGGACAGGTTTTCCTGCCTCCATTACATCAGACAAGATGATCACTACAGGAATAAAAAGATAGTTAGGGGCACTTGTTGTTCTTGCAAAGGAGCCGGGTTCAATTCCCAGCACCCACACAACAGGTAACAACCACCACTCAGGTGATTCAAAACCCTCTTCTATGGGCACACACAGGGACACACAGACATACATGCAGGCAGAACAATAATTCACATAAAATAAACCTAAAAAAAAGATAATCCCCTATAGGCAGGCATGCTTAGAGGCTCTCCAGCTTCTGTCAAGCCCACATTACTCACCATACCCCTTTCTCAGGCCTGGCTGTTCTGGAGTTCCTTCTGGTGTTTAGAGCCTTCCCAACACTCCAAATCCTAAGAGCCCAGGCATTGGTGGAGTCCAGACATCACAATCCTGAGCTCTAAAGATCCTCTGAGTTCTTACCAATAAACCATTTTCTTTTGCTGGAAAGGAACAGAGGCCAAGAGGAAGCCACACAAAGTAAGCCATGCAGCTGGACAACAGTGGAGGCCTCCTGACTCCCACTCTCCCGAGTGACAACTCTTCTCAGTGTGCCTCTCCTTACTTACAAGCTCTTCCTCAGCTCAGGGCTGGGAGGCCCTGACCCTTGCTCTCCTTTCTCCTCAGTTTCATTTGTGTTTGGAGAAGTCTTTGCCCTCAGTGGGCCCAACTTCCAAATGGAACCAAAAGAGTTAGGGACATTGGCCGGGCGTGGTGGCACACGCCTTTGATCCCAGCACTCGGGAGGCAAAGGCAGGAGGATTTCTGAGTTCAAAGCCAGTCTGGTCCACCAAGTGAGTTCCAGGACAGCCAGGGCTATACAGAGGAATCCTGTCTCCAAAAAAAAAAGTTAGGGACATCGATTGTGAGCCTGATCAGCCTCTCCTGGCCTTTCACTTCCATCTCTTTTCTAGAGGCCTGGTACTCTCACCCCAGCTTTGGTTTTTCAAGACAGGGTTTCTCTGTGTAGCCTTGGCTGTCCTGACTCTACAGACCAGGCTGGCCTCGCAGACATCTGTCTGCCTCTGCTTCCCAAGTTGTGGGATTAAACACCTGACTTTTTTTTTTTTTTTTTTTTTTTTTTTTTTTTTGAGACAGAATCTCTCTACATAGCCCTACTCTGGAATTTACCATGTAGACCAGGATAGTCTCAAACTCACAAAAATGTGCCTGCCTCTGCCTCCTGAGACTAAAGGCATGCACTACCATTCCTCTGCTAGTTTTTGTTGTTGTTGTGTTGTTTTTTTGTTTGTTTGTTTTTAAGGTTTATTTTTGTATGTATATGAGTACACTGTAGCTGTCTTCAGACAACACCAGAAGAGGGCATCAGATCCCATTACAGATGGTTGTGAGTCACCATGTAGTTGCTGGGAATTGAACTCAGGACCTCTGGAAAAGCAGTCAGTGCTTTTAACCACTGAGCCATCTCTGGAGTCCCCCCTCTGCTAGTCTTTAAGCTAGCTCTATTCTGGCTTCTTGGAGATGTTTGTTCCCCAGGTCCTGTGAAAGCAAATGGTTCTTCTTGTTCCCAGGGCTCAAACTATGGGGATAGGCAGGTGAGCTGGTTAGGTTCTTAAAGTTTTGTTGTTTTGTTTTGTCAAATTTATACAAGCTAAAGTTATCTGGGAAGAGGGGAACCTCATTTCAGAAAGTGCTGTCATTAGATTGGCCTGTAGGCAATTCTATGGGGGCATTTTGTTGACTCATGATTGATGTGAAGGATCCAGCCCATTGTGGGTGGTGCTACCCTGGTGCAGTGCACTTGGTCCTGGGTTGTATTAAAAGCAGGCTGAGTCATCGGTGAGGAGCAGCCAGTGAGCAGCCCTCCTCTGCTTTGGCTCCTGCTTCCAGGTTCCTGCCCTGCTTGAGTTCCTGCTCTGACTTCTCTCAATGATGGTCTGTGATCTGGACATATAAACCCAATAAGCCCTTTGCTCCCACGTTGGTTTTGGTCCTTTTTATTACATCAATAGTCAGGGAGTCAGGACAGCAGGAATGAGCCTTTTTAGATGAGCCAAGTCTAGAACACAGGCCAACGATGAGGCAAGTCCCAGGAGCTGGCTCCCCACTTTGGAGACCCTGTCATGTGCCTTCAATGATTGTGGCTCTAAATTTAGGGGCTGTTGACTGGGGCTAGGTGCACACGTTGTCTGGTGAAGACTGTCTGTGCCCTTGTAACTTTCTTCATGTTTATTGTAGCCTTCAGTGTTGAAGCGTACTGGACTCCTCTTTCTGCTGTCTCGCAGGCTGTGCAGCGGTCAAAAGGAATTGCATACAGACTCTTCATTTTCTCTTTTGTCACTATGTACTGCGCCCGTGCTTCCTGCTGCACAGGTAAAACCATGCTCCCTGCTGCCTTCCTACTACAGTAGCTGTTTATTGGGCATCTACTCTGCATTGTTGTTTTGTGAGTCAGGGTTTCTCTGTGTAGCCCTGGCTGTCCTGGAACTCATTCTGTAGACTAGGTTGGTCTCAGACTCACAGATATCCATCTGCCTCTCCCTGCAGTGGGATTGAAGGTGTATACCACCACTGCCCAGTCATCTACTCTGCATTTTAACCCCTCAATACCCTCAAAAGTATTCCTTTTCCACCTCATATGTTACAAAGTCAGGATTTGGTTTCCAGGGCCTAGACTCTCAGCCATGCTACTAAATTGACCCTCAAGAAATAGCTGCCTTGGCCAACATCTCCCTAGGGTTTGATCTGCACTTTGCCTATCTATCACATAACATTTCCTGTTGTCTTTAGGGTTCATTGAATGTGTTTTGAGTGAAGAAATATGTGCACGACTGAATGGCTTTGAGTCATAGCAAGGTCTAAGGCTTGTCCAAAGCCCTTCCACACTCTATCCCGCATGGCGTAATAGGGAGTTAGAACTCTCTTCCTGAAGGGTTCTGGCCTTCCATTGCCTTTGAGAGGTATCCTGGGAAAGGAAGTGTTCCTGGGTGAGGGAAGCGAGGAGCACAGAGCTGTGTGTGATTAGCAGAGTCTCCTCTGCCGGATGCTTCAAGCAGCTGCTGGGGATGTGACTGCCTCCTTCCAGGCTGAGAAAGGCGAGCATTACTGATTGCTTTGTGTGATTTGACAGGGCTGTGATAGCAAGGCTGATAAAACCTGAGTCATTCAGGGCCTGGACTAGGAGCAAGGGCCTCCAAGGTACATTCCACCCTCATTGGGACCTGAGGATGTGGGTCAGAGGTAAAAGGCATGCTTAGAACGTTTGGGGACTCTGGTTCCATCTACACCAAACCCCCACTTCTATCTGGGCAAGTGGGAATCTTTTATTGTCTTTTTTGCTGTTGAAGATTGAGACAAGGTCTTCCTGGCTGGCCTGGAACTCTCAGAGATCCATCTGCTTCTGCCTCCTGAGTGCCCAGATTAAAGGTATTTGCTACCATGCCCTGGAACAGAAGGGTCAGTCTCCTGGGTCAGGTCTGGGTTTTTTGGTTCTGCCTCTGTGCAAATCCATATGTGTTGTAGAATGTGCTGTATAAGCCCACACCTATTTCTCCCTGCCTCCTTCCTACAACTGTATGTATATCTCCTGCTGATTAGAGCAGCCATTTAAAAATGTTTGCAGTTGTAGGCATGTCTACTATGATTCTTGCATTTTCAAACCCAATGAGATGGTTCACCTCGATTAGATTAAGAGATACATAAAAAAAAATTAACAAAGCATGCTTTTGGTGTGTCCATGAGGGTATTTCTGGAGACCATTAAATGGCAAAGACTTTTGCCTAGTGAACGATTTAGTCCATTGATGGATTCAAATTTCCAGTATACTGACAGGTGGTGGGAACTGTGCAGGCGAAGGGACTGGTTAAAGAGAGTCAGTTACTGAAGGTATGTCTTCCATCTCTGATGTGTATGCTTTAGTCTTGGCCCCTTCCCATTATTCCAAGCTATCTCTCTGTTGCTTAAAGTCAAAAGCTTCCCACTCCACAACCTTCTTCCATGGCCAAGGTATTTGTTCTGCTTTGCCCCAGGAATGGAACTAAACCCTGGGCCCAAACCTCTGAAACCATGAGCCAAATTAAACGTTTCATTTATTTCTCTCAGGTATTTGTCACAGTGAGAGGATGTCTAACAAACCCACCTACCTACATCGTCTCTTTCCATCCTTACCACGATCTCTTCGAGGCCAGCCTGCTCAACAAAGCCAGGTCCAGGACAGCCAGAGCTATACAGAAAAACAGTGCCTGCCTTTGAGTCATCTGCTCCAGTAAAGAACGCTGCTCCTGTGCGTAACCCCTGTAAACTCATTGGTCTAAGCCAGATTTGGGTGGAATCATTTCTTTCTCCCTTCCTTCCTTCCTTCCCTCCCTCCCTCCCTCCCTCCCTCCCTCCCTCCCTCCCTCCCTCCCTCCCTTCCTTTTCTTTCTTCCTTCCTCATTCCTTTTAAAAAAAATTCAAGAGGAAGTTTTTTTCTGTGTAGACCTGACTGTCCTGGGACTTACTCTCTAGACCAGGGTAGCTTTGAACTCACAGAGATCCTCCTGCTCCTGTCTTCCAAGTGATGGGACCAAAGGCAATCGTTTTTTTGTTTTTGTTTTTGATTTTTTGGTTTTTCGAGACAGGGTTTCTCTGTATAGCCCTGGCTGTCCTGGAACTCACTCTGTAGACCAGGCTGGCCTCGAACTCAGAAATCTGCCTGCCTCTGCCTCCCAAGTGCTGGGATTAAAAGCATGCACCACCATGCCCGACTGGCAATCATTTTTTTTAGTCTGTCACCAGTTTCTTATCTGGGGTGGACAGAAAATTGTTCACATCTCCCTAGGCAAAGTGACACAACACTAGGCCAGAGAAATAATGGCAGCTCACAGAAGAAATGCCTGCAGGCCACCTTGAGAAGAGACATACTGAAGTCAAGACTGACGAATGGACAGAACATGAAGCAGGCCAAGACGGGGGAAAGTATTCCAGATACAAGGAACAGCATATGTGAAGGCTTCGAGTCCAGAGATGCATGGGGTAGTGAAAGACTTGAGGAACACACACAGGGCTAGAGTGCAGCACATGTGGGACACCAGGAGATAGGAGGTGAGGGGTGAGGTGCGTCATCACTTTCTCTTGCTGTGATAAAATACCATGACCAAAACTAACTCATGGAAATTTATTTTGGCTTTGGGTCCAAGAGGTTAGAGTCCATCATGGTGGAAAGACTTAGCAATAAGTTTAGGCAGGCATGGTGGCTGGAGAAGGAAGTTGAGAGATCACATTTTTATCCACACAGGGAGCAAAGAGGGTGACCTGAAAGAGAGGCTATAAACTCTCAAGACTCCAGTGGCACCGGGCGTGGTGGTGCACGTCTTTAATCCAGCACTTGGGAGGCAGAGGCAGGCGGATTTCTGAGTTCGAGGCCAGCCTGGTCTACAGAGTGAGTTCCAGGACAGCCAGGGCTACACAGAGAAACCCTGTCTCAAAAAAACAAACAAACAAACAAACAAACAAACAAAAAGACTCCAGTGGCATACTTCCTTCATCAAGGCACCTCCTGAAGGCCGCATTACCTCCCTAAACAGTGCCATCGAATGAGAGCCAAGTGCTTAGATATGTATATGTATGAGGGATGTTTTTGTTGTTGAAATACTTATTTTTGTTTGTTTTAATTATGTGTTGGGTTGGTGTGTGATCTGCATGTGGGTATGTGTCTGTGAGTACAGGTTCCAACAGAGGTCAGAGGTGTCTGATCCTCTCTTGCTGGAGTTACAGATGGTTGTGAGCCAACCTGATACAGGTGCTGGGAGCCAACTTCGCACCCTCTGGAAGAGCAGCAAATGCTTGTAACTGTTGAAGACATTTTTATTCAAACCACCATAGGAGGTGAGATTCTCTTATAGAGGGCTTGAGAAAGCCCAGGCAGAATAAGCTTTAACTTGAAAACACAAGAAACCCTTCTTTAACCTAAGAAACCCTAAAAGGGGTTTCTTCGCTATTTCTGTTCTGTTGAGATAGAATCTTAATGAGTAGCCAGTCAAGTTTTGACCTCACCATTCTCCTGCCTTTGACTTGGTGTGGGATTGCACACATGTACCAAGCTTGGAAAGTTTTGTTTTGTTGAGATTTATTCACTCTTATTTCACATGTATGGGCATTTTGCCTGCAGGTGTGCCTGCGTACCAGAAGAGGGCAGTGAATCGCTAGGAATTGGAGTTAGAGGTGTTTGTTTAGCCACCTCTTAGGTGCTGGGAATCTTACCCAGGTTCTTTGAAAGAACAGCCAGCCAATGCTCTTCGCCAGTGAGCCATCCCTCCAGCCCTAAACCTGGAAAGTTTTAAAGGACATGCATATCACGTTCATCTTTGTGTTTTAGAAAAGTCCTTTTTGAGCTGGGCAGTGGTGGCACATGCATTTAATCCCAGCACTCAGGATGCAAAGACAGGGAATCTCTGTGAGTTTGAAGATTGGTTTACAAACAAATTCTAGGACAGCCAAAACTACACAAAGAAATCTCCTCTTTCTCTTTCTCTATCTCTGTCTCTGTCTCTCTCTCTCTGTCTCTCTCTCTCTCTCTCTCACACACACACACACAAAAGATGGAGATGTCAGGCAGAGGTTTAGTTTGTAGTGAGTGGATATGGGAGGGGTGGGAATGATGGGCTCTAGTGTAGACAAATTAACTCTTCCCTAACCTGTGTGTGTATGTGCTTGTGTGTGCACATGCGGATGTGAGTACACATGTATGTGTGTATGTGTGTGGAGGCAGTTGTCAGCCTTGGGTGCTGTTCCTCAGGAGCCATTCCCCTTGTTTGCTGGGACATGATCTCTCACAGGGACCTGGGACCTGGCAGTTAGGTTAATGGAACTAGCCCATGATCTTCAGGGATCCTGTCTAACTCCGCCCCCTCAGCACTGGGATTACCACTACCTTCCACTGTGCATGCTTCGTACATGTTTGTGGGAGCTGGAACCCAGGCCCTCATGCTTGTGAAGCAAGCACTTTGCTGGCTGTGTGCACGCCCCAGCCTCTAGTCAGATGATCAGTTTAATACCTAATTGTGTGACTGGTCACATGGCCACTCAGAATAAACAAAATATTGATCAGTCTCCTCTATAGCTGTGTTGGTCTTCTTAATAAGTCATAGTCAGTGGAGTATAAGAATGTGGGGTATGACTGAAAAGCTGTCCTTATAGACAAGGCATTATGGAGTATGAGCCGCCATCTTGGATCCTGAGGTAAAGCTGAGGGGGAGGTGTGTGTGTGAAGCTGGCATAAAACTGGCTCCTGAGATTCTGAGAACTGGAGACAGTATAGCAGACTTAGAGTTAGTACCTCTGGTATCCTTTAATCTAAAATAGAAATACACTTCTAAGGGTAAGATAGCTTAGCTGTCAAGGATGGGCACCACTTTGTTGTGAAGCCAAGTTTGGTTCCCAGCACTCACATGAGCCATCTCACAACTGTAATTCCACCTCCAGGGCATCCAAAGCCCCTTTCTGGCCTCCTCACTCATATGTGCAGCGTGTATACATGTGTGCACAAACATGCACATACACATAGACACATAATTTAAAATATAAATATTTTAAACAAGGACACAGGCTTCTCCCTTTTATTTGAACTGTCTGATGTGAAATTTTCCTCTCTACTCACAACTGGACCCATGTCTGGCAAATATAAAAAAGAACATGCAATAATCAGTTAAAGCTGATGAATCTGCAGATCTGAAGGAGGGAGTGTGGGGAGGCTATCAGTCGACATGAAGGTACCATTGATGAGTAGTCATGAAGCCATGGCAACATGACGTCACTAAAGAAGAGAACAGGATCTAGAGCAGAATTCCAAGGAGCACCACATTTGAAGGATGGGCAGAGGAAGAGGAGCCTGACAAGGAGACTGGAGGGAGTAATCAGAGAGGTAGGAATAGGCCAGGGAAGTCCCATGTCACAGAGCCTAGAGAGGAGAAGCCCAGACTGGGCCCTGGCCAAGAGTGAGAAGGCAGCCACTTCTGCTGGTTTCTATAGGGGCTGAGAGCATCACAGAGCTCCAGAAAACAAATTTAGGCTTCTATTGTCTCAGACCCTACTGGGTTAGCTTTCTGAAGCTGTGACAAAATGCCTGTAGTAATCACCTTACAAGAAAGGAAAAGATTGGGTTTTGGCTCATGGTTTCAGAGACCAGTCCATAGTCACTTGGTCCTGCTGCTTTGGATCTGCTCCAGCCTAGTACATTCTGACAGGTACATCTTTGGCAGATACATCATGGTGGTATCTCACACAGTCAAGAAGGGGAGAGAAATAGACAGAGGCAGAGAGCCAACCAGGATAACAATGCTCTTTCCAAATATTCCCTCCAAGAGGGCATCCCCAATGGCCTACTCTCTTTATACCTGCCTCTTAGTCTCCACTACTGGTTAGGCGCCGAACCTACCATATGCAGTCCTTTAGATGTGCTTTCAAGATCGATGCTATAACTCCTAAGGAAGGTTCATGACACCATCTTCCTGGCATTCCCTAGGATTAGGTCCTAACTCCTCAACTCATCCTTTGGACCCTGCCGAGGTCTGGCTTTCGCCTTTCTCACCTGCTTCTTTCCTCTGAATGCTGTTCCTAATGTGTCTGGTTTCCTGCCATTGTTTGGTTGAGTCCACAGGCTTCTATCTGAAGAGTGTCCCTTTCCCCCTTAATCCCACCCACTCTTTATATCAAATGTCAGTTCTGCTCTGTGGTTCTTCAGGCAAACTGGTTGCCCTGACTCTGTGCCCTCCGTCCGAGCCCTTTGCTTATTATTCCTGGTCACCAGTCTCAGTGTGGTCTGTGTTAAACTTGGTTATGCAGATGAATGTCTCCAACCACCTTGAGAACTTGGAAAGATTAATTTTGCCAAATTGGTAGTACTTCCCAGTTTCAATGTCAACTAGAGTTTTAAAGGTTTTTATTTATGGGTATGTGTGTGTACCCACATGAGTTTATGTGCACCATATGGTTGAGGTACCCTTGGAGACCAGAGGGGGCTGATTTCCCTGGGAGAGGAGTTCTAGGCAGTGGTGAGCCGCCTGGTGTGGATGCTGTGAGTTGGTCCTCTGGAAAAACAGTAAGCTCTGGAAAAAGCTTAAACTTTGAGCTATCCCTTGAGCTTCCTCAACTAGAGTTTCTGATATAAATTGATAAATTATAAACTCAAGTCCCAGAATGGATCAGTGAGTGGTGTGTGTGTGTGCGTGTCTGTGTGTTTGAAATAGTGTCTTTCCATGTAGCCCAAGCTGGTCTAGAACTCTCTATGTAGCTAAAGCTGGCATGGAACTCATGACCCTCCTGTCTCAGTCTCCCTAGAGCCAGTGTGTGCACGACTAAGACTGCTCTGCTTCGCTTGACCAAACCTTGACAGAGGCAAAGCGGGAGGAGTTCATTTACTGTGTAGTAACTACAGTAATGGAAACAGTTCAGGCCTGGCAGAAGGGTCAATATTTAGAGCTCTGAAGTTAAATTGACAGTCCAAGCCAGGCGTGGTGGCGCACGCCTTTAATTCCAGCACTCGGGAGGCAGAGACAGGCGGATTTCTGAGTTCGAGGCTAGCCTGGTCTACAAAGTGAGTTCCAGGACAGCCAGGGCTATACAGAGAAACCCTGTCTCGAAAAAACAAAAACAAAAACAAACAAAAAAAATGACAGTCCATAAGTAAACTTTTTTACATTTATACTGGTTTCATTTTTTAAAGATTTATTTTTGTTTATGAGCACTTTATCTGCTTGTGCACCTGCATGCCAGAACTGGGCATCAGACTCATCACAGGTGGCTGTGAGCACCGTGTGGTTGCTAGGAACTGAACTCAGGACCTCTGTAAGAGCAGTCATTGCTCTTAACCGCCCAGCCATCTCTCCAGCCCAGTGGTTACATTTTTGTTTTTGTTTGCTTGTTTGGTTGGTTTTGTTTTAGTCAAGTTACTGTTGACAAGGGTCTCAAAGCAAGTCTGTGGTAAGTCTTTTCAGCTAATCATCTAGGATAACTGGCATTACATCCAAAACAATGATATGGCCCCTACCTCACATATATACAGAAATTTACTCAGGCCAGGTATGGTGGTGCACATTTTGTTTTGTTTTGTTTTGTTTTGTTTTGTTTTGTTTTGTTTTGTTTTGTTTTTCGAGACAGGGTTTCTCTGTGCAGATTTCGAACTCAGAAATCTGCCTGCCTCTGCCTCCCAAGTGCTGGAATTAAAGGCGTGCGCCACCATGCCCAACTTGGTGGTGCACATTTTTAAACACAGCGTTCAGGAGGTAGAGAGGAAGGCAGATCTCTGTGTTTCAGGTCAACAGGACTTCATACCCTATCTGAATATCTAAAAATATTCAGATCATTGACCTACAAAGTGCTAAAACTCTTAGAAGAAAACACAGGAGGAAGTCTTTGTAATTTGGGGTCAAGTAATGCTTTTTGGATATAATACTAAAGCACAAGCAGAGAATTAAAATACAAATTGTATTTTGTCAAAAATTTAAACTTTTTTTTGTGGGGGGGTTTCTCTGTAGCCCTGGCTGTCCTGGAACTCACTCTGTAGACCAGGCTGGCCTCGAACTCAGAAATCTGCCTGCCTCTGCCTTCCGAGTGCTGGGATTAAAGGCGTGCGCTACCACCGCCTGGCTAAATTTAAACTTTTGTGCTTCAAAGGACCATCAAGAAACTGAAAATAAAACCCACAGAAACGGAGAAAATATTTGTAAACCATGGGTCTTCTGAGGGCCTAGTATTTCGAATGTATAAAGAATATACAGAGGCTGGAGAGGAAGCTCAGCGCTGAACCCATGTATTGCTCGTCTGGAGGATTCAGGTTCAATTCCTGGCACCCAGATCAAGCATCTCACAGCCCGCTGTAACTCCAGCTCTGCTGTGCACCTGAGCACACACACAGAGACACGTAACTTAAAGTAACAAAGATAATTCTAAAACACACATATCTCAACAAGTTAAAACGCTAATAGCCCAACTGAAAAATGGATAAAGGATGTGAATGGGCACTCTCCCAAATGAGATACACAGTCAGCGAACACATGAGAAAAGATGGCAAACATTATTAGCTATCGAAGAAATGCCAGTGAAAACCACCATGAGCTTCAACTTCACAGCCACCACACTGTCTATAATCAAGAAGTCCCACAATGTGGCCAGCAAGATGGCCAAGCACACATAAGCCTAATGAAACTGATCCTAGATCCCACATGGTGAAAGGAGAGACCTGACTCCCTTAACACACACACATACACACATGCACACACACTCACACACACTCACAACACACACTTTTTTGGAAGTCCAATAATAAAAATGGGGAGAGTGGTACATGGCTGTAATCCCAACACTTGGGAAATAGAGGCAGGAGGATGAGAAATTCAGTTATCCTTGCCCATGTAGTGAGTTTGAGACTAGCCTGGATTACACATGGCCCTATCTCTAAATAAGCAAATATATGTATATATGTACATACATAAATATGTGGCAGGTTATCTCAGCATTTGGAAGGCAGATCTCTGAGTTCAAGGCTTCCTAGGTAGTCTAGT